>NC_045614.1:136200984-136800984 GCF_009829155.1 Mustela erminea
TCCCAGAGTCCTGATAACAAGTTCAGCCACTGGAGGGCACCTAATGTCTGTAAACCTGCCCATTAAGGGCTTTTAAAAAAAAAGTGTCACCGTAAAGGCTATTTTAAAAATATAAAAAATTAGCAAAGCATGGGACACCCATACATTTGGTGGTATTGAGGTGTTCTCTCTTTCTTGCTTATCATCTTGATTATTTAGAAAATATGGAAATAAAACATAGTAGCCAGTTGAGTTTTCATTTTAGTTTATTGAACACCAGGGGGCAGTGTGATGCCTTTAAAGAACCAAATAATGCGGGCAAAACCAAAGTGAGATGAGCAAAGGTGAATTTGCACTTAAGGCATCCCCTGCCTCCTCTTAGTTCTGTGGTGCCTCGAAAGTGACATTATCACTTTTCCTTAAGCTAAAGACTAAGAAGACAGCATTCCTTTCTTCAGGTGGGTGAATATCCTCTTTTAGTTGACAGAGAAATGTGACAAAATTAAATACCTTTAAAATGTGTATTAAAATCACCTCCTCCTCCTCACCTCTTTAAGCCTCCTCACCTCTTTAATACAAAAGCTATTTTAAATTTTTGAATATTTACCTTCTATCCTTGTCCACATATATGGAAACAATTTTACTTATTTGTAAGAGTATTATACTATATTTTATTCTTTTTTAACTCAGAAGTTAAAAATGAGAGGTCAGGCATATCACTATTATCGAAATTGCTACATTGGATATTTTTTAAATGGTAGATTTTTTTAAATGCTATTATTACTCTCTGAATCATAGAGATCTATTTACATCACACACTATTTACTCCCATTTGGCCACTTTGTAGATTAAATTGTTCTATTATTAGCTCTCTGAATACAATACCCAAATGCTATTTTACCGAAAGAGGGAATTAAAACAAAATGTAGAAGCACCTCATCCCTCAGTCATGGAGAATCACTTTTCAGCCTTCTTATCCCAGCTGTACCACAATTCCTACTCACAAGTCTCCTTCAAGGCTGCAGAGTAAACCCTGAACACCAACTACCTTGACATTTTTATTTCTAAAACTAAGCCTTGCTATCAATATAATTCTTTAAAGGCTGGTTGCAGTAAAGGAGAACATCTTGTGTGTTTCTATATTTTGAATTATGAATATAGAGGCTTATTTCAAAGTACATGAGAAATACATTTTTCAATAATTTTTTTTTGCTTGTCTAACTCCTGTTTATCTTCTATCACAGAGCCTGCCTCTGCCATTTCTCTGTATGTTCCTGTCCGTCTCACAGCGCCAGTGGCTCCCTCCTGCACTCATGGTCACTTGATGTCTTACAGGTTGTGCAGTCCTGGTTGTCACTGGCTATCCTTACATAGAAGATGTCCTTGCCAAGAAGACAGAGCTCTGTGAGCTGGGATGCTTAGAGAAGGTTTGAGGGAGTCCTAGTGCTTTAATTAGCCTCGAAGGGAGGAGGGATTTACACTAGTAAGAAGGATGAGGAAAGCCTAAGGGCAAAGCCTTGGAAATGAGGGTACCAGGCAGAAGGTAGGAGGTTTCCAGAGGAAAATAGTGGGGCATGAGGCTGTGAAGACAGAAGAAGGATCCCAGATGTCTCTGAGGGTGAGCCTGGGGGCAGACTGGTCAGTACCTGCCCCTTGGGAGGGGGAACCCCATCCTGGCATAGTTGATTATTGCCAGATCTTACTACTTATCAAGAACAGTCAGAAATCTGAGTTCTTATATGAAAGTTACTATTTCCTAAATCTTACTAAATAATTTTTATGACTTCAAAATACATTATTACCCACGTAGGCTAAATTTGGGGATGGGGAAAAAAAAAAAAAAAAGGAAACCATCAAAGAAGACAGAAGTCTGAGCATATTAGGACATAACATCTAATTACATATAACTCATTTTATGTGTATTCTTCCATTCAATCCTTATCACAAGTGGAATGTGAGAAGGTGCTATTACCATCATAATGGTAGTTTTTGCCTGCCTGATATTAATTTTTCCTTAATTTTGTTCCAGCATTCATTTTTCTTTGGGGACCCACCAATCCATGGGCACAATGTTGGGAGAGCCCGCATAAGAATGAAGCTATAATGTCCAGAGCAGAGCTTACAGAAGAAGGAGGACAGAGATACCTGATGATGCTTGACTACCTGGGTCCAGATATGCTTGAGGCACGTGAGGCCCTGGATGTTTCTGTTAGGTGATCTAATATAATCTATTTTTTATAAAAAAAAAGTTAGTTTGAGTTGAGTTTCTTTTACTTGCAACCAGGAGTCCTCGACAAGTTACAGGAAACAAGATGGGAGCTTACTGACAGACCCGACATTTGGACCAGATCCCCTGTCTTTCCATTACATTGTGTTCCCTCCTCATGGTTTGGCAAAAGGCAGAAAGGGAGAAGAAAGCAAGGTGATGGATTTGGCTTGTCACATACTGACTTTGAGTAGATAAGTAGAACCCCTATTTGTTTAAGCCTGTTAAATTTTCTATGTGCGACTAAAAGCTACCCTAACAGATAAGCTGAGATTTCATTATTTGGTGTCTGTCTCTATCCTGTATCCTGATACAGACCTGCCCAAACACCACTGAAGGGCCACTGCATGCAACAGGCAGGTTTCCCACAGCATTTGCCTGTATCTCTAGCCTGCTTCCACTCCATTCCAGTTTCTGCCCAGCTTATAACTTCTGACTTCATTTGATTGTTGGTACTTCTTAAGCATCATGGATTATGCCCTTATGGATCTTTCTGCAGGTTTCTTCACCTCGACAGTCCCCAACTCCTAACTCCATCACAAATGGCATTTGGATAACTTGGGCCTTGGCTCTAAAACACTCTTCTTTCTGAAGATTGAGAAAGCACTCTAGAAATAAGGCACCTAGAGACTACTGCGTCTGAAAGAGAACAGCAGCTCTCGGAGATATTAACCACGCAAAAAGAAGAGTGTCAGAGTGAAATAAGTCAAGCAGAGAGAGTCAATTACCATATGGTTTCACTTACTTGTGGAGCATAACAAATAGCATGGAGGACATGGGGAGATGGAGAGGAGAAGGGAGTGGAGGGAAATTGGATGGGGAGGTGAACCATGAGAGACTATGGACTCTGAAAAACAATCTGAGGGTTTTGAAGGGGCAGGGGGTGGGAGGTTGGGGGAACCAGGTGGTAGGTATTAGGGAGGGCACGGGTTGCATGGAGCACTGGGTGTGGTGCAAAAAACAATGAATACTGTTACACTGAAAAGAAATTTAAAAAAAAAAAAAAAGAGTGTCAGATTAGGCTAATCCAGACAACTCTTTTCCAAGAAGTCTTCTGCCTCCACTAGACTGTGACTCCCTTGAGGGCAGTGTCCATCATATTGTCACAGTTCTAAAAATATGGTAAGTAGGTGATCAACAAATACATTCTCCTAACATTGTGCCCCAGAAATAACTCAATAAATCTTCAAACAAGAAAAAGTTTTCCCTCATGAGGAAGTGTGCTTAGAAGCTAAGTGTGTTTATTATATTCAGCAGCTCTGTGACCTCTGTTTGGAACTTTCCTATATTTTCCATCTCCTCATGGAAGTTCTCACTGTGCTCATCCAATCTTCTCCCAAGTTCAGTGAGTACATTTATGAGCATTACTTTAAACCCTTTATTATACAATTTACTTATCTCTGTTTGATTAAGGCTCCCCCCCTCCCGCCCCCAGGCTTTATCTTGTTCTTTCATTTGGAACATGTTCTTCATTTTGCTTGACACTCCCTACTGGTTTCTAAGTGTTAGATGAAACAGCCTCCTCTCTGAGCCTTAAATGGTTGGCCTTGTGCAGCAGATGAACTCTGCCCTAGCTGTTGGCTCTCTCTCAAACTTTGTGATTGTCCAAGCAGCCTGTTTTATTTTAGTAGTTCCCAGTAGTGGAAGTTGTGCCAAGACCAGTCCGTATCCTAAAGAGGAGGATCATAATCAGAACCTAAATTCAGGCTGACTAGAAGCCAAACCCTTAGGCAGCAGCTTTTAAAGTACGCAAACATATACGTTCCTGTGTGGCTATAATTGTAAACTCTGCTGGCCTCCAGAACCAGGTGATCTGGAGATGTTCCCTGGGTGACAGTAGCGAAATATGGGGCTCTAGATGAGTATATTATCTCCTCTCTGGGAGATGTGGGTGAGCTGCAGTGATGTACAGAGAAAGCACAAAGATGGCATCCCCAGGCTTCTATTCCCTGGGACCATCTGTGTAGCTTACAGATGTGTCCCAAATCTGAATTCTGCCCCTAAGGCCTACACTCCAGGTCAAGCAAACAGACCTTTTTCACAGAGAGGCCAAGGCTGTGCTTCATCTGCTGCCATTCAGGGCCCCAGAGTGGTAACCTGCCAAGAATTAGTCTCTCCAATTGTTACAGTCCCCTAGGACCCAGGAATGCAAGCTCCCCTGACTATCAGAGCCAAGCAATCAAGAGGTTTCCCCTGGGCAGCAGCCACAAAAACCAGGGCAATAATGTAAAGACTGGGACACCAGACATGTATATGAGCTCCCCTCCAAGACATGTTAAGACTCGGAATGTGGCAGAAGGAGAGTTTAAAGATAGTGCCTGCCCTCTGAGGTCTTAGGAAAGGTTGACAGTCAGTCCTTCAATGTGTATTTAATTAAAAGTCTGCCCTTGGGGCTGCAGCTATGACGATAAGCTAATAGACCTCTTTCACATCAGTACCGAGCTCCTGGGTCTGTTGCTCTTGCTGCGCCCTGGGGGTGGTAGCTGTTTAAGACTCCTCTGTTGGTTACAGTCCTATGGGGACAGCTAGTGCCACCAGAGCCAGTCAGTATAGAGATATTCCCTGGCAGCAGCAGCAAAAAATCAGGGCCCTAAACAAAGGTATAAGCTCCTTTCTCCAAGATTCCAGTGTGCTGGAGCAAGGCAGAGGGACAGCATGAAGGTGGCATCCGCTGGCCTCCATTCACTGAGGTCCCCACTGTACGCTCCCAGATTGGTTTAAAACCAGGAGCCTGTCGCTCAGGCCAAAGCTCCTGGACCAGCAGCAAATAGATCTCTTTCTCAGAAAGGTGGGTATGTGTTTCAGTCAGCTGTCTGTGCCGTGTCCTGGGAGTGGTGGTCTGCCAGGAACTCTCTCTAATTGTCACAGTCCTGTGGGATACGGGAATATCAAACCCCCTGGCCTCCAAAGCCAGGTGATCAAGGGGTATTCCCTGGGTGGTGGCCACCAACACCAGGCCATCCAATCCAGGCCAGCTGTCCTCTGGGAGATACCACTGTTCTGCAGTGCAGAAGGAGAACACAAAGATGGTGCTCATTGGCTGAAGCAAGAAAGAGGGGGAGTGCAAAGATGGCACCTGCCAAAAACAGAAAAAGAGAGAAAGCAAGAAGGAAGGGGAGGAGAAGTCAAAGGAGGAGAGGGAGGAGGAGAGGGAGAGCGAGAACAAAAAGAGAGAGAGAAAAAAGTGAAGAAATAAAAAGAAAAAAAAATTTAAAAGATGGTGCCCACTAGCTTTAGTAAGGCAGAGTAGGAAGAGGGCTCCCACAATTCTCTGACCCCAGAGAACATCCCAGCAGGCCTCTGGTTCTCAGACCCATACTTCAAAATTAGGACACCAGTTTTTTTCACATGAAGTCTGGGCACTTTTCAAAGGGCTACTTCTGCATGGGACCCTGGGACAGGTGTCTGCACATAGGCCCTTTAAGAGCTCTGCCTTACCCTCAGTTGGCCATACCCCTGCAGGTCTCATGGGCACTGGAACCCCTCTCATCTCCAAAGCCAAGTGTTTTACAGACTTCTGTCTCGGGTGCTGGTCTTAGTAGTTAGGGTACCTGATGCAGAGTAAGATCCTTCATTCTTCAGGAAGAGGTTCTGTGTTTTGAGTTCCTTCCTGATTGTGAGTCCCTGTACTGGGATTGGGATTTACAGCAAGATTATGTCCCAGCATTTCCTACCTGTTTTGATGTGGTTTCCCTCTCATCTGCCTGACTTAAAGGGGTTGCTCTGCCAGTTTGGGTTTTTTTTTTTTTTTTCAAGGGATATTGTTCCATAAATAGCTGTAAATTCCATGTGTCTATGGGTGAATTCAGAGTCTTCCTGCATTAGGCTTCTTGAACTGGAACTTCCCAGAAACTAAGTGTGTTTAGAGACATATAGGTTTTGATCAGTTTACTTCTCATTAGTTGTGATCTTTGGGTAAAATACTAAAGTTATTGGCCTACATTATTCTTACTCACAAAACAGGAATAACAATAACCTCTGTGAAATTCTTGAAAGGAACTAAGGATAAGGTATCTAAGTCAGTCTCAAACTTGATAAATAGAGGTCTTAGAAGATCATCATAATTACTTAAAAAAACCAAACACTTTCAGAAATTTTAAGTAATATGTGCTAATCATATATATTAGTGTGATATGCTGGATTCCTAAGGATCCTTAAGGGAACTATTTCATTAGCCCAATTTGGCATAAAAACATGTTTGAAAACAGTATAACTCCATGGAAAAGATACATTAGGTCAATTTTTTTTTAAATTTTCTCATTGAAAGCTTACTACAATCCTTTTTGACAGGGTTAATATTATTTTATAGAGGAATGCAACTGTGACCAATAGGCAAGCAGTGTTCCCACGGTCACACAGTGGGTAAAGAGCAGAGCTGGGATTTCTCCTATTTGCTCTAACCCCAGGGTCTATGATCTCAACCATTCTTCTCTCATTTCTTCTTTTAACTAAACTTCTGATCAAGCTTGATGGGCATAACTCTCAAATGAATGATACTTAGCAAGGCTTTATTGAGAAATATCTTTGAAAGTCTTCTGGGAATTGTCTTTTTACTGTCTGTCTGTGTTTATCTCTCTCGCTCCCTCTCTTCTATAGAATCTAAATGTTATTTCATCACCAAATCATCAAATACATTAATAAAAAATGAGGGAAACTGGACACATTTAACAAGTAGATGTTCAAAAGATGACTTGTAGTCAATAGATGCCTATATTGTGCATAGCAAAATATTTATTTTGCTAGAACTTCAGAGAGGGATTGCACACAGTTAGTGAACAACTGTTAAGTGATGGTTTGTATTCAGAAGATGCATTGTAGATCTTACTACAACAGGCAAGATGTGACCCCCATGTGAAGGGCAGCAGTTTTATGGGATTTGGAGAGTCCATTTCCTTCCTTTCAGTCAGGCCACTGTGCTGAAGCCTGTGCTCCTTGATGTGTGCCTTCAACCCCAGGCCCCCAGGCAGCCTTGCCTCTTAAGAAGACATTTGTCTTCACTCTTAGACTTGTGCTGAGGGACTTTGCTGTGGTACTTTCACTATTACTTTTGCTTTCACTGAATTTTCTGACTTGCGAGGCTTGCCTTTGCTTGATCTTCAGAAAACCTGCTTTTCACCTCCCTCAAACGACTTTTTTATTAATAGCTGTGCAACCTTGATTGCTTTTTCCCTTTTGACACAGTCCTTTGATCCTTCAAGTCTGAAACTCAAAATTACCTGTGAATGGTTGCATTCATGAACCAGGCAATGTACCCTTCCCGACTTTTCCTCTAAATTCCACCCCCACACTCACATGCGTTCTTTCCTGGCAGGTCTTTACTTCTTTCACTGACACTCTGCACTCCACAAAGAGGTTGAGACTTTCTTTTTCTTTTTTTTTTTTTTTTAAGATTTTATTTATTTATTTTACAGAAAGAGATCACAAGTAGGCAGAGAGGCAGGCAGAGAGAGAGAGAGAGGGGAGGAAGCAGGCTCCCTGCTGAGCAGAGAGTCTGATGTGGGACCCAAACCCAGGACCCCGAGATCATGACCCGAGCCAAAGGCAGCGGCTCAACTCACTGAGCCACCCAGGCACCCCAGAGACTTTCTTATCAAATTCTTTTCTTTTCAGTTGGGCTGCGTGTGAGGAAACAACTGAGAGTCTTTCCTGCCCCACCTCAAGTTCTCACTAGTGCAGGTGTATGATGGGGGCAGCCCACACTTGAGAACAGTCTCATCCTCCTTATTGTCTTGTATGCTCACAGACTGACCGCCAAGGTGCATCCCACCTCAGGGCTTGCAGAGGTTGGAGTGTCCAGAAAACCTTCACTGGAACCTTTCTAACCCTCTCCGCCTCATCAGGGAAGGGAGAGGAGAGTTTCCAGGAAACCAAGCAGATCTTATAATATAGTAATCCTCGCTTCACTCACTTCTCTCTACCCACTAGAGGAAGATAGATATTCAGCAGGTTCCCACCAACAAATGCCAGAAGACCCTGAGAGGAAGCCTATGAAGTCTGACAGTGACTCTGGAACCTGGCACAAGGCCCCATCTTTCATATCCAGTGCTATGAAGGACTAAAGAAAATCCTTTGGGAAGTGGGAATGAGGGTTTGCCAAGATCCACCCTGTTGTGAGGATGCCCAAGGTCAGTCTGAGGGAGACAGTCCCAGCAGAGCAAGGGGCACAATGAAAGGCACAGCCTGCATCATTGGTGGGGACTCAGGGGAGACCAAATGACCCTTCTCACAGGGCCCCAACACTTAGAGCTATTTTTGAGGAAACAACTGACGAGGAGCTAAGTGTTACCATTAGTGGGAATCCTGGGGCAGTTGGGTGTTCAGCACATGAGGGATGGGAGAGGTAATATCAAGGAGAAGGGGCAAGTAGAAAGAGGAGAGAATACAGAGGAGAACAAGCTGCACAATTGTAGGAAAGATCTAATGTGTGTAGAGGGGAGATGTTCAACCTGTCTTGAGAGTTAAGAATTTAATAACCAGATTAGGCAAGAGTCACTGAACTGGACTAAATTCTCCGATGGGACTCAAATTCCATTATTGGACAAGATTAAGCTTTCTCTTCCTCACCCCCCTCCAGTGAGTGGAAATGGGGTGCAGTGTTATTAGAAGAGATAAAACCATTCTGTTTGCACCTCACTGAGCTGAGACTCCTCTATCAAGCCAACCACAGGGAAAGTCCCAGACTCTCTGAGCTGGCTGGAATCTCATCCAGAGATTTTTTTTTTTTTTTTTCTTGCCTGCTCCTCTTCCTGACATCTGTCCGTCTGCCTACATATTAGGGATGCTGAAAACCAAAAAAGACCAGACAGGTTTCTTAGCTTCATTTCAGCATTCAAATCAAACACTCCTATTTTTCACACAAACAACTTTCCATTCTAGCACTTTTTCATTTAAGAGGATGTTATCTTAATGAGAAAATTCCTAAGAATAAAGCAACCTCTGTTTGAAAACTCACATCCTGTGTAGTGAGGCCGACACATTGCTTGCATAAAATTTGGTAGCCTGATTTATTATTCACTTAGTAAGCATGACACAGAGCTTCCTAGGAAGGGACCCAACAGGTTCAGAAGCTATGTTTGAACTTTATCTTGAAGGTATCTCTATGTTTTCACTCAGAGACAAGCTTTTTATTGATAACCAGGGTTAATGTAAATTGGCAGGGGTTTATGTTAATATTTGCTTTTATCCAGCAGGATATTATATATATGTGCATCATTTCTGTTCCTAAATCCATGGTTTATTGTTCTTCAAAGTCGTACACCTCAAGCCTCCCTTCTTCAGGGTGACTTATTTTCTAAAAGATTCCTCTTAGGGCTTTCCTGCAAATGATCAGTTATCAGTTATGAGTAGCCAACCTCAGACATGTTTAAATTCTCAGATACATGCCTCTCAGAGTATTAAGCTTGTGTATGTGCCCGTGTGTGTGTGTGTGTGTGTGTGTTTGTGTGTGTGAGAGAGAGAGAGAGAGAGAGAGATTATATAGGCTCTCACTGAAAATTCTTATATGCATTCCTGAGGGAAAATCAGAACAGGAAAGGATCACAGAGAGCGAGCATAGTTTAAAATTGCTTCTAAGGTGATTATGATAGGTCCCTTCTCTACTTAAATATGGTTTTAGAAAGTTGCTGTTTTGTTCTAGAATATAGCTTGTCTCACTCTGGAAGTTACCAGTTTCATTTTTGTTAATATTCAAGTGTTCTTAGAATCATCTTTTTTTTTTTTAAGATTTATTTATTTATTTATTTGAGAGAGAGATGAGAGAGAGAGAGAGAGAAAGAGAGAGAGGGAGGTTGTGAGAAAGGGAAGGGGCAGAAGGAGAGGGAGAAAGGGAATCAGACTCTGTGGAGGAAAGCAGACTCCTTAAGGGGCTCCTGACATGGGGGCCCCAACCCAGAGGCTAAAGCAGAGCTTGATCTCAAGACCCTGAGATCATGACCTGAGCTGAAATTAAGAGTCAGATGCTTAACCAACTGAGCCACCTGGGTGCCCCATTCTTAGCACTATCTTTATGTAACAGTCATTTGTAGTTGGGACAGGGATTCACATTTGCCCTTATTAAGAGAGAATAAAAAGGAACATGACAGGAAGTGAATAGGAAAAGAAGAGATTTTTTCCAAATTATATGGATGAGAGGTGGAATGGAAATAGGAGGAAGAGGATTAAAAGTGTTTAGGTGTTTAATAAAGAAATGGCCCAATGTAAAAATAGCCAAGTTGTTCCAAGGTGGAATTAACCAAGTTACTAAGATGAAAGACAGCGGCAAATGCTAGTGGATGCTGAAGAGGTGCATTCTGCCTTAAAAAGGGAAACACCAAGAAATGAGGCCGTGATGACAACAAAATAGTCCCCCATATTATCCAGTAGATGGTGCTGTTTTCCCAAAACAGTTTTGTTGCCGCTCAGAACAGAGGAAATTATCTTTAAAATATAGATGTGAAATACATAAATGCTTAATTCTTGTATCCCCAAATTCCAGAGTAGTCTAGAAGTTCAAAAAACAAGAACTGTAAAATTACTGCTTTAATGTAAACTTTGAAATAACTTACATTTTCACCTTTGATTCCAGGGGCTGTAGATTGAGGGGATACTTTTCAATATTATTCTCCATATCCATGGCCAGCTGGTGACTAGAAACAGAAATAATGCCTCAATATAGCTGAATCTAGACAACCTACATGGCAATAAAACTGCTAATTTATATTTATTTGAAAAAGCAGATATACATCCAATTTTGTTCATTTTAATTAATTCAAAGAGGCCTAAAGTTTGCTATTGATGGATAATGGATAAATAACCATATCATAAAAAGAAAATATTGTTTTGCCTTTTACCTTTTCTGTTCTTTTGATTTTTTCCTCTTAGTTCAATATTCATATTTAAGGCATGAGAGTCATTTCCTTTAAGCAAAGAGGAAAACAAAATATTGGGCCGTTTAGGTGGGGCGGGGGGAATATAAGAAGAGTGTTACAAATCCCATGGCATTGTCCAAGTTGTAAAGGAGATTTCATTCATTCTCACTCCAATGGCACCACTGTCATTGAACCTTTCCTCCTTTCATTCTGTAAGCTTCACAGAGCTCTCACAATGAGAAAAGCATGAATCTCCGCCTTGGAAAACTCCTGGCAGGGGTCTATAGATATAGGATCACTGCTCCTCTGGGCTTATTAGGCAATCACTGGGTGCTACAATGATCAAGGAAGATTTCATGGAGATGGTGGTAGTTGATGTGGGTTTTGAAGAATGGACAAGAATTAAGTAAGTTGAGATGTGAAAGGTAAAACATATGAGAGAGATATTAAAACAAAGGATTAGGGGTGATAAAATTCAGGCTATTTTTAGACAATAAAGAGCAATTTGGTGAAAGTGGAGGATAAAAGTAGGAAATAAGTTTGGCTAAGCAGAAAACCAATAGTCACTGGCCACATATTACATATAAAACACTATCATAGATATTATACATGTATTACCTTAATTCTCACTGTAGCCTCTACCAATTATTTTCCCCACTGTACAGCTGAGAAATCAGAAGCTCAAAGAGATTATGTTCTTGTCACTATACAGCAGAAGCCACATTGAAACTCAAGTCTTACAACCACAAAATATGGCTTGAAGGATTTTAATAACATATTTACTAAACTTAATCATACTGACTGGTTTTCATAGGTCAAATATTTGGCATCCTGATCCATTACATGCATGTGCTAAGGGTGTTTGTGTGTGTGGTGTGTGTGTGTGTGCATGTGCACGCATGTGTATTTAAATGGAAACAAAAATTTCAGGGTACATTATTTCCTCAACTACATGTAATGTATGCTGATATCTTTTATTATATTTTAGATTTTAAAAATTATATTTCAGTAGTGACCTATCAAATTGATTTAACAAACCATCAGTGGATTGCTATCTACAGTGTGAAAAATTGCTGCAAGTGTGCCTGGGTGGCTCAGTGGGTTAAGCCTCTGCCTTTGGCTCAGGTCATGATCTCAAGGTTTTAGGATTGAGCCCTGCATTGGGCTCTGAGCTCAGCAGGGAGCCTGCTTCCCCCTCTCTCTCTGCCTGCCTGTCTGCCTACTTGTGATCTCTATCTGTGCCAAATAAATAAATAAAATCTTTTTAAAAAATTGCTGCAGGGAAACCTAAAGCTTTTGGGGTAGGGAAACTTGAATGGGATGTTTAAGGATGTTGTAGGAGTAAGAAAAGAGAATGATGAAAAATATTTAGGAAGGTATTCAAATTGGTCTGATAATAAAGACCAGGACTATGGTTTTAGAAAAGAAAAGAAAAAGATTAAAAGCAATGTGCTGAAGTTATCTAGGATTTTCTCCTCTTTCCTCTTTCGAAAGGAATAACCAAGAGATGGGGAAACACATAGTGGAATAGATAAATTCCTATGTGTTCTATGTAGATGGTGCCATCAGCACAATATAGCTTTGTGGTTGCCTAGCTGGGATGTCCAGAAGTAAGGGGAAAAAGCACTCGTGTTTGCTCTGCACCATTCATATTCTGGGTCCGTTATTAATTCATTCTTATTCACTCATTTGTAAATGTATTGTATGTTTTCTGTATGTGTCAGAAATGATGCAGAACACGAATGATATAATGGTGAAAACACTAGACATGGTCCCTGTTCTATGGTTTTACAATCTAGGAGACAATAGATATTAAACAAATAATTACAAGTTGATGGATGCTATTATAGGGGAAACACAGAGGGACCTAATCCAGGGTTGATGGGCATGGAAATTCTTCTTTTTACAAGTCTATGATCTTGTAGGGACAACAGCCTTATAGTAAAGATACTTTAAGATTTTGTTAATTAGGGGTGCCTGGGTGGCTCAGTGGATTAAAGCCTCTGCCTTTGGCTCAGGTCATGGTCTCGGGTCCTGGGATCGAGCCCTGCATCAGGCTCTCTGCTCAGCAGGAAGTCTGTTTCCTCCTCTCTCTCTGCCTGCCTCTTGGCCTACTTGTGATCTCTCTCTGCCTTATAAATAAATAAAATCTTAAGAAAGAAAGATTTTGTTAATTAAACCACTTAATAACATATTAGCAAACCGGGCAACAGAGGTACATGTGAGGTGTTGTGGGTCCTGTAGTTATGCAGCAACCAAAGCCAAAGGTCAAGTTTTCATAAAAAAGAAAAAAATTATAACATTAATAAATTTGCTGACTTGGGGCTATAATTTATATAACCTCAACAAACTCTAAATTATGAATACCTGTAGGTTTAATTGGATAGCTTTAGCTCATTCCATCAATAATTACCTGTGGTAATAAAATGATGATATGTGAGGTGAATGTGTGACCAACAACACACATTTCCCCCCAGAAAGCCAGCCTGATTGTATTTGTATTTGTATTTACAACAAATAGCAATCACCCTGAGGTCTTATTTAAGTTAATAAATGATTATCAAAAATAATACAGTCATAAACAGGCTCTTAATTAATGGTCTTACTAATTACTCTTCTTTCTATGGGCACACAGGAAGCTTTACTGAGTGTGTGTATGTATGTGCACAGAATGCACAGGATTGGCCCTGCATAAAGTCTCCAATAGAACAGAGTTGCGGCTTACCCTCCCTTCACACTGACTGTCTACCACAAAACCCTGTTGAACATTCAGAATAAATGTAATGTTCCAAGGGGGAATAACTGATCAACTGCTATGACACCACTATCACTTAACTTACGGTCATTTCAAGTAGCTGAGATGATTTACATCAGCACCTAAGTCAGCTACAGCTATAATGAAATGCCGAACTGCTCCCTCAAAGTATACCAATTTTTCAATCAAGTCTGACAGCTTTCAAGGACACAGCCCCGCCCCAAAGCCAACCAGGAAAAATCCCTAGAGTTCCAGGCAAATGGGTATAGGTTGTTAAGGCTGGGAGCCACTGTTTTCTCTCTGTCCTGGACAAACATGAAAGGGAAGCTTACCCCACACGTCTGTGTGCTTTGAGGGGAGACTTTAATTCCCATCTCTGGAATTCCTCAATCATGATAAGGAAAAATAAGCATCAAAGCTGATTGGCCATTTCCAGGGGCTTTTAGCTTCTCCCTGCTTCTGGGTAACAAGGAAAGAATAGGGGAGGAAGGAGGAGGCAGAAGCCCACATATCTGCCATTAATCTTCACAAATCTTCCTGAGAGCAGAGAGCTGGGAAAGATACATGCTGGCACTAGTGAAAAGTTGAATACAGAGTTGTGGGTCAATTAGCAAGGAAAAAACTTCTGGAGTTCACTTCTTATATTAAAATCAATAATGAGATACCAACATAACCAAATTTAATAGATAAAAGTGATAAGGAGAACAAAGGCAAGAGAAATGTAGATAAAATTAAATTTCCTTACAACTTGCAGCCTATTGACAAATACCTAAGATATGCAGAGTATAATATTCCTCAGGGAACTCCTGGCTGCCTTAATAATTTTGGTATTTTGCCAGGGACTAAAAGCAACTTTTGTTTGAGAACAGCCAGACCTCCAGGATCCTGTAATTCTTCTTTAGCATATGGAAATCCATGTAGAGACTTTCTTTATCTCTACCCTCTCCCCACAACCTAAAAGTATATAATCAAAAGCTCCTCAAGATCACAGTGCAACTCTTTCTGCTCACCGGCCCTGTTCCCATGCTTAATAAAAACACATTTTTGCACCAACAATGTCTCAAGAATTCTTTTGTTGACCATTGGCTCAGTGGCCCCATGTTAAAAGAGATGAAAGTCACAGAGAAAGTGTGTCCTAAGAGAATTAAGTTACATGAGATTATTGAATAACCAAAAGGAATCTAAAATGTACCAAGACCACTGGTTCTCATCCCCAGCTCCTCATTTGAGTCACATGAAGTCAGCTTTTAAGAAATACTAATTTTCATCCCCAGTGATTCAGATTCAATTTGTCTAGGGTGGAGGTTATGCCAAAGCTTATTTCATTTTTTATTAACTCCCAGGTGATTCTAAGGGCATCCAGGATGAAGAACCACTGATCTAATGTCATTACCACACTAATCTCTGTAAAGGAAAACCTTTCTAGTTACACAGCCAAAAACTTTTTAATTATTATTGTTTACATATTGCTAGTGGTGATGAGGGGGGTGGGAACTGAACTGATTTAGTCTTAGTTATTCATATTAATAAGAGTAGACATGATAAGTATAAATTAAATCTGAAGATAACCCAGAAACTTCATTTAATCAAAGGGCTGAAACTGTCCTACAAGTGATAACATGGCAAATTCTTAGAATCACGGAGACAGAATGAATCTGAAAGTGTCTAGTCCAAACAACCACAGGGCTGGAAAGAGAAGGAGCTGACATGGAAGGCACGGTGCTATTGTGCACATCCTATTTAATGCTCTCACTAAGACTGTCAAGTCAGTGTTACTATCTTCATTTTTATTTTTATTTATTTTTTTAAAAGATTTTTATTTATTTATTTATTTGACAGAGATCGCAGTAGGCAGAGAGGCAGGCAGAGAGAGAGGAGGAGGAAGCAGGCTCCCTGCTGAGCAGAGAGGCTGATGCAGGGCTCCATCCCAGGACCCTGGGATCATGACCTGAGCAGAAGGCAGAGGCCCAACCCACTGAGCCACCCAGGCGCCCCACTATCTTCATTTTTAGAGATGAGGAAGCTGGGTTCAGGGGGATTAAATAATTTTTCCAGACTCACAAAGCTAGGATAAAATCAGAAAGAGGAATCACATCCAAGATTTCCCATTTTTAGGAATGCTTTCAATAGCACTTCAGATGGATGGGTATTTCACTTTTGGGAACCCCTAGTATCTGTCATCTCACTCCTTAACTCGAAAGTCCATTCTGTTGGGCAGGCAGCATTTTTATAAAAGTTATTCTTTTTCTGAGTCACAGAGCAGTCTCTCTATAAGTGCTGCTCACTGATTCTTGTTATGCTCTCTAGAGCAAGAAAGGCAATTTAGCCCCTTTTTAATAGGAAAATTCCTTCAAATGTTTGAGGAAAGCCATTATGTTTCCTCTGAGATTTCTTTTCTCCAACTACACATACTCAGCTCTTTGTAATAGTTTCACATTACTCCAGAATCCCCATAATTTTAATTAACCTCCTCTGATGCTTTTGGGAAGGTCTATATGGTTTTTATTTTATTTCATTTTATTTTACAAAGACAGAGAGAGAGAGCACATGAGTCGGGGAGAGCAAGGGAGAAGGAGAGAGAGAATATTAAGCAGGCCCCATGCCCAGAGTGGAGCCCGAGGAGGGGCTTGATCTCACAGATCCTGAGTTCAAGACCTGAGCCAAAATCAAGAGTTGGACGCTTAACTGACGGAGCCACCCAGGTGCCCCTGTATGTGCTTTTTAAACGTGATGACCAGAGCCACTGGTGACACCCACATGGGCTTTGCACTGGGACTTAGCTAGTGGTTGAGAGCACTGGTGGCATCCAAATTCTCACCCTCGCTGCTCTGAGCTAAATATCCTTAGATAAGTGCTGACAGCTCTCTGAGCCTCTTTCCCTGTCGATAAAATGGAAATAGTACCTATGTAAAAGGCTGTAATCAGAATTCTATGAGGAAACATCTGTAAGCATTCACGAATATGGAGGATATTGCAAATGCTCAGTAAATGATAGTTCCTTTTCATTTTTTCTTTTATCTTGACAATGCATGGCTATTGATCAGTCTTATGTTGTGGTAATATTTTTAGAAGCCATATAAAATCATGGTCTCATGTTGGCAACAGATAAGACCTCAAAGCATCTATTCACAAACTGAAATCAGAATATATCCCTCACATGCACTAATTGCACAAGCTTTTAAAACTCTAAATGAAAAACTCACTTGTATCCCTGTTAAATTTCATCTCTTTCTTGCCTTTTTTTTTTTTTCAGCACGGTTTTGTTCCATTCTGTAATGTTATTTAAAATATCCATTCTATCGGTCTCACTGTTGTTACTTTGTCCTTTTTGAAAATTTTATGACTGCCTTCCATACACATCATTGATTAAAAGCCAAAAACAGGGCAGGATTGTCAAGTTTTAAGCCTCAGACATAGCACCATATCTCCATGCATCATATTATTCTGCTAATCAGTATATTGTGTTTCATAGCTCAACTAGCCATACATCTATCTACTGTATCAAATAAGCCATATTCCTGGGTTCTGATTACAACAATATCATAAGAAACTGTGGAGTTTACTTATTTATTTTTGTCTTGCCAGGTTTTTTTTTTCTTGCAAGCTTTTTTAACCTCAAACAAAATAATTTCTTGTATTTTTTACTTACTTTTCAAGTAAATATTTTCCATCATTAACTTGTTCTAAAGGATTCTGCAATCTTTTCATTTCTTCCTGTGAAAAAGAAAAGAAGTATAAATTGACCCCATGTACTTGTGGGTAATAATATTTGAGTACAAATGTTTGCAAATTGAGATAACACACTGCTGAGAGTTCTGGACTTTGCAATGGATAAGTGCTTAAACATACAATAAAATTTGATCCTTGATCAAATTAGAATACAATACTTCCAAATTGTGTGATTTTTTTTATGCCACTAAAGATAATACTTCCTGTTATTTTCCCAGAGTGGGGATGTGTTTATATGGATCCACTCACGCTCTTCCTAAATCTACTCTGTCAACAGGGTTATGTTTGCTGGTTGCTGGGTGAAGGGCTCTAATGAGTGTGTGCCGGGTTTGGCCATTCAGCAATCATCCCCTCCTGTCTCTTGGTAACTGTAGGTAAACTTGTCCCTGAGTCACAGTGTGCAGAAATGCACCACACACACACACACACACACACACACACACACACACACACACATCCCTTCTCTGCATTTTAGGCACCCATAGTCTCTGTAATCCCATTCTTCAGGCCATAGTGATTAGTTCAGGGATATGACAGAAGCACTACTTGCCTCTTCACAAAAACTATTAACGTGCCAAGAGGAAGCCCCAATTACACACATTTGTCCATACAAGACCATCAGGATGAGTCTCAACATGCTTCTCAGCTACCAGAACTCTAAGTCTCCTAGGTCATCCCCCATTACTCATTTTCTTTAACTTTTTACTGCATTGTGCATCCTAGAATTTGACCCTGTCACCCACCTCTCTCCAATCCCTCCAAGCTTTCCACTGAGCCTTTTGGAATTCATAGTCTGTCATCAGCAAAATTCTCTATCCTCTCTTTGAACATTCTCTTTAACTTATTCTGACTGTACTCTGCCTCAATGCTCTAGGAAGAGCTAAGTTTTTGTTAAAGCAAGAAGATCAAAGAACCATTTAGAAAAGAGTTTTAGGATATAGAGGACTTGCTGATGACACATTTGGCTGAGTCCCTGAACACACCATCTCTCCTGCAGTCTGCTTACGAGGCGGTCATTTCTATCCCACATGTTATACTCAGCACAGTCTAAAGGAGGTATGGGACCCCTTCTTCCCCTCACTGATTCATCCAAATCATCCTCACTCCTATGAAATCTTAGCTCCTCTGGAAGTATGCCAGGAGTTTATCCTAAGCGGCTGTCCTCTTCCCTGTCAATCCTCACTCCTTAGGAGGTCTTATCCAGTCCTATGGCTTTAAATTTATATTTGCACCTGACCTCTCCTCTGAACTCCTCCCTTCTACACTAATTTCTTACTTGACAACTCCAGATGCATGTCCAATGGGCATCTCAAGTTCAAAACCAAAGTCTTGATTTCCTTGCCTTCACCCTCCCGCCCCAAACTCCTTCTTCACCACGTTTTCCTCATTTTAGCAAATGGCATCACTATTCACCTAGATACGCAGAGATAAAACCTAGGAATCAGGCTTTACGCCTTTGTTTCTCTCACAACACACAATCAACTAATCTTGTTGATTCAATTTCAAAATATATCCAGAACCGACCTCTGCTTCTCAGTGTGGTCTAAGCGAACTGAGTCTCTTATCTCTGTTTCCCATATGAGCCAACTTCAGTCAATTCTCCTTACATCAGCCAGCATCACCTTTTAGTTCCTAGCCTTTTACTTTTTAGTGCATGAAATGCACATACCATAAACATACTTTTTTTTTAAGATTTTATTTATTTATTTGACAGACAGAGATCACAAGTAGGCAGAGAGGCAGGCAGAGAGAGAGGAGGAAGCAGGCTCCCTGCGGAGCAGAGATCCCGATGCAGGGCTCGATCCCAGGACCCTGGGATCACAACCTGAGCCAAAAGCAGAGGCTTTAACCCACTGAGCCACCCAGGTGCCCCCCATAAACATACTTTTGACAAATGCATACACTGGCAGAACCACCACCCAAAAATGAAATAAAGAACATTTCTTTCTCTAGAAAGTTTCTTTCCAATTCTTCTAATTCCCCTCTCCTGTTCTGATTTCAATCATCATAGATTAATTTGGCTTATTCTAGAACTTCATATAAAATTATCTATTCTTTTGTGTCTGGCTTAATTCACTAAACATTGTATTTTGTAATTTGTTGCTCAACCAATATTTATGGTTTAAACTGCACTTTGGTACCTAGAGAAGAATTTCTATTTTTTTTTTCCCCTCTGAATTCTAGAGTATAAGGATTTTGAAGTGTGAAGAACCCTGGAACAAATGCAAATATTTGCTATGGTAAGAGCTACTAACTGGAAGAAAAAGATAACATAGCAGAAAGGATGAAAGCCAAGGAAAACAGCTAAGAAACCAAAATGCTCTAGTGACGCTGTGAACATCGTGGTCAAACTAGAGCTGGAAGCCAACATACTGATAGACTTGTCAGCTTTACAAGCCAATAGGTTCTCTCATTTGCTTAAGGCACTTTTGCTTAAGATTTCTATTATCTTTCAGTTGAAAGAATCCAAACTCAGAAATGACAGTATGAGCCATAACCTAGGGCTACTATATACAAAACCCTAACTTAGATGAGGCATGGAACTATAAAAGTTCAGAACCGGACAGTTCTTGTTTATTTTGTTTTGTTTTGTCAGTGTCTTAAAACATGTGTTATTCAGAAGAATAATGGATAAAGCAGGTCATGGTCTTCAGTTCCTTTTTATTAAATACTCCTGCTTTTATATCCAATACTGGTATAACAAACCTCACATGAAGAATAATTCTGCATCTTCTGCAAAACTGCTTTATAAGACACTGTATGTTTTGTTACAGTTTCTCTAGTATAAAAGAATAAAATTTTAGGATTTACTAGGAGGTGATATTTTCCCCTTCTGATACAATATTTCACTTGTCTTCATCAACAATAACAATTTATAAGTCTTACAGAGGTTGTTTATTTTGCCTTGAAGCTTAAGCTAAATTAAATACTCCATTGTTAGAATGTTTTCCATGCTGTTAGTACAATTATACCCTGTTCCTTCCCTATATGGTGTGTGAAATTCTTTATTTTTACTTTAACTCTTTTACATGTGTGCTTTTCACAGTAAGTGGAAGCCAGCAGAATAGCAGCAGAGTACATATATGATAAATGGGTAAGAAAGAGAAATATGTTGGGCTCTCTGCTCAGCGGGGAACCTGCTTCCTCCTCTCTCTCTGCCTGCCTTTCTGCCTACTTGTGATCTCTGCCTATCAAATAAATAAATAAATAATAAAAAAAATACTTTAAAAAAAGAAAGAGAAATATGATTGATAGGTAAGTAGGTAAACAGACAGAACATCTTTTTCACTTCTATACGTGGCTTTTTATTTTCAAGGTAAAACTAACTCTTCAGTACTATATACACTGGTTTCTTACTCCAAGAACAAGTCTCCATATTTATCCTCTATTTTCCCTCAAAATTCCAACTCTCCCATCTAATCCTTCATCATTTCCCATCCCACATCCAGTGACATAGCAATAGATGAAGCAGCTGCTATACAGAAAGGAAACAGACTGAATAAGAATCCGTGAAATCCTGAAAACCAAAGGAGGATTTTTAGGTCATAAACTTGTTCTTTTTTACCCCCTGGATTATGATTAGGAAAGAGACTGAGCTGTTAGTAGTCCCAGGACTTTCTTCTCTAAGATGTGCCTGTGGCATGCTTTCTTCTTTTCTTTTTCCCTGGGGATTTGGGGAGCAGGAAATAAAGGGCTTTTGCACTCTATGCCAGCCACTCTCCTTTCCGTGGTTCTTTCATTGCAGAGAGCTTGCTGTGTGGGGAGGGCTTTGATGCAGCACTTTATTCAATCTGACTATCCACGTTCTAGGAAATCGTATTAAACATAAGGTCAATGACTAACAAGAGCTTTCTGAACAGCTGTTCTGCTGACAATTTGGAGGATTGATTTCATCATTTGGTTATTTAAGCTAACTATACAAAAACACTTCAATTCAATTGGCCTGGAATTTCCAAACCATGTCCTCATTTTCTTGGAAATGGATAAGGAAGGTGCTTGCTCAACAGATCTTCACTTGGAGTTTAACTTTTTGAAAGTTTTGTTTCAATTTACCATTAAAAATATATACAAATTGGTCTTTCCCATCACTGGTTTCTCCCACTAGTCCTTTTTGTCTCTGATTTCATATCTGGAAACGTCATTTCCCTACTAGAAACCAACAGTAGCTCCCCACTGCTTTGAGGACAGAATCCAAATTCCGCAGTCAAGGTCTGGTGCAACAGGGCCCAGCAGTCTCTCCCCACTCCACCTCATATGCCCTGCCCCACACACTTCGTCCCTAAGTCTGGTCATATGAAACTTCACATAATCCTGGAACTCACATCCTCTCTTACTGGACATTCCATAGCAGTGTGCCCCCAATTATTCTACTTGCCCACTCCCACTCTTCCTTCAGGAAGCCCCCAACATTATTCTTTCCCATAGAAGCTTTTGGAACTCGACAGGAAGGTCGGATACCATACCTTGCTTCCTTAGCAAACTATGGTGATCCCTATTTTAACATTACCTCTCTACCTGATGCACCCTGCCACCACTAAGACCTTTGAAGTTAGGGATGGTGACTTGCTCATGATGAGATGCTTATTCCCCAATAAGGCATTTAGGAGTGCTTAATAAATATCTGTTGAATAAATGAATAATAAATGAATTGAATGTATTGTTCTAACTGAAGTGAAAAGAAATCTTAGTAGCTTAATGCCCCTAAAAATCCCAAGAAATTTTATGTCTTCTGTTGACTCTTCTCTACCTCTCCCAATAAGCTTTTTTTTTTTAATCATTCAGTAACTTTCTTTCTTATTTAGCATTATATTTTTCTAGCTTTACTGAGGTATAATTGACAATTTAAAATTATATATGTTTAAGGTGTACTATTTGATGATTTGATATATGCAAACATTGTGAAATAATTGTCATAATCAAGCTAATTAACATATCCATCACGTTACAGTTAGCCTTCCCTCCCTTCTTCCCTCCTTCCTTCTTTCCTCTTCCCTCCCTCAGTCCCTCTCTCCCTCCCACCCTTCCTTCCTTTCTTTTTTCCCTTCTTTTTTCTTTCTTTTTTTTATTTATTTATTATTTTTTTAATTTTTTATTTTTTATGAACATATATTTTTATCCCCAGGGGTACAGGTCTGTGAATCACCAGGTTTACACACTTCACAGCATTCACCAAAGCACATACCCTCCCCAATGTCCATAATCCCACCCCCTTCTCCCAACCCCCCTCCCCTCAGCAACCCTCAGTTTGTTTTGTGAGATTAAGAGTCACTTATGGTGGGGCACCTGGGTGGCTCAGTGGGTTAAGCCGCTGCCTTCGGCTCAGGTCATGATCTCAGGGTCCTGGGATCGAGTCCCACATCAGGCTCTCTGCTCAGCAGGGAGCCTGCCTCCCTCTCTCTCTCTCTCTACCTGCCTCTCCATCTACTTGTGATCTCTCTCTGTCAAATAAATAAATAAAATCTTTAAAATAAAAAAAAAAGAGTCACTTGTGGTTTGTCTCCCTCCCAATCCCATCTTGGTTTTTGGTGGGGTAAAAACTATTAGGATCTACCCTCTTAGCATATTTCAAGTTACACTACAGTATTATTAACTGTACACTGCTATTCATTGGATGTCTAAAGCTTACTTACCTTGCATAACTGAAACTTTGTTCTGCTTGATCAACATCTCCCTATTCATACCCTTGACGCATCCCCACTCTCCTCTGAGTTCTGGGAGGTTCAAAATTTTGGGCTATCTGAACCCAGCCCCTTTGTCCTGTGGCCTTGGATAGGATTTGAGCAGTGGGAGGCACTGCATAAAATCAGAAGTTAGCAGAAGAGAGAAGCTGGACTACTTACTCTCTTTTCTCCAATCTCTTATGAAAGCACAGACTGGTGTTACTAGAGGCTACGGCTCGCATGGGGTGGCCTCTCCCACAAGGTGGTTCTTGTCCATAACTGCTTCCATTTCTTGCCTGTTCAAGGCCTTTCTTTTGTTTTCTTCCTTTCCCTTCCTTATTATTGCCCTTTCTAGCTATTGACAGACCCAGATGCATCACCATCTCTTGTGATTTTTCGTATTCTGCCCATATCCATGTAGCCACTCCATTAACTCTTTCAATCACTCTTTTAAATGAGTCATATGTCTTCTTACTGGACTCTAGCTGATATGTCTCAAGGATCTTAATTTTGCTTTTGCTTGAATTATTCAAGCATAACCAAGACAGATAGTATTCCATATCCTTACTCCTATTTTCCCAAATAAACCTTGTGTTTTCACAGAAGGCTGTGAAATGCAGGCTGTACAGTTAGGGGGCATAATTGATTGATTATTTGCCAAAGCCTATGCTTCGCAATATCATAGGAGTTGTTTTGAAGTAACTTGGATGTAAACTGCTAGACTAAATGGCAGATGCTAGATTTTGTTCTTTTGTATCTGGCTGTCCCTCCTACCTTACTCCTGCTGGTTTTTCTCCTGTCACAGACAGAAGAATATAGCTAAAAGGTTAGGTCAGCTCATCTTTGTGGCTCCTTGGTCAGTCCCTTAATCTACCCAATAATAAAATATTGCTCTTTTATTATTTTTTCTGTCCTTGCCACTTCTACTGTCTAAACAAGCAGGATATGACCTTTGAACAAGTTTAAAATAAGAAATTCATTCAAAATTATTTTTTCTCTAAAGTGCACTTATATTTTTTCCTTTTTTATTTTATTTTATTTTTTTTTTTTAATTTCTTATAAACATATTATGTATTTTTATCCCCAGGGGTACAGGTCTGTGAATCACCAGGTTTACACACTTCAAAACACTTACCATATAAAGTGCACTTATATTTAAACACCAAATTTAACCTTTCTGACTTATACCTTTGGCCATTTTATTCTCAGAATATCCCAGAGAATTTAAAGTAACTTAAAACATGGAAACAATCTGCAATTTACTTCATTGTGTAGCTATGGGTGACAAGGCCTGTGCCACTTATATACATCATTTTTTGTGTGTTGGAAACAATTTCATGTTAACCTAAAGGTAACTATTTAACAAAAGTTAAGAGTCAAAGTTACTTTTGACTATTCTATCATTCAATTAAATATCACCAATCTTCCTTACTGTCCCTCTACATTGGCCTTTTTTAAATGGAAATGTAATAAAGGTACTAAAAAAGGGGTTACTAATGTTTGCATAATTTGGAAAAGTAGAAGACACAAAATCTATACTAATTTTAGCTCTGCATCATTAAACATGAAATATTGATTATTGCTCTTTACAACAGAATTTATGAAGCTAGCTAGGCTGCTGTGTCCACATAAAGTGATTCTGATGCTTTGCCCTCAGATCTCAGTGGCTGTAAATGATGCTCCTTGGTGACAGCTGGGAGGCTGGCATTCTGATCCACAGCCTTAAGAGATACATTTCCCAGATTAGACCAGGAATGACCCAGCTGCACAACCCAACTTCAGAAAATTAAATTGGAGGGAGTCCAACCTCTGTTGAAATAACTGTGTGAATTACAATGTTTCCATGGGCCTTGTTATAATGTAAATGTACTTTACAATTTACTGTCATTTCCCTTCTGCTCCTGCTGTGAATATGGGCATTAATAGTCATCTCATATATTTAAAGGCAAAATGGCATCAAAAATAAAAATGCAAGATTCATGTTTCTCCCTTGGAAAGCAGAGACTAAACTCCTTTTTTTTTTTTTTTTGCTTTTGCCATTTTTTTAAAAAGAGCATACTTTTTGTTTATGTATTATGCATTAATGGTTTTTATGGCTGAGAGACCTGTAAATTTCACACAGGAAGTTATCTTGCAGCTGAACATGAATTTCTTTGGGAGGAAAAAGTGGCTAATGGGACATCAACAGCTCAATTAAAGGATTCATTCAGGTAAGTTATGGGCATACGAGGTAGAGACTTAAAAAGAGATTTGCCGGTTTCTAGTACTTTAAGGACATTTTGAATGTCCAACAAGATGCAGAGGGGCTGTGATTTTATAGTGACAATCACTAAGTGAGGTAGTTCCAGGCCTCACTATGCCAGTTCTCAGTGGCATTTTTATTTGCTACCTCATACATAGTAAAACTTACAAACTTACCTACATAAGTTATGACAATGTGAATTGTTGTGATAGTTCATTTTTTATTCTTATTTGACCAATCAGGCTATGTTCATAGGCTTTAGGACATAAAAACACCCTTGACTGCGAAATTCTGAGAGTGCCAAATACCTGAACTCACTTGAACAGATGTCAAAGAGAAACATATTAAGTAAAAACCCAGTTATGGCTGTATATGTCATTAGTCACCTTGGATCTGAGCTGATTTCAGACTTTGAGATTCTCATGGAGTAGAAGTGAGGAAGGATACTCATCTGGAAGAGTATACCTACCACTACACCATCCACATCAGCCCCTTGCCCTGATGTGAATAATTACCTACAACTTCATGCAGATGCACCAGACGGCCCCAGTGGATCTAGGATTGTCAGACAGGTATTTATACCACTTAGGCTTAAACATCCCCTTTCTCCTTTCCCTAAGATTATGCATGGTCTCAAGAGCTTTTGCTAGTTTTAGATCACAGACATTCTAAAATTATCATTATAAAATAAAATGCTCAGGAGTGCCTGGGTGGCTCAATGTGTTAAAGCCTTTGCCTTAGGCTTGGGTCATGATCCCGGAATCCTGGGATCAAGCCCTGCATAGGGCTCTCTGCTCAGCGGGAAACCTGTTTCTCCCTCTCTCTCTGCCTGCCTCTCTGTCTACTTGTGACCTCTCTCTGTCAAATAAATAAACAAAATCTTTAAAATAAAATAAATACTCAGCTCATTACAAAAAGTCTAACCACTCTTACTCAATCTAGGATGTGAAAAATTAAAATACTATTAGCAACAATTTTAAAGTAATCACTCTACTCAAAGTTAATTCGGCTTAACAGCTAGACAACCATGAAAACTCAACTGAGACTGAAATACTAAGTACAATCACTGGGGTATAGATATTTTTACGTCTTATATATTTCTATATTCTGGGGGAAAAGTCCTAGATACCATGCGTTAAGTGAAAAATTCACATGCACGCAAGCATAAATGTATACATGCCATCAGATAAACAGCTGTTAGAATGCAGACAATAGCAAAGATGGATTAGTGAATCCATACACCAACTCCAGATTTCCTGTCCCAAAGGACAAGAACAAAGCACAGGTAATCAGAACACCATGTAACACTCAAATCATTTATATCTGATTCTAAAATGTATTTCATTATAGTGTAGCAAATGCTGTTCAGATTAGATTTTTTCCTAGTCCAAGTGGAAAATGAATTTGTAGTTCTTATTTTTTACCAAGTGATATTATGGGTAAACAACCCAAATTCATGCTGGGAAGAGTTCTCCTAACATGCTGTGCAGTATCACAGACTTGTCCTCTTTTTGTTCCTTCCACTAACACCCATGGTTGGGACCATAGGGTTCTCATCAGAACCATTACATTGGGTTACATTGTTTTTCTTTAGGTACATTTCCAATAATTTAATTCTCCTACTCATAAACTCTAAACAAAAATAATATCCAGGAGTAAAAATATTCTTAATCCTACAACTGCAATACTGCTCCTTCTATACCTTCTGAAATCCCTTAAAGTTCACTTCAACTGCAATTTTATAAATGTTAATATTTCCTTCCATATTTAATGTCATGTAATTTTTTGAACTACTGTTATCACTACTAACATTTATTGAATTTTACTAGGTTCCAGCCTCTTTGTATAAATTGTCTTTTAAAAATTATGACTGAAGCCCCATAAAAATAGGAAAAGATACAATTATTAAGAAAACAGACTCAGAAAGATTACAGAACTTGACCAAGGTCTTACAGGAAACATGGCATGTCAACCTAAGCAATCTGATTCCAGAATCTAAACTCTATCCTCTCCACTCTTTTCCCATGAATGACATAGAACATGCAACAATGTGAGCAGTGGCAGTAATTCACCAATGAGGCCTATAAACAAGAAGTTGTAGTGTTCTGCAAAATATTCAGATTTCTTATCTGAACCAGACTTGTCATCTACTTGCTGTGTCATCTTAGATTACACTCTTTCTAGGTCTCAGTTTCAACATTTGTAAAATGATAACGACAATGCCTACTCCACAGTGTTATGTGAGGATCAACTAAAATAACGGATTTAAAAGCATTCTTTGTACAATAAAGCACTGGCCACGCATAAGGAGATTCCTTAAGTGCCTGTCTTACTAAGGACAGCAATCAAGTCTCACTTGTTATTCCTGTGGCACCTACCTCTGCGCCATTTTTGCTGTGTGATCTTGGGCTAGGAAAGCCCTTTGAGCCCCAGTTTCATAAACTTTTTTTTTCTTTTTTTTAAAGATTTGTTGTTGTTGTTGTTGTTTTATTTCTTTTCAGCGTAACAAGATTTATTGTTTATGCACCACACCCAGTGCTCCATGCAATATGTGCATAATACCTACCACCTGGCTCCCCCAACCTCCCACTCCCTGCCCCTGCAAAACCCTCAGGTTGTTTTTCAGAGTCCATAGTCTCTCATGGTTCATCTCCCCTTCCAATTTCCCTCAACTCCCTTCTCAGTTTCATTACCTTTAAGATGGAGACACTAATTATACAAAATTCCAAGAATTGCCGTGCTACTTGATTAAAAATTCACGTAAAGCATTCAGTTGTGCACTGGGGACATAGTAGATGCTCAATAGTGTCATTTTCATTATTATTAAATTTTTATTATATCTCTCTAGCCCATTCAAAACATGGATGTACATCTAAACAACTTCTCCTGGCTCAGTCTAAACTCATTTCCAGTAGTCACTTAGTTCTGTCAATTCCATTTTCTAATTGTCTCCAGAGCATACCCTCCCTATTTGCAATGTCCTTAGTTAAGGATTTATTGCCTGCCAGAGTGAACAACCTAAAATGCCAACTTCATCATTAGTTCAGTCACTTGCTTGAAATCCTTCTTGCTTCCCTTCACCTAGCTGATGGAGCCTAAGTCTCCAGGTGGGACCTCATAGGATGGTTCTGTGTAACCTGCCCCATCTGTCCCTCCCGTTCCTTTCCTAAGAGACCCACCCCCACTACACTTAATCCTCTTGGAACATCAACATGTCATTAAAACCCTGAGTTAAAATCAGGTGCTCAAAAACTTGAAATGATTTGGTCCATGTGTTGAAATAAAACAATGATAAAGAGAAGTTTTTTGAAAAAGAAACACATGAGTAATAATACATTATGGTATACCTGTCATCATTAAATAATAAATACAGCATTACTTCAATTATCAGGACAGTGGTCTCAGATACATTGGAACACGTCTCCATACCCAGATAATTGGTTTTCTGCAACCCAAACACTTCTCACACAGCCCCTAAACTCACCTGTTTTACCTGAAATTCTTCACTTAGAGATTTTTTTAGAAAGCAATTATTAAACAAGCCTAATTTTGCTTCCTGACTTGTAGCAAATAAAATAATTCATTAAAGACGAGATTATAAAAAGATGTGAAGGAGGTGACACAGACTAGGTGTGGAAGGAGGAAATAGAAAAATAAAAAGTAAATCCTAATCTATATTTTCATTGAACACATAAAGGAAGATCCTTAACTGCCTGGAATGTTGCTTTCTCTTGAAAACTTTCTGGAAGTTCCCCCCTTTTGAAGTAAATTTTGCTTCTCTGAAATATTACAGCTGTATATGTCATGCTGAGAACAGCCCTTAAGTTGACCATATAAGTTGTATTTTATTTTCCTCAATATAGCCTAGGAGTTTAGGGGTAGAATTCTTTTTTCATTAAGCTTAAGTGACTTATCAAACTTAAACACCCTATTTCTGGACTTCACAAATGCGGATGTGCCAGCAATAGGCTAGGGGTATGTGAAGCTTTAGATCAGGGCAAATATACTGAAGATGTTAGTTTTACTCCACGAATAGCAAATGCATGGTTTTAAAATGGAGTTCAAAGTTTGCACTAATTTTAAAGTGAAAACAGGAGTTGTCAAACAGTTTTAGGTTTGCATATTGCTATTTTTTCCCATATGCCTCCAATAATAATACTCGTGCGATTCACTGCCTTCAAAATTTCTGGGTGGAGAATTGATAAGCACTACTCTGGTCAGGATGGAAAGTTAATATCAGGTATTTTTAAAGTTAAGATTGCTGAGAAATATGTAATGGTATTATTTCTAACAACACTCCATAAAGCAAGAAACATTTTGTAGTTATAAGGGTAACATTTTTTTTTCAATGACATAGGACTTTATTTCTACTTCCTTTATGGAACTCAGTGGTTGTGGAGGGAGAAGGTAGAATCCATATATGTCTGTCCATATAATAGCAAATAAAGTAGACACTACTATACTTAGGGAAGGGAAAACTCATTCTTTTTTAATTGAGGTTTTTCTTTTAATTCAAGAATAGTTAATATAGAGTATTATATTAGTTTCAGGTGTACAAAATAGTGATTTGACAATTGTATACATCATTACTCAGTTCTCATCATGGTAAGTTCACTCTTAATCCCTTTCACCTATTTCACCCATCCCCCCCCCACGCACTTCCCCTCTGATGTGCTTTATTTTAAACAAGTACTCTCAGTTAAAGTTTTTTTTTTTTCAACGAGAACATTATTTACTTGAAGTATACTTCAGAATACATGGTTCTAAAAGATATATATAAAACTTTCCATCCAAGAAAAACAGAGTACACATATTCTTTAAGTACACACAGAAGAATCCCCCAGTTAAATCACATAAAGAGACATATCAAATATTACAAATTTAAGAAGACTGAAATCATACCACATATATTTTCCAAATACAATCATACAAAACCAGGAATACTCACTTCTATATCTGATCGCATACCAGACTCCGTGGCTGCTGAGCTTTCTGAGCTTGGATTATGATCTCACAGGCACATCAAGCATGATACATTTTAGCATCCAGCATAATTCTGAGCAGACAGCAAGAAGTTGGGTGTTAAGAGGGATATTCAGTAAAATTCACTAATGGAAGAAAGAGACACTTAGGAGGTTGAATGGAGGAGCGCCTGGGTGGCTCAGTCAGTTAAGAGCCTGCCTTTGGTTTAGGTCATGGTTTCAGGGTCCTGGGATCAAGTACTGCATCAGGCTCGCTGCTCAGTGAGAAGTCTGCTTCTCCCTCTCACTCTGCCCCTCCCCTCTGCTCATGCTTGCGCTCTCTCGCTCTCTCGCTCTCTCTCTCGTGCTCTATCTCAAATAAATAAATAAAATCTTAAAAAAAAAGAGGTTGAATGGAATCTACAACAGAATAAATAGACTTGAGAGCAGAACTTGAGAGAGAACAAGAAAAAAAAGCACTGCAAGTCAGCAAACTTTCCTCTCATCATTATTCATTGTTCCATTCATTCCTTAACATAAATATAGTCACATATGTTAGGTACTGTGCTAGGCATGAGGATATAATGAGGACATGGGAGAAGACAAGCAGGCACAGCTCTGTCCTCCTGCAGCTTGAAAAGTTGAATACAAGCAAAGAAGGAAAGATGATGGGGTTTTGTTTTTGTTTTTAAGATTTTATTTATTTATTTGAGAGAGCGAGAGCAGGGAGGGACAAAGGGGGAGCGAGAAAGAATCTGAAGCAGACTGCATTTAGTGTGGAGCCCAACATGGGGCTTGATCTCTTGACTGGGAGACCATGACCTGAGCCAAAACCAAGAATCAGACACTTAACTGACTCAGCCACCCAGGTGCCCCAAAGAATTAACAATGATTCCTCACTTTAAAAAAAAAAAAAAATGGTTTAAACATTTTGCCATTCAGGACAGAAGGCAGATTAGTCAAATAAGCCTGACTCGTGTGTGTGTGTGTGTGTGTGTGTGTGTGACAACAGAGTTTGAAAGATGATATTCTAGAGAGGGCCAAAAAAAGATTTGTCAACCTGTGTGCTTCTGGTGGGACAATTGTTAGAATTGTTCAGAATGGTATGGTTGTGTACAGAATGTGAAAATGGTGATGGCAATGCCATGAAAGTTGAAATGCAAAATTCTGGAGTATGAATTAGAGGCTTATTCAGTAAGAATGGTATTTATCAAGGAAGAAGACACAAAGCAGGCAGACAGATGAGAACAAAAGAAAGTGTGTCCACATCTGCTTTGTCATGCGATGAGCCATGACATCATTACAAATAAGAATGCCCATTTACACCCTGCATATTATAATCTACTAAAGAACAAATATTACATGTGTTTAGTAACATCAAAGGCAGATCATGCAGAAGAATAAGTCTTTCTCCTATAGATTTATCTATTCTAAACCAAGGGTTAATTTTCATGAATAGAGAAACCCATACAGAAGGGAAAATATTAGGTTTACATAAACAGAGCATCATTTTTCTACACCAATGAGAAATTCCCATTGAGTTGACTTTATTCTGCCTATATGTGAAATTCCCCATTAGATTTGTATCATTAGATTTCATGATTTTAGTGATTGCCCAAATTGCTTCATAACAAGTAGCTGAACAATCTTGGTAAGAAGTACTTTACTCTAAATCAAGGCATGTTAAAATTGATATTGTTCCTCAGACAGACATGGCAGAATATTCAGAAAGAACACTGAAGTGCCAAAGAGGAAATTAAACCTCAGTTGAGCTCTCTGTTATTAAAACAACCATTGTATCTTTAGACATGTGATCTCTATGTACTCAAGACACAGTGTCACAACTATTATCGAAAAACCAAGTGGAGATATATAGGGGGGGAAATAGCTGGTTTTCCATAGGTAGATGATGAGGAGAGGGAGAAAGGGGAGAATAACAAATGATTGGGAAAAAAACATAGAATGGTATTCTCTACTACTCAGGATTGCTAAATTCATGAGGGCTACTAACTCCCCTGTGCTCAATTCATTGAAGTTCCAGTCCCCAGTCTGGTGACTAGACTACTAGACTACTCTTGTCTTTTCTCACTATTCACATCAAATTGCCATAGCAACTACACTTAGCCTTATATTCAACATGAAATTGTCACTCTCAATATCTGTAAAATCTTCAAATTGGGATTTCATCCTGAATTCTCCAATGACTGTGTTCTTAAACTCTGTTCTTAACACCTGTCTGTAGCATCCAAGTTCTCCCCTATATTGATTGGAAAGCTCTTCTGAAAATGCATTCCTTCTTTGATAAAACATTTACACCATAATCACTGGGTAAATGTTTCTCCTTTGCTATGTGGAAATCTTGAAGAATGCTCTTTGAATAATGCTACGGGAAATATCTTCAAGATAATCTTCGAGAAAATAATCTTTGAGAGAAGCCTGATGCACACCATAGGCTCCATTCAGCTGGCATTTATTTAGAGTCCACTCTGAACCTGGCCATTTTCTGCCACTAGGAACTGTTAAGTGCTAAGGTGGGGAGACAGCCATCAGATCCACAATGCCACATTTAAAGGCCATTGTAATATATCCCAGCATTTACCCAGATGAAAGTTAAGTGAGAAGACCAAATGCATTCTGGGACATTGCCTTAAAGAAAAGAGTCCTGATATTTCATCCTACCAGGAGCCCACACAGAAAATAATAAAGATGCTCACTTTATGTAAGAGGTCTTGAAAATATCAATATAAGTGGTTATAAGCCTTAATAGACCTTGGAATCCAATTAGCAACAATTTTGTGGTGGCTTAATAATTTATGATAATGGCAAATTCATTAGATTATAATTCCCCACAGCCAAACCTATGGATTTCCTGCTATCTTTAAAAATATGTATTCTCAAGGTGAAGCATGGTGTTGTCTATGTTCATTGCTACCAAAATACTCTAATTTTAACAATTCAGAATACATTCCATTACTTAAACCTGGATCATTTGGAGATTTTCCCTGTTAATGCAAAGACATAAACCTAAGAGCATTGCACTAGTTCATTAAGCCTCCCAATTTCAGCAGCTGTCTAGTATTAGCTGAAAGCAATCTACTGTGTGTGCTGAAATGGCCCCTATTCACCTTTTCCTCTGCTCCACAAACAAAAGCAGATCTAGAGAAAGTATACATACATGTGTGTACACAACATAGAACACTTGCACAAAAAATGCGTAGTTTGGTGAATTATTATAAGGTAAGTTCCTATAACCATTTCCTAAATCAAGAAATAAAACTTCACCAAACATGTCAGAAGCCCCCTCACATACGCCGTCCTGATTATAACTCTCTCCCTTCCTCCCTCCAGAACTAACCACTACTATTACAACGTATATAGTAATTACTCCCTTATACTTCACTGTAGTATTCTCACCCAAATGTGCATTCTTAACTACGACCTTGCCAATTCTTTAAAACAAAATTATTTATTTATTTATTTATTTATTTATTTATTTATTGGACAGAAAGATGGATAGAGAAAAAGAGCTCACGAGCATTGAGGAAGGGCTGAGGGAGAAGCAAACTCCTTGCTGAGCAGGGAGTCCAATGGGAGATTCAATCCTAGGACCCTGGGATCATGACCTTAGCTAAAGGCAGACACTTAGCCAAATGAGTTACTCAGGCACCCTAGCCTTGCCCATATTTAAACTTCTTTTCTGAAATAATTATAGCTTCACAGAAAGTTGTGAAAAATGCACAGGGGGGTCCCACTCACTCATCACTCCTCGTCTCCCAATATTAGCAATTTTCATAACTACCATACACTATGAGCTCCATGGAATTGCCACTGACGCATTTCACAGAGCTTATTGAAATTTCATCAATTATATATTCACTTATTTGTGTGTGTGTGTGTTTATAGTGCTATGTAATTTTATCACATGTGTCCCTTTGTGTAACCATCACCACAATCAAGACACAGAACTGTTACAATACTATAAGACTCCCCTATGTTACCTCTTTAATAGCCACAACCATCTCTTCCTCTCCCAAATCCCAATGCTTTTTTAACAAAAATTGTTAAATTTTAACAAAATTATTAAACTATTTTCCAGAGTGACTATACCATTTTACATTCCCACCTGCAGTACATGAGTTAGCCTGTTTCTCTGCATCCTTACTACTATTTTGTGTTTCCCATTTTTCACAATTTTGATAAATTAAATTTCTTTTAATTTACATTTCCCCCTCCATCTTCTTCTTTTCCTTAAAATATGCTTGTTGAAAAACCCAGACAAGTTAAACTAAAGAGTTTCCAAGCCTGAATTTTACTGATTTATATGCTCATGGTGAAGTTCATATTCAAGTTCTCTAGCTGGATCCAAAATCTTGATCATATTTTACTTTGACTCCTTTGGCACGGCCTTAGGCAGAGGCATGTTCTTTCATCAGGAGACTCATAATGGTCTGGTGGTCTCTTTATCTCTGATGATAGAACCACTGGAGTTCAGTGCTTACATTCATTAATGGGGGGGTTGCAAAATGGTTATGTGCTAATAATACAATTTTATTGCATTTATTATATACATGCAATAATTTATATAATATATATAAATAATTTTGTAAAGAAAATGTATTTACTATCAGCTTACCCACTGGTACATTCATCTAAAAGAGGCGGGATAAATCTTGATTATTTTCTCTGAGCAGTTTACTAGATCTGTTTACATGACAACATCTCAGCTATGTCACAAAGGTGGTCAAGTTTCTTTTAACATCACTAAAGTATTTATGAATATTAACAGATTTGATTTTTTCTTGTTATTAAATATTAAGTATTTCTAATTATGATTTTTCTTATTATTAAAACTCTACCCCATTTTGGGGCAGCGAGAGCCTCTTCAAGTTGACTCCTGACTCCTTTTGATATAATCTCAGTAGGCTCTGATAACTTCCTGGCTATTTGGTTTGACAAAATGATCCAAACTTACATATTTTCTAGCAGAAACTAGGAATCAGCCATTATTTTACAAAACCCTGGTTTCTTTTAGTGGGCAATGGTATTTTTAATATTATAATATGGGTAATAGGAATGTTCATTATCACTGCATTGGTCATTGTTTCTAAGACTTCTCAGTGACAGAGTTAGGATATAAAATAAACTACCTCATGGGCTCTAACTGAGATTTCCAATTCAATTTCAGGACTGCAGAGTTTTAACTTAACCTCCTTTATAATTTGTCTATATTGCCATTTCCACACTAAAGTCCTAGTTCTCAAGGACATAGGAAGTAACAGAATTAGAATATTGCATAATTGTTCACTCCATAACTATATTATATACATAAGAACACATATGTAACATTACTAATATTATTACCATCCACTGTGATTGCTCAAAGTAGTTAAACTTTTTATATACACTATGCTCACTTTTTATCCCTCACTTCTATTTTTTTTAGAGTAGGAAAATTTATTTGCGATCTGTATAATCAAAGTTATAAATCAAATCCAGCATATAATTTAATCCCTTATTCTTTTAATAATTTTATTACATTATACATTATTGCATATGGCCATTATATGCTATATTATCTCTCTTTGACCCTTATTTAATCTTAATTTTTCAGTAAGTATATATTTAATGCCTACCACCACTCCATCAGCTCATGTGTCTCTAGTTAGTTTGGTTGTCTGAAGCTTATTCTCTAGTTAACTCCTCTTAGAAGTAAAATTCCCTAAGTTCTTATATGTCTATAAGAGTCTGTATTCAAAGAGTTCAGGTCATGCCACCCCAAAATATGCTGCTTTGGTATACTTATTCTTTTGAGCTGAAGACACTTGAAAAGTAGCAAATGCTGGGATAGGCCTTCTCTGAACTCCTCTTATTTACAGATATTCCTAAGGGAAACCCATAAATCCCCTCCCCTGGGAGTTTATCCAACCAAGGAAGGTAGATTTGTACTACAGGAGAGAAGACTAGAACTCCATACCACACCCAAACTTTATCATAAACTATTGTATCTCCCATCTATTATTCTAATGGCTCTTTCATATTCCCTAAAAATCATTTGCTCTCCCATAAATTGCCTACATCCTCTCTCTCCCTTCCCTATTATAATGATATATAAACTCTCAAATCTCACAGACTTCTTGGCTATTCATTTCCCCTCTATAATGCCTCTGTACATGTAATATAAAAATTTGGTAAATTTTTATTTATTATATTAATTTCTCATTAACCTCCCTGTTGCCAGTTTATTTTATAACCCCGGTATCAGACCTAGGAAGGTAAATCTTTTCTCCCTACAGTTCTCTTTATGCTTGGAAGTTTTGCTTTCAAATATACTACATCTTTGGTATACATTTTTTTCCTTAAGAATTTTAAGTATTTGAGTTACTCCATTTTCTTTGTGTCTAATGAAAAATCTGAAGATAATATAACCTTCTGCCCTTACAAATCACATGTTCTTCTTGCCTGGATATTGAATGGCTGTATTTCTTTTTCCTTTCAGTTGAGAAAGTTATTAGAATATGTCTTGGAATTTGTCATTCTGGGTTGATTAGTCTTGGGTATACGCGGTCCTCTTTCTATATGTAGTTTCAAATCACAAGGACTTCCTGATGAATTATAATTATATTATCTGGTTCCCTTGCTTTCATCTACTTCTTTAGAGATTGAATGTGTTGAATCTTCCTGGCATGTCTATAGTATTTGTCATATTCCCTTCTCAAATATCTTTTTTCTATTCCTTCATTTCTTTTGATTTTAAGCATCCTCCTCCTTTTCACCTTTTACTTCTCTTAAGTGCCTACTCACTCTTGTGTGTCTTGTCATTTAGTGTTCAATTCTAAAATTCTTTCTTTCTTTCATTCTTAATTCTTTCCTGGCTTCTGTCACCTCCCCAGCAGAGAAGCTGGCTTGAAGTTAAGCCTACCAGATTGGAAGAGTGAATGGAGCTGAAACTCCTTTTAAAACTAGTTTGCTCTGGCTTAAGGGACTGAGACAGCAGGAGTTTTTGCTACTTGGAAGAATTTGGACTAAGCAAAAAGCTGACAGGCATTCTATATTCAACCTCCATGAAATCTTTGAGATGTTGAGCAGGATATTATGTCCTTTTAAAGCCACAGTGTTGCCTCTACTTAGAGAAAATTGTCGTAATTTATAATGACTTCATTCTCTGCAGGAAAACACTCAGGGACAATCACCTTCAGGCCCTTTCCTCCAGAATTCTAGGACTGCAGCAGAGACCATTTTAAGAACAACTTTTCAGAAAAGCATTACTTAACCCTTGAAGATCTCTTGTTCACCATCTGTGGTATTAGGGAAGGGGCCTAGAAATGATAGAGCACCTACTCTGCACCAGGTACCTTACATTTATCATACAATTAAATTCTCCCACACAAGACTATGAGACTATTTTAATCATCACCATTTTAAAGAGGAAGAAATGAAAAACTGAGAGTTTAAGTACTTGTCCAGTATTACACAGAAGAGCAGGCATTTGAATATAGTCTTGTTCTCACTCCAGGACCATAAATAATGTTACCTTCTGTTTGAAACTTGAAAAAGAAGCAAAAACAAAACCAAGTTTTGCCCTCCCCCCCACCCCAGACTTCTTAATTTATCTGCTCTCTGCTGTTTTATTCTAAGTTATCTTTCAAATGCTGGCAACCTGAATTATTCTCTCCATAACAGATTTTCCCTTCATATCTTTAGGCTTCTCAGATTCTGAAAGAATTTGAAGGGTATCAGGATATGCCATCTAAAAAAATATGCTGCTTTGGTATATGCTGATTATTTGAGTTGAAGGCAGTTGAGATGAAGTGGATTTAAGAAAAATTCTCTGTCCTTCCCATATTTGCCTAAAAGCAAGACATGAATTTACATAGGTGCTTCCCCCCTCCCTTCTCTACCACAAAGGACAGAAATTAACCCCCAGAGACAATTCTAGACCCTTATCACTCCAGTGACGGGCAGAGGAATCTACTTAACCCATCTTCCTAAAACTAGGCCTTATCTACCATTAGTTTTCCCATGTATTTACCTTCCCCTAATTTGCTGCCCTAGAAACTCAAAGTTCTTTTCCACTGTCTTATCACTTCTATAAAAATGTATTGCTTTTTTGTTAAGATGTTATATAAGCCCAAGTTCTAACTACTCTCTTGAGTTACTCATCACTGACTACTCCCATGTGTACATACAATGCACATGTTAGTTAACTTCTATTTGTTTTTCTCTTGTTAACCTTTCTTTTGTCAGGCTAATATATAGGGCCCCAGGCTGAGAACCTGAGATGAATAGAAGCAAAATATTTTCTCCCTCCCCCACAAACAAAACATGTATATGACAACTGATATATAGACATCATGGCACAGTAATGGAGGCTTTAGTTTAAGGGCCAGAAGACCTTGGTCAAATCATCTTGAACTGTCAACACTGTTTATGAAAATAACAACAATCATAGTCAGCACCAGGATATGCAGCCCCCAAATCTTAGTGTTCTAAAACTACAAAGTTAATGTTTGCTCATGTTCCATGTTCATCACAGGTCCACAGCTGGGGTACTGTATCTTTACTGCGCTGATGTGGGGCCTCTGGCCAATGAAGCAGCCACCATCTGAAGTGTTTCTAATCCTCATGACTAGAAAGAAGAGATTGTATTGGTTTCCAAGACCTGCCATAATGAAATACGACAGACTGGGTGGCTTAACCAACAAACATTTCTGGAGACTGGAAGTCTAAGATCAAAGTATTGGAAAAACTGGTTTCTCCTGAAATTTCTCCCCTTGCCCCACAGAGGACTGCATTCTTGCTGTGTCCCCACATGGCCTTTCCACTGTGTACATACCTCCTTGGTATCTGTTTCTTCTTATTAAGGACACTAATCTTATTGGATTAGGCGCCCCCCGCCATGATGTCTTTTAACCTCAATCACCTTTTTAAAAGTCCTATCTCCAAATGCAGTCACATTGAGCATTAGGGCTTCAATATATGAATTTTTTTTGGAGGGGGCAAATTCAATAATCTTACTTCCATTTTTAGGCTGCTCCAGAGACTGTGATTTAAAGGCTGACAATGGGAGAATGAAAAAGGAATTATCAAGGAGTACATGTCATGGAAACACGAGATCAAAGAAGAATAAAAACACACTCATTGTAGACTCAGTCCTTGTCCATTAGGTTTTACTCATCCCTCAACAGAGAAAAATTTCAAAAACATAAAGAGCAGGCAAACTTCTCCAGAGACACTGTTGAGTGCAGAGGAAAGCATCCTATTTAACTAGGCTTTTTCATTCAGCAAGGGCCTCATCTGGTGGGATAGACAACAGGAGAATACTGCAGACTTCAACATGAAGTGGAAAGTATCAAGAAGTCTTTTTAGACTGGACCAGAGTCATTACTCAAATACAGATGAATGAGGCAGGCAGTTTATATGTATCTCCTGGTGAGACAGCCCCTCCATATTAAGGCATGGACACAAGTCAATACGTTTAAAAAGAAAACATTAAAATCTCTAGCAAAGGAAAGATCTTTCATGTTTTACTGGGAAAATACTATGATCTTTTTGAAAGATCTGGAATTGGCATTTTTTTCAAATAACGTTTTTTGAAGTTTGCTAATTTAGGACTACAAAATTTACCTTCATCTCTTGTGCCAAGCATCAAATGGTCATGTGTATCTGGAGTATGAAGAGGTCATCCTTCCTTCTGACCACAGAACACTGCGGTAGGGGAGGGGTTGGGGTTCCTAGCCTACAGTCATGTATGAAAGAAAGCCAGTCATATTCTGTTTAATATGTACAGAACTGAGATGTGGTCATTTTAAGTTTCTGGGTGAAGAAGACTCCCCTCCATCCCTCCTACAACTAAATTCTAATAAAGAGCAGCTTCCTTTTAAATTATAATATTGAAAAAAAAATTCTGAATCTTCGGTTTTATTTTCTACACTATTTTCAACCAGATGTAACATATAGGGTGGGGTCCTTTGGCTAGACATGCTTTTCTTAGAGATTGTTAATGATTATAATAGACAGAATAATGCCTCCTGCTTCCAAAGATGAAATCCATGTATATTTTCCCTTACATGGCAAAAGTGACATTGTAAATGCGATTAAGTTAAGGATCTTGAGATGGGGAGATTATTTTAGATTATCCAGGTGGGTTTAATGTAATTACTAGGGTCCTTATAAGAGGGAGACAGGACAGTCAGATTAAGAGATCTGACTCTTAGTATCATAGCAGCAGATATGCAGCTGACTTTGCAGATGGAATAAAGGGCCAGGAGCCAAGGAATGCAGGTATCCTCTAGAAGTTGGAAATATATTCTCCCCTAAAGTGTTCAGAAGGAATGCAACTTTTCACACACTTAATTTCAGCCCATTGAAATTCTTTTCATACTTCTGATCATTAGGTCTGTAAGATAATGTGTGTTGTTTTAAACCATTAAATTTATAATCTATTATAGTAGCAACGGAAAATTAATAGAAAGATTCAATCTATGTAGCCTCCGAATAGGATTTAAAACAGAGAATTCTTGGGGTGCCTGGGTGGCTCAGTGGGTTAAGCTGCTGCCTTCGGCTCAGGTCATGATCTCAGGGTCCTGGGATCGAGTCCCGCATCAGTCTCTCTGCTCTGCAGGGAGCCTGCTTCCTCCTCTCCCTCTCTCTGCCTGCCTGTCTGCCTGCTTGTGATCTCTGTCTGTCAAATAAATAAATAAAATCTTTAAAAAAAAAATAAAACAGAGAATTCTTTTTTTTACGGCTGGGTAATGAATGAAATCTTGCCATATGCAATGAAATGGATGGCGCTAGATATTAATAGGCTAAGCGGAATAAGTCAGGCAGAGAAAGACAAACACCATATGAATTCACTCAAAAGTGGAATTTAAGAAGCAAAATAAATGAAAATGGGTGGGGCAGGAAGAGAGGCAAACCAGGAAACAGACTCTTAACCATAGAGAACAAACTGATGGCTACTCAAAGGGAGCTGGGGGGTGATGGGTGAAATCAGTTGGGGACTAAGGAGGGCACTTGTGATGAGCACCAGGTATTGTATATAAGTGCTGAACCACTAATTCTATACCTGAAACTAGTATTATACTGCATGTTACCTAATTGGAATTTAAATAAAAGCTTAAAAAATAAAAATAAAATAGCAAATTCTGCCTGCTGTTTATTTACCCCACTGATAATATAAACCATTCTGAAACTTACTAATTTTCAAATCCTTTTTCTCCTGCCAGGTCACCTAGGGAGTTTCAAATGGTCCAATTAAACCAAGGTAGATTATGACACTTCTTTTTGCTCTCTCTTCTTATATCAAGGACAAACTGTTTCAAAAAGCTCTGATACAGTACTATAGTTTTATGTTTCTGACTTGACCCCTGGGCCCATCCCACACATGTCATTGACTGACTTGTCATAATCTTGCATCTTTCTTGTGTGTTTGAATTTTTAACAAAATTTTTTCTCTCTCTCTCTCTCTGTGTGTGTGTGTGTGTGTGTGTGTGTGTTTGAGAGAGAGAGAGACAGAGTCTACAGAGACTACAGAGTCTCTCTCTCTCTCTCTCTGCACCCAAATCCCTTAACACAAACACATTTCTCTTTTGGGAACATAGGTTTATCACTGTCTCAATCTTTCAGTATAACAACTTAGGGCACACCTAATTGGGAGCTACACTCACCATGCCCCTCGGCCCCTGTGACTCTGTAGTCACTCACACAGACTTGTTCATCCAGTATATTTATTGAACTCAGACTCTGGAGCCAGAATGTCCAGGATCAAATCCTACCAACTTTTCTTCTTAAGTGGTGTGAATTTGAATATTCAAGTTAATTACCTTTTTTATTTTGTCTCATTTCATCATGTTTAAATGGGAATAATAGCAGTAACTTTCAGGAAAGGCTGTTCAGGAGGCTTATATGGAGAGTTTATACAAAGTGGTTGAAACAGCAACTGCCACCAAGGCTCTAGTAATGAAAACAACATAGCCCCCGTTGTCAAGGAGCTTTCTAGTGGGAGAGTCGGGTAAGAAAAGAGGCCAGTGTGACTCAGGATGGATGCTTCAATGGACAGGCTCTGTGAGTACACAGGGGTGGGGTACAGGTAGGTAAGACTACTGAAGGAAGGTAATTCCTCAACTGAGACTGGAGTTGGCCAGGTAAATGATGAATTAGGCCAAACAAAGAGTTGGCTAGGTAAATGAAGAATTAGGGGAAGATGCGGTGATGTGGAACAGCCATAAAAGGGAAAAGAACAAGAGGAGGTTCTGAGCAGTGGGAATTAAGTAGAAAGATGCTCCCTAGAGGATGGACAGTATGTGCAGGAAGGATAGTATCTTGCGTTAGATACTTGATTTACTGTAACACTGCAAACTGAAGCCTGTTTTCAGTACAATATGCAAATTTAAGATTACTCTTCCCATGTAATAGAGATTGAGTGAGAATCCATGCTTCTGATTCCTACATAACAAGAATTATACATACTCACAAACTCTTAGGTTACCATGATTAAATCTAGCCAAGCATGTCATACACACTCAACTAATACAAAAGATATCATTTTATTTTTCTGAAGAAAAATGTCTTGATGGACCACCTTGAAATCTAAATGACAAATCAGTCAACCAATAATAAGAAAATCACAACTTAATGTTATTTGTAAGAATTCTATAGATATAAAAAGTTAGAGTTTTTCAACCCTGGTTAGACATTAGAATTACCTAGGGAAATTTTGGAAAATTACCATTTCCTAGGCCTTGTCTCAAACCAATTGAAACAGAATTATCTAAGGATGGGACCAGTTCATTGGCAAGTTTTAAAACTTTCCTAAGTGATGGTAATATGCAGCCAGGGATAAAAATTACTAACTTAGCACTATCTGTAAGGTTTTAAAGAGTTTTGAAATATTCTAAATTTTTCTATTAAGTGATATACTCCAATTTATATTACTGTTTCAACCCAAATTTGTTGGACAAAAAGGGTAGAGGTGACCGGGCTCTTAAATTGGTAAAATGGGAGCTATTATTTTAACGATTAAATTGATTTTGTGGTTTGGATTATCTCTACTTTCATCTATACTCACAGCAGTCAAGTTATTGACTTCTATTTTTTATCACTTTATTTTGTTTTTAAAGATAACATTAGGGATTGTTTTGATAATACCCCTCTGACATTTTACTGTATTGCCAAACTGAACACATCATTAATGGGAAATGGACTGTGTGCATTTACGTACTCATTTATTTTGAAGAAAAAAATACATGCATGTCCGTCAAGAAACAAGTCAAAGGCAGCAGGAAAAAAAAAAAAATGTCCTGCTGAATAGAAAATTAGGCAATGGGCAGGAAACAAAGGGCACCATAATGGAAATCTTTCAAGCTTGAATTAGGTTACTGACTAATGAGGATCCTGCAGGGAACAGTGATAAGAGGGCTGGATGTTTATTAAAGAACTATTCATGTAAATTACCTGACTGATGGTGTTGCTGGCAAGGCCCTTAAGATCCCCTGATAAGGCAGGACCTAAGGGGCAGCAGCCATTAAGCAATTTAGATACAGAAGCATCTGAAAAGAAAATTAAGAATTTTATTTACATGTACTCCAGAAAAAGAGCTGGCATTATTTATCAAAAGAAAGATACTTTGGCAAATATGTCTTAAGAAATTAGACCAGATGACAAACAATTTAAAAAGAAGGATCTTTTATTTGGAGTTTACCTACAACAGTGTTATGCATCAATGATGCAGTGACACTGTGCAATTAGTAGCAAGTCTAGCCAAAACCTGGAGTTATCAGGAGAAAAGTGAAGGACAAAAGCATCTCAGTTCTTCTGAGTCATTTGTGTGTGTGTGCGCACACGCATGTATATGTATATACATATACATATAAACATTTTTTTCATACTTTCTTTCTTTCCCCCAAATTCTCCCTCTTTAAAGGGGGGGGGGAGGGAAATCCTCTAATTTCTACAGGGGCACTTAGCTTTCATTCATTCCATCTGCAGTTAGAGATTTCCAAGTAAAATAAATTGTTGTAAGCACTGGGTATGTAGCAATGGTTTGAACACAACCCCTATTCCTGAGAAAAACTTGAAATAGACATGAAACAAATAATTACAGCATATTATAGGAGGAAACTGTGCTTCCGTGGAAAACTGTGGAGTATCTAAATCTACTATATCCTTCACATTATCAGGTCTAGCTATTTATTGCCTTCCAGCTATTTTACAACTTTGTAAATTGTAGATAACAGGTAACAATGCAAAAATAATCCTTGCCTATAGACAGCTAAACTCTGTCCTGTCCAAGGGAGGTTCAATTGACTTCTTTCTCTTCACTAGGTAAGGGGTTAGTTTTACCTTTGTTTGTACCTTCCTTTCAATATTCCTGATCTATAAATGTGTATGGCTTTCAATTTCTTCTTTGATTTGGTATAACATCTTTGCTGGTTTTCTCATTAATGAGTTAAATAAAATCCTTAACAAGTCTATTTGTAGCTCTATATGAGAGTTGTGATTTTATACTCTTTTGAAATTATTTTTTAACAATAGATTTCCCTTAAGTGTGGCAGATTGAGAGTGGATAGCAATATACCCTCTGTCTCCAAACACATGGACTTGCTGGATCAAATTTTTAAAAACAATTGTAGATACAGAGCCAAGCTCAAAATTAAGAAAGGAAACTATCCAGCTGCCAGAAACAAAGAAGCCACCAACAGCCACAGCTATGAGCCAGAGCTCAAATCCTGCAGCTCACAAAGACACTGGGTTAGTGCATACCTCATGGGTAGGTTTTTATGTTTGTGCATGCCCAGTACCTGGTGGTAAGGTAGACAGGGTCTTTTCTATAGTACTGGAACCCAGAAAGAAATGTGATATATGTACATGGGTGGGGAGAAATCATTGCCAGCAGCCTGCCTTTGGTCACATGGAAAAATTGAATCATCATTAACAGGTAGGGACCTAACGTTTATGCTAGTAGATGAGAGGTCTGAATTTGAAGCATTTATTTGTTTAGAAATTTGTTTAGAAACCTCAAGCCAAGAAACTAAGCTTAAAAACCATACAGAACCAGTGAATTTGGTGAGGACCGTAATGGAAAGATTGGGAATAGTTCAAACAAGATTGTTGAAAGTTGAACTTGGGCAATTGCAGTGAGATCCAGAGAAGATAGGATGGAGCCAAGAGATCTTTAGATCTTTAGAAGGCCAAACAACTAGGGCTAGCACTTGATAGAATCAGGAAACGAGGGAGAGTTGTCTGTAATAATTCCTAAGGTTTTGGCTCCTGGAACAGATATCATTAATAAGAATGGATAGAGAAAGAGAGTGAGAAAACAGGGTTCGGGTGGGGACAGAGGAGATTATTGTTATGTCTGTGTTCAAAGGAATGAGACTGGTACAAAGCAAAGGTCAAGCAAAGCTTTATTTTGCGCCAAGCATCAAGAATCAAACCAACCATTCGGGGCCACCTCTTACAGAGAGGGCGACCACCCACCCCAGCCTCACAGACTAACTTGTATAGAGCAAAGGCCATGTGGTTGAGCCTGGTCACACACAGATGGCCAATGAGATTGTAACACACAGAGAAAGCTGCACAGTCATGCTAGGTCACACACGGGTGGGCAATTGAATTACAATTCACCCTATAGTAGCTATTTGAACTAGCCCAAAAGGCAAGGCCCACATTCCTTGGTAGCTAGGGAGACAGTATGCGCCCTCCACTGATTCGATGTCTCCACCTGGCCCAACTCATCCGGCATTCAGGCTCGTTGTCTCCACCTGACCTGACCTGCCCTTGTATTTGGGCTCTGTTATCAGGGACTGGTAGACCACATTCTACTGGTTTCCCGGTCTTGCTTTTAAGTAAGTTCCCCTGGTGGGGGAGGGGGGGGCGGGCAGGGCCAGGACCAGTTTATGTTTTACTACATAAACAAAAAAATGGCTGTTCAACAGAGATGGAGTCTCCCTGGCTAAATAGGCCCTTACAATTAAAGGTCCAGTTCTGTGTTTGTTACATTTAAGGTCCATGGATATGTCCAGAATACAGGTCCGCAACTCAGGTGATGGTCCAGGATAGAGAACGAAATTTGGGTACAAACAGGTAGTAATAGGAAAAATGGGATTTCCTAGGGAAAATGTGTCAGGTAAGAATAAATGAGAAATAAAGATAGCTCTGAAGGACATGAACATTTAAGGGATGAGCTGATGAAAGAATGTCCACACAGTAGATTGAAAATCAGCAGCCATTGAAGTAGGAAGAGGAAATAGGGTCATAAAAGTTAGGAGTTTCCAATAAGAGGGCACCAAAGACTAAAAAGATTATACTTGAAAGCTATCTACTGGTCATGACAAGTAGGAGATTCTTTGTGGTGGCAGTAAATTTCACTTCTGTGGTTTAGACAAGCCAGATTTCCAGGGGAAAAGCCAGATTTCCGTGGTTAAAGAGTAAACTCCTCTTTCCAGAGCCCTCAGCTACTAAAGTTGGCCTAATTTCTCCATAACAGTATCATCCCTTTGAAAGAGTGAGACCTGGAGAAGTGAATTGCCTGCACTTGTTCACTTGTTCATTTGTCCATCCAGTAAATATTTATCAAGCAAGCACTATTTTTTTTTTTTAAGATTTTACAGAGAGAGAGAGAGAGAGAGAGAAATCACAAACAAGGGAAGCAGCAGGCAGAGGGAAAGGAGGAAATAGGGGATGCAGATTTGATCCCAGGACTCATCCCAGGACCTTGGGATCATGACCTGAACTGAAGACATGGGCTTAACTCACCGAAGCACCCAGGTGCCCCAAGCACACACTACTATGAAGAACTCTGCTAGACAGTGGAATGTAGGAATCTATAATACCCAAATCTTTAACAGTAGGAGTTTGAAATGAGTAGGCAAATAAAATAAATAGTTATAGTACAGGACAGGCTGTGCATAGGGCCTTGTGAGAGGATGCCCTATGGTAGCCTAGAACTAGAATCAGGAAGCACTCCCAACAGGAGATTATTTCATGAACTGAGTTTTAAATAATAGTTAATTTATGAAGCACTTGTTAGGAGGCAGCTTCCATTCCAGATACTAAATATTTAACTCATTTCATCTTCATATCACCACTAACTCACATTTTCCAGATAAGAAGAAAGTCCAGAGATTGATTTGCCTAGGAACACACAGCTAGAAAGTGATAATGCTGGGATTTGAACCCAGGAACTGCTCTTGCAATATCAGTGCTTAAAACCACCATTCTACACTGCCTTTTATTTTATTTTTTTTTCCCAAAATTTTATTTATTTATTTGTCAGAGAGAGAGAGCAAGAGCGAGCACAGGCAGAGTGGCAGGCAGAGTCAGAGGGAGAAGCAGGCTCCCTGTGGAGCAAGGAGCCCGATGCGGGACTCGATCCCAGGACGCTGGAATCATGACCCGAGCTGAAGGCAGCTGCTTAACCAACTGAGCCACCCAGGCGTCATACCATGATCACGAAGGTGGTTTTCCCAGGGCGAGGCTTATCCATTGTACACTGCCTTTTAAAAGACAGCTTGGAATTTGTTCATTGGATAAGAAGGGAATGATTGTTCCTAATCCAAAAAGGGCATGCACTAAGACAAAGAAAAGTGGAGGACCATACACAGTTATGCTAGGTTTCATATACAACTACCCTGGGAATAAAAATTCTCTGATGGTTTATGTCATCCTGATCTTACCTGCTATCTAACTCAGATTATACCTTTTATTTTGAATTTGATTTGTAGATTTATTCTTTGCATAGTCAGACACTCTTCTACTGAACTGCAGCTGCCTTTACTTACGTGACGCATCACAAGAACATCTTTGTCTCCTTTATCACCTTCCATTTTCTTCCCTTCCATTCTACCTGACTTGACTCCAGTTCTGGCAATTTTCAAATTTCACTTTAAAACTTCTCTTCTGTCTAGATTGTGTGTCATCACCATTGCATCCTTCCAAAGAAATAGAAATTTGATGATGCACACCAGTGCTTCTGAAAGTCTCACTAATGAAAAGAGTTGGAATTTATTCCAATTTAAATGGACTCATAATCTCCCTTCATTATTCACTGGTTATTCAATATTTATAACTCACAATTGATAGTAAAGCTATCAGTTGCCATTCTTTTTAAAAATTATGGTAATTTTAAAGTTTATTTTATTATTATTATTTAGTAATCTCTACACCCAGCATGGGATTCAAACTCACAACCCAGAGATCAAGAGCCTCACACTCTTCTAAGTCAGCCAGGTACCCCAATGGCCACTCTTATTAATAGATGATTCTTAATGTCCATTTATTTAGAACTACAAACAATACTTCCAATTTTACACTTAGTTTTGTATGAGCACAACTTGCCCCTCCTCTAAGGAATAACAAATAGGAACAGACTGGAGAGTGGAAAGAAGCTATGATGCTGGGTAACAGGTTTAAACTAGAGGTGTCCTACACAAACCAGGACATACGGCCATCTTAATTATTTACATAACTTCATTCTTTGCTGTAAAATATTTGTTAAAATAATGTTCAATTTAACTAGGATAATTTTAAGCAACAGATTTAAATTTGGAGAAATGACTTGAGTCGCCTGGGTGGCTGAGTGGGTTAAAAGCCTCTGCCTTCGGCTCAGTTCATGATCTCAGGGTCCTGGGACTGAGCCCCACATCGGGCTCTCTCCTTAGCAGAGAGCATGCTTCCTCCTCTCTCTCTGCCTGCCTCTCTGTCTACTTGTGATCTCTCTCTCTCTCTCTCTGTCAAATGAAATCTCAAAAAAATAAAATAAAATAAAATAAAATAAATTTGGAGGAATGACTTAAAACTCACCATTCTTCAAATTCTACATCTGCCCTTCCTCATTCACACAATGATGAAACCTACCTATCTGATACCGAAGGCATCATTTTCAACATCTTACCGGTACAATAAAATTTATTTTCAGAAATAACCATTTGATAATGAATAATAACCATATTTTCAGGATTTACTCTTTGGCCTTTAGACAATGATTTTTAAATAATTCATTTCAATTTTAAAGATATTCAAATTCAGTAAAATATTTCATATATGAAATACAATTTGTACTTATCAAACGAAAGTAATATAATTTCACTGTTTTAAACTCAATCACAAATAAAAATTCAAAGTAGTTGCATAGAGTAACAGAACTGAAATAACTGAAATAACTCAAGCTGTTCCTTTGTCTTTAGAATCTGTGTGCTTCTTATGAATTTACTACTTACACACAAGAATATGTAGTCAGGTGTTGGAGACACAAACTGTGCCCACAGTAATCTCAAATAATTCCTCCTTGTATGCACTGACTCTCAAAACAAGTACATCCATATCAGGGGTCAATTGCATAACTTGAATTAACTTCAGTGTAAAATACAGTGTTTATTAAAGGCTAAATAATAAAAATGTGCTACTTTGAAACATACATATATAATATTAAGATCAATATAGCAGCAATTGTTTAAAACTTATACCAATGAGGGGCACCTGGGTGACTCAGTCGGTTAAGCATCTGTCTTTGGCTTGGGTCATAATTGCAGGGTCCTGTTTCTCTCCTTTTGCTGCTCCCCCTGCTTGTGCTCTCTCTTTGTCAAATAAATAAAATCTTTAAAAAAAAAAAAAAAAACAAGAAATACAAACAATTATAAGAACATACTATGAGCAACTCTACGCCAACAAATTTGACAATCTGGAAGAAATGGATGCATTCCTAGAAACATATAAACTATCACAACTGAACCAGGAAGAAATAGAAAGCCTGAACAGACCCATAACCAGTAAGGAGATTGAAACAGTCATCAAAAATCTCCAAACAAACAAAAGCCCAGGGCCAGACGGCTTCCCAGGGGAATTCTACCAAATATTTAAAGAAGAACTAATTCCCATTCTCCTGAAACTGTTCCAAAAAAATGGAAATGGAAGGAAAACTTCCAAACTCATTTTATGAGGCCAGCATCACCTTGATCCCAAAACCAGACAAGGATCCCATCAAAAAAGAGAGCTATAGACCAATATCCTTGATGAACACCGATGCGAAAATTCTCACCAAAATACTAGCAATAGGATTCAACAGTGCATTAAAAGGATCATTCACCACGACCAAGTGGTTTTTATTCCAGGGCTGCAAGGTTGGTTCAACATCCGCAAATCAACCAATGTGATACAACACATCAATGAAAGAAAGAACAAGAACCATATGATACTCTCAATAGATGCTGAAAAAGCATTTGACAAAGTACAGCATCCCTTCCTGATCAAAACTCTTCAAAGTGTAGGGATAGAGGGTACATACCTCAATATTATCAAAGCCATCTACGAAAAACCCTCCGCAAATATCATTCTCAATGGAGAAAAACTGAAAGCTTTTCTGCTAAGGTCAGGAACACGGCAGGGATGTCCATTATCACCACTGCTATTCAACATAGTACTAGAAGTCCTAGCCTCAGCAATCAGACAACAAAAGGAAATTAAAGGCATCCAAATTGGCAAAGAAGAAGTAAAACTATCTCTCTTCACAGATGATATGATACTATATGTGGAAAACCCAAAAGACTCCACTCCAAAACTGCTAGAACTCATACAGGAATTCAGTAAAGTGTCAGGATATAAAATCAATGCACAGAAATCAGTTGCATTTCTCTATACCAAGAACAAGAGAGAAGAAAGAGAAATTAAGGAGTCAATCCCATTTACAATTGCACCCAAAACCATAAGGTACTTAGGAATAAACCAAACCAAAGAGGCAAAGAATCTCTACTCAGAAGACTATTAAGTACTCATGAAAGAAATTGAGGAAGACACAAAGAAATGGAAAAATGTTCCATGCTCCTGGATTGGAAGAATAAACATTGTGAAAATGTCTATGCTACCTAAAGCAATCTACACATTTAATGCAATTCTTATCAAGTACCATCCATCTTTTTCAAAGAAATGGAACAAATAATCCTGAAATTCATATGAAACCAGAAAAGACCTCGAATAGCCAAAGGGATATTGAAAAAGAAAGCCAAAGTTGGTGGCATCACAATTCTGGACTACAAGCTCTATTACAAAGCTGTCATCATCAAGACAGCATGGTACTGGCACAAAAACAGACACATAGATCAATGGAACAGAATAGAGAGCCCAGAAATAGACCCTCAACTCTATGGTCAACTAATCTTCGACAAAGCAGGAAAGAATGCCCAATGGAAAAAAGACAGCCTCTTCAATAAATGGTGTTGGGAAAATTGGACAGCCACATGCAGAAAAATGAAATTGGACCATTTCCTTACACCACACACAAAAATAGACTCAAAATGGATGAAGGACCTCAATGTGAGAAAGGAATCCATCAAAATCCTTGAGGAGAACACAGGGAGCAACCTCTTCGACCTCAACCGCAGCAACATCTTCCTAGGAACATCGCCAAAGGCAAGGGAAGCAAGGGCAAAAATGAACTATTGGGATTTCAGATCAAAAGCTTTTGCACAGCAAAGGAAACAGTTAACAAAATCAAAAGACAACTGACAGAATGGGAGAAGATATTTGCAAACCACATATCAGATAAAGGACTAGTGTCCAAAATCTATAAAGAACTTAGCAAACTCAACACCCAAAGAACAAATAATCCAATCAAGAAATGGGCAGAGGACATGAACAGACATTTCTGCAAAGAAGACATCCAGATGGCCAACAGACACATGAAAAAGTGCTCCATATCACTCGGCATCAGGGAAATACAAATCAAAACCACAATGAGATATCACCTCACACCAGTCAGAATGGCTAAAATGAACAAGTCAGGAAATGACAGATGCTGGCGAGGATGCGGAGAAAGGGGAACCCTCCTACACTGTTGGTGGGAATGCAAGCTGGTGCAACCACTCTGGAAAACAGCATGGAGGTTCCTCAAAATGTTGAAAATAGAACTGCCCTATGACCCAGCAATTGCACTACTGGGTGTTTACTCTAAAGATACAAACGTAGTGATCCGAAGGGGCACATGCACCCGAATGTTTATACCAGCAATGTCCACAATAGCCAAACTATGGTAAGAACCTAGATGCCCATCAACAGATGAATGGATCAAGAAGATGTGGTATATATACACAATGGAATACTATGCAGCCATCAAAAGAAATGAAATCTTGCCATTTGCGGCAACGTGGATGGAACTAGAGCGTATCATGCTTAACAAAATAAGTCAAGAGGAGAAAGACAACTATCATATGATCTCCCTGATATGAGGAAATGGTGATGCAACATGGGGGGTTAAGGGGGTAGGAGAAGAATCAATGAAACAAGATGGAATTGGGAGGGAGACAAACCATAAGTGACTCTTAATCTCACAAAACAAACTGAGGGTTGCTGGGGGGAGGGGGGTTGGGAGAAGGGAGGTGGGGTTATGGACATTGGGGAGGGTATGTGCTATGGTGAGTGCTGTGAAGTGTGTAAACCTGGTGATTCACAGACCTGTACCCCGGGGGATAAAAATATATTATATGTTTATAAAAAATAAAAAAATATTAAAAAAAGATAGAACTTTCTAAGAATAAAATTGAAAATTCTTTTCTGCAAGAGAAAAAAAAAACATACCAGTGAACGATTTGTGGGTAGCAGCACTGTCTCAATGATGTAATTTCTAATTGTTGGACCATAGTGATAATAAAAATCAGACTGACTTTTAGTTGGTTTTATATTTTTTTTAGTTCCATACAGAGTATGTACTCATTCCCTGTACTGGACAGACTGTTCCTGTTGGCCCACTCTTGATCAGACACTACTTCCATAAGACCATGAAGTCCCTCCACTCCATTCAACTGCTCCTTCCTCTGAACTCTGGCCCATTTTTTCTTAGGTTTTTAAGTTTATTTTGCTGTGCCTTGTGTCTGTCTTTACAGTTAAGATAGCTCACACTATAATAACATGACATTAAAAAAAAAAGTGTGCTTAGATCTTGTGCTGAAAACTAGAACATAAACTCCCTAAGGAGGAGGCAGATTCATCCCTCTCAACCTCAAAGTGCGAATTCACTAGTCTTTTCTTGTTTAATTTGTTTTATCCTCACCACTAAGGCCCACTCCAGCTATTACTGTATAAATCCAAGTTAGTATTGAACAGCTTGATCTAAGCCCATCCCTGGCTGAAGCAGACAATGTATTAGTTTCCTAGGGCTGCTATATGAATAATCACAAATTTGGTAGCTTAAAACAACAGAAATTTATTCTTTCAGAGTTCTGGAGGTCATAAATTTGAAATCGAGGTGCCAGCAGTGCCATACTCCCTCCATATGCTCTAGTGGAGAATCCTTGCTTGCTTCTTCGAGCTTCTGATGGCTCCAGGCATTCCCTGGGTTGTATCTCCTAACTCTAGTCTCTTTCTCTGTCTACACATGACCTTCTTTCTGTGTTCCTCTTCCTCATGGCTGGGTCTTTTCTTATAAGGACCTCTGTCTTTGGATTTAGGGCACTCCCTAATCCAGGATGACCTCATCTCTCGAGATCTCCAGATCCTTAATTACATCTATAAAGAATCCTCTTCCAAAGAAGGTTACATTCATAGGTTCTCAGGGCTAGGATATGAACATAATCTTTGAGGGGTCACTATTCAACCTACTACAGGCAGTGACAGTGTTGGCAAGGTAAGAATCTCCCACAAATATGAAGTAGGACAAAAGAGAAGTCTTCTTTGTAAAATGAGGACAGTTAAAAATTGAGCAGACTTTAGTCCACTGGCCAGGAATTCTGTCCTGGGACCAAGTACCTTGGAAAGAGACTGAAAAGTACCCAGAACTCAAGAGGCCAAGAAAAGAGGCTTAGCTTTTTGTTTGGTGTCCCTACAGGGGAGAGTAATAGGAGCCACAGGTATCACAGAGAATACCGTGTGTGGGTAGAGTGTGGACAAGATAATTTGTGGCCCTTGCTGGTGCATGCAGGAGCAGGTGACTGCTGACCTGATCCCTCTTACGAGGGAATTGGGTAGAGTGGCATGGAAACCATAAGGTATTCAGTATGAGTAGGTGGGCAAGGTAAAGTTGGAAACAAAGGCTGAACATGGCATGGTTATTCTGGGAGGATGGCTTTTCCTTGAAGAATAGTCTGGGCCCTTTCTTGTCATCTGTCAAGAGCTCCACAGAAGCACTAACAAAGAGCTCTTTCACACTGAAAGTTCTCTGGACTTGATGGTCCATGAACACTCAATGAGCTCATTTTTCCTTCCTTCTAAGTTACTCTACTCCCACAATAGCAAATGCACATTCATTATCTTGTCACAACTGTGCTAAAGGGTAAATTTTTAAATAATGCTGCTCTTGCACCACAGCCCTAATTGCCTCCAAACTACTGTATGCTTGGTTTTTTAGAACATGTACAAATGAAGTCAGAAGATCTGGCTGCATTTGTTTTTCAACTTGCTCAGCTAGGGATGCAAACTGGAAAAATCAGTGCAATTTCCAAGTGCCCCAAAGGTTCAAGATGAAGTTAGTTATTACCCCTCCCAACACCAGCCAGATGGAACTATATTTCTAATAACTTCTACAAATTTCCCAAAAAGGTACATATTTTCAAAAACAACTTCCTGGTCTATTTGTTATATTCCCCAAACACGGAACTTCCTTTCTTATCAACTTTTGATGAATGATCAGAAATATTATTTACAACTTCTACGAGTGAGAATATGACTCTTTTAGGGCTGCTTATTTCCAGGACACCAGAACAGCAATAGTTCTGAAACCCATCAATGCAAAGTGGTTTTCAAAGTCATCTTTTTATTTATTTTTCAAAAATAGTATACTGGACATTTATTTTTCTCTTTGATCATATTATAATATCTTGAATTTCTCCACAGCTCTTCATTTTGAAATACCATAGCTTTTAACTGCCTTATTTTATTAATAAGGAAAAAAGTTGATGGAAAATAAAACAATATAGCCTTTACTGTTTTTCATGACAATGCATAGTTGAATGCTATAACCACTTGGGTTTTGAAGTAAGGTTCTGAAATACGAAGAAAATCACAGAAAACTAACTATGAACTTAACTGTTTAGATTGATGGCATGAAAGCGAAAGGAGTTACAAAATAGGGCATGTAAATAGACTCTGTGCCTAAACATGTCTTCTAGTATTGCATGGAGAACACAGCTGCTAGGCTCAAAGGATTTGTACAGCAATTATACACTTATAGAAGCCTATTATGATGTTGACCATTAAGTTATAATATCTTGGGATCTTATAGGAGAGCAAGATAGAGAAACTAAATTATTAGGGTTCAAGATTTGAGAGGGAAGCAGATAGTGAAAGAGCAAACACAGATGTCTCAAGAAATTTGTGAGTGATAGAACTATATGGACTTTTTAAAAAAAATTTTATTTATTTACTCATTTATTTGAGAGAGAGAGAGAGAGAACACAAGCAGAGGGAGGGAGCAGGACAGGCCAACTTGGAGCTGAGTGCAGAGCCTGAGGCAGGGGTTGATCTAACCACCCTGAGATCATGACTTGAGCCAAAATCAAGAGTCAGGTGCTTAACCAGCTGAGTATGGGACTTGTGATGAGTTATATAATCTTTCTGAATTTAAACTTACTTAAATTACTATTATGTTATATACCACAAACAAATGTTACACTGTGTCAGCTATACTCACATTTTTAAAAATTTAAAATACATAACTATACTTGAATTAGTTAAACTAGAAAGTTTGTTCAGTACATATTAGCTTTCCTCCTTCCCTGTACTTTACAAGATTAATGGAAAATCAAAATGTGCCATCAGGATTCTTTGGTTTCTAGTGGCAAAACTGACAGGCTAACTTAGGGGAAAAGGAATAATTTATCAAAAGATAACAGAATTAAAAGAAAAACTGAGGAACTAGGTCTTAGGAAAATACATAAACCAATGCAAGGCTAGAGGATGCAGGTAGCAGAATCCAGGGTCTGCATGTTCCATTAGTCTCAGGAATAAACATATGCTAACCACTTTCAACCTTGTACCACTCAGATAAGATTCCTGTTCCAGGGGAGAGCGCCTGGAACTGGCCAGGCTCACACAACTCTTTAGTAAGAACAGGGAAGGTATTTTGATTGATAATCCTAGAGGATTGCTAGCCCATATTGGAGAAGACACTACTCTGCAAAACTTGGGTGTTACTGCTTGACAAAAAGGAAATAGCTAGCTAGGTACACAAAAACAACAGATCCCACCATGATATGCAACAGTATTTGGTAAACTACACAGCACCACATATATGCAAGTTGGAATCATTACAACTCCACTCCTGGAGAGAATTAGGAAAAAAATAAAAAGAAAAAGGAAAAGGAGGAAATAGCTTAAACTGAAAGTTTAAACTGTAGGTTACCAAAATAGAGAAAATGGTGGCTAGGAGGAATTGGTGGGTTTAAGCATACCACTGAAGAAGGAGAAACAGGTAATAACTGAGGACTGAGAATAGAGGACTACTCCTCTATTTTAGGGGATAGACTCTCAAGGGTTGAGGGAGAGGTCCAGGCCAATTCTCAATTAGGAAGCAGGGAACAAAGAAAAGGGAAGAGGGAAAATCTTCTGGCAGAGATAAGCTGAGACACTGCCCACCCAGGTCATTCATTTCCTTATGTTTCTAACAAATTAAAAAGAGGGGTTGCAAAGACCACTGGGGAAAGAAAGAAAAGAAAACCTGAAATGTTTCACAATTTTAAAGCAGAAAACATTACAGTTGCCAGAATTTACATACTACAAGAGTAACATGTTATATCCTAATTCCTAAATGTCATTCAATATTTCTCTGATGTATTCTCAGAGTATTCTGTAGGTAAGAGGTAACCATTCACACTGCTGGCTATCTTCTCTATATGAAATTGCATAGTAAAGAATTTAACCTTACTGAAAAAGATGTCTAGCCTTTTCTCTCAGCTCCTATATGACAACCTTTGGTTGTGGTCCTTGAACAAGCCAAATTACTAACAATATGAAAAAGGGTGGGGACTGGCCATTCCAGAAAGACCATCAGTGTGATTTAGGGTGGGACTTTGTATCATATACTATTAGTTGACTTAGAGACTAAGATTAACCACATAGAAAACTAATCAATTATACCAACATAACAGAGTCCCAACAAAAACTGATCACCAAGGTTTAGATGGGTGTTCTTAGTTGACAATATTTTCTGGGTATTGTCACGCATTGGTGATGGGAACATAACATGGCCTGAACAACATGGGAAGAAAACAATAGAAGCTCTGTATTTGATACTTCCTTGTCTCTGCCCTATATGCAACTTCCCTTGGTTGACTTTTAACCTGTATGCTTTCCCTGTAATAAAACACAACACTGAGTACAAGAGGTTTCAGTGAGTTCTGTGAGTCCTTCCAGAAAACTACTGAAACTGGGGGTTGGTGAAACTCCTTACAGAGGCACATTGCATGTTGTTAAAGTACTTCCTGTTTGTCAACCTGGAAACAAACATATGAGACCAGGAAGAAAGACCAGAGTGGAAGCTAAAGGAGACCTGATATCTGGTGATTCTCAGTTTGAGAGTGGATCTACTGTGGAGCAGGACCTGCCTGGCAAACCATCCTTTACGACAACAGTTTACCACCCAAGGGTACCAGAGGGGACAGGTGCAGCCTATAATGTGCAGACTGCAGAGGCATGGCATTCATTCAGTCCTTTTCAGAAACTTCCTCATTCTGTTAGATTCTCCTACCTCCACCACACTCGCTTTGGTCATTTATGTCTGGAGTCCACCCAACAGAAATCACCTTTCCACACACACACGAAGATCCTGACCTCCACATACCCAAAGACCAAGCCCTGTTACACACACAGACTCATCCATCATTACAGCAGATGCAGATGTAATGACATGGCCATAAATTTTCTGACACTTCTCCCAATGAAAGATGGAACGTTTCATCCCTTTGAATCTGGGCACGTTGTATGACTGCTTTAATCAAAAGAACATGGCAAAAGTGACACTGTCATTGTGGGGCTCAGGCTTTGAGAAACACGGCTTCAACTTCTTATCTTTTGGAGCACTAGCTCAAGAAGCTCGAGCTAACCACTTGGAAAGATTACTGGGCAGCCTCAGCTGTTCTAGCTAGCTGAGCCTAGGTGCCAAACATGAGTGTGAAGTCCTCTGGAACATTCCAGCATCAGCAGATGCAATGTAAAGAAGCAACAAAACTGAGATGCAGACATATGACCTTGTAAAGCCATTCTATCATCTAGTCACTTGAGCCATCCCAGATGAGGCCACAGTCATGCAGGAGGAGAGATGAACTATCCCTGATATGTCCTGTGAAGATTTCTGACCCACAAATCTGTGATATATAATAAAAAGATCATTGTTTTATGACATTAAGTTTTAGGAAGTTTGTTATACAATAATATTGATAACAATACTCCTTTGTAAATGAGGCCCAGCCTTTCATACATGGGTCTCTGCCTTCTCATTCTTAATGGACCCTGGTTTTCTCTCATATGCAGAGCTGTGACCATCTTGCAGCCACAGAGAACCAACCCTGGTATATGTACAAGAATTCAATCCTCTCGGGCGCCTGGGTGGCTCAGTGGGTTAAGCCGCTGCCTTAGGCTCAGGTCATGATCTCAGGGTCCTGGGATCGAGTCCCGCATCGGGCTCTCTGCTCAGCAGGGAGCCTGCTTCCTCCTCTCTCTCTCTGCCTGCCTCTCTGCCTACTTGTAATCTCTCTCTGTCAAATAAATAAAAAAAATAAAATAAAATCTTTAAAAAAAAAAAAAAAAGAATTCAATCCTCTCCCACCTGGGGTACATATCCTTACACCACAGAGGGACAAAAGTCTTTCATACATAGGGAGGCAACCTTCTTACACACACAAAAACCCATAATTAACACACACTAATGATTGAATTCTCTCCCATCTGGGGGCTGAGCTCTCACACACCTAGAAGAAGATCACACTCTTAGGCCCGCTTGGAGAGTGGTGCTCATTTTGATGGCCTGCCTTCCATGATCAGAGATACCTCTTTCTCTCTCTCAAACAAGGTTATTCAGTTTTTTCCTCCCTCCCTCGATCCTTCCACCCACCTCTACCTCATGTACACACACACACACACAAGGATCCAGCACCCTCTTGTACACTGTCTTTCTCTCTTCAGCTAGCACTTAACAGTGGCCTGTAGAGACCATGATGTGACCTTTGGAGTCTGATATATAAGTCACTTCTAATGACAGACATTCAGGAACCTTAGGAGGAAAGATGAGTTAGATTGTTGGGCAAATGAATCAGGGTTGAGGGTGATATGTGGAGCCATATTGTAACAAATGGAACATACACTGAACCAGAAAACTCAGGACCTAGGATGTCCATTCTTTGTTCCAGTGAATTTGACAAGTGGCCTTATCTCGCAGAGGTATACTTTCTTTATAACTAAATTGGGCAAGATCACTCCACAGACTGTACCCTCCATAACTGTTGTTGACATGCTAAATCTAGTGTCTCATGTACCTTCAGTAAGAAAATGATATTAAATGACCAATGAAAAGGAAACAGAATACCCTCTTCAACTCAGTGGTGCTGGGAGTTTACATCCTGAACAAAGGAGGGAAAGTCTTCATAAGTTATTTAATTTCTGGGTAAGAATGAACAGCCAACAGAAAGGGATCTATTTAATGATGTATTTCCTAGAATCCTAGACCAACTAACCATATCAGGTAGGGTCAAAAAGCAGTTAGAAATGTGAGAGTCAATTAAAAACCCATTGTACCTTATCAAAAAGAATCTATGTTACTTGTCTGTGAGCTCAGCTGTGATTATTGAGCTAAAAAGAAAGCTGACTGAGGCAGCTCCCTCCTTCTCCAAATGGCACACACAGCAATCTGCACAATTATGCTCTACTGCTGCTTAGACAGCCCCAGAACAAGCGTGGTGATTGGGCATTTACAATTTGCTTAGCTTGCCGCCATACAGCCTTCCTATGCTTTGGCAGTTGGGGTGCACACTGGAGAAAGCCAACAGGATTTAAAAAAAAAAAAAAATGAAAGAACAGCAACTGCTTTATCCTTATCTGTTTCAAGAGAAAGTCAAGTTGGACCTGTCAGAAAGACTGTGAGGGGATCTGCAGGAGGCAACCAGGGAATAAAGTCAAGTGAATGGAAATATCTCAGGGAACACAAACTGAGAAACCTGCTGTTAAATCAAATCTTTATATTTCGATTTGCTTCTGTTTTGATAAACCATCTGGCCCTAGTTTTCATGTTTAGAAAATGAGGTTGATCCTTCAAATGATGTTATCTTCCCTTCTAGTTCTCAGACTGGGAACTATTCTTGGTTTGAAACATTCTAAAAGGAAAACTAGGGTTTATAGATAAGAGAATAAGTTTTAACCAATAGGAACTTAAAGGGTCTTTCAAGTTGCAGATGGATCTCTGAGAAACTAAAGAAGCTACAGACACTCTCCCCCAGAAAATATGAACATGAACTTACACACAAATTTTATATACAATTTCAGGAAACCTACAAGTGAATAGGAAATCTTAGAAGTGAAGTAACTTTCCAAAGGTCATACACTAGCTAAAAGGAACTGGTATAGAACCCACATTTCCCAGCTTCTAGAGCAGTATATTTCATGCTCTTACATTCTCTGCATTGGAAGAACAATCTTCCAACTGAGTCAACTAAACTTTAAGCCCCATGAGGGCAAGAACCATAGTGGTTCTTCTTTCCAGCCTAGACCATAATTAACTCATTCACTTACTGATGAAGATTTTTTAAAAAATCAGATTTAGAACCATTGTCAACAGTTTTGTCTTTAAAAATAGCATTTGATACTTACAACTCTTGGCAGATTTGGTCTTCTATTTGACTTGTTCCAAAATAAATGATTTTTCACATACATGTATATACATCCATAAAGAACTATCCAGGCATGCTTACATAAATGCACTGGCATTAAATATATCATAGAATCATATTTTAATGATGTTTATTCTAGATCACATCCCTCACATTGGCATGCTTAATTATTCACAAAATACTTTTGGTTCGGATTTTCTGGTTCCTACTACTATATAAAATCCAAAGCTTCGCTTTTAAAAAGAATAACAGAGGGGCACCTAGGTGGCTCAATGGGTTAAAGCCTCTGCCTTCAGCTCAGGTCATGATCCCAGGGTCCTGGGATGGAGCCCCGCATGGGGCTCTCTGCTCAGTGGGGAGCCTGCTTCCTCTTCTCTCTCTGCCTGCCTTTCTACTTGTGATCCCTGTCAAATAAGTAAATAAATAAAAATCTTAAAAAAAAAACCAGAGTGGTCTCTGTGGAATTAATCAGATTATAATTAATTTTAACTTATATGTGTATATATACATAATAAGCACAGGTCCTCATATAATTATGAAATGTAATCAGCCAATTACTCTTCAGTTTCTATACTAATGCCTTCTCTTCTTGCAAAAACATATGTGCTCTGCCTCCTTTACTTCCTAATGATCCAAGCAGGCTTTTTTCAAGAACTCCTTATGATTTACTGAAGAATTTCTCTTAACTTTCATTTTATTTCCTTCTTCACCTTTTACACTTACTTTTCTCTTCACTCTTAGATTCCACCTTACTATTAAACTATGGTAGCTCCTTGTTTCTTTAACCATCTTTCCCATAGCTAATTCTATATCACCCAAATTAGCCTAGATAGGATCCTCTCCTCTAGCTTTCTCATCTGTCCGTGAGGCTTTTTAGAAGTCAGCAAAGAGGGGCGCCTGGGTGGCTCAGTGGGTTAAGCCGCTGCCTTTGGCTCAGGTCATGATCTCAGGGTCCTCGGATCGAGTCCCGCATCGGGCTCTCTGCTCAGCAGGGAGCCTGCTTCCCTCTCTCTCTCTCTCTCTCTACCTGCCTCTCCATCTACTTGTGATTTCTCTCTGTCAAATAAATAAATAAAATCTTTAAAAAAAAAAAAAAGAAGTCAGCAAAGATGTGTAGTCCTATATATAATCTTGATATGATGGAGAGACCAGATGTTAGATCCTTTTCTTCTTTGTTACAGGGAGAAGAGCACATATAGCTAGAGCTTAATGAATTAGATGTTCTCTTCCAGGATTTTGAACCTTGACCAAGAGACACAAGGACAAAAGAACAAGACTCATTTAGTGATCCCACCTTAACCTGGGCCTTCCTGCTAGAGGTTCACGGTGGGGCTCCTGCTTCTGGTGTCTCCAGCTTTCCCAACAATCCTGAGAGCACGTCAGTTACAACCAATCCTGCCAATCAGCTCCCTTTCACTTAAGTCAGACAAGCAGTTTCTGTGGTTGTAACCAAAGAACCTTAATTGATTCATAAAGAAATCCAGGGAGTAGGCTAAACCAGACCACTTCACTTCTCCAATGCCACAGCCACATCATACCACCAGAAGATGGTTAATGTTTTTCTTCTACCACCTATTTCAGAAGGTCACTCTGTCTAATGGGGAAAAAAGAAATCTCTGAACCAGGAGGCCAAAACATCTGGAGTACTGACCCTGACTGTCCAGTGACCAACTATGATAAATATCTCAGTGATATTTACTCATGCTCTAAGTAGCAAGTAGTAGTGCTTACACTCACTGAGCGCTTACTGTGTGCCAGGCATTGCTCTAAGTGCTTTAGATATATGACCATTTACTCCTCGCAATAATCTTATAAAAATACTATAGTTATCCCCTCTCTCAGGTGGAAAACTAAGTCAGGGAAAGGTTAAATATCTTGCTCAAAGTCATACAGATATGAAGTAAGTTGAACCTAGAAAATATGAAGGATATGCACTCTTAGCTACTAAACTATGCTGTCTTTAGGGGTTTTGGTATCTTTTTTCCTAAGTTGTAATTAGACTACTTTGAGCATACTTGGTTTCTGCTTGCAAGAGATACATACTCTAGTTGTAGGCCATTGTGAACTGGTATGATAGACCCAGGTCTGTTCCACATGTAAGTGTTTTAAACTTTAGTCCCATCTGGAAGACTTTGGTTACTCCCTTCAGCTCCCAATGAATGAAATGAGTGAGTCCTCAAAGCCTATTTAACCAAGACAGATGGCCCTAGTTATAATCTTCACCTTAATTGTCTGTTCCCATTGCTGCTGTAACAAATTGCCACAAACTTAGTGGCTTAAAACAACACACATTTATCATCTTACAGTTTCAGAGATTCAAATTGTGACACAGGTCTCATTTAGGCTAAAGACAAGGTGCTGCAGGATTGTGTTCCTTCTGGTGTTGGGAGTGATCTGTTTCCTTGCCTTTTCCAGCTTATAGAGGCTTCCTGCATTTCTTGGCTCATGACCCCTTCCTCCAACTTCAAAGATAACAGTAAGGCATCTTCAAATCTTTCTCTGAATATGATGCTTTGCTTTGGTTATCACATCTTCTCTGACTCTTTTAAGGACGCTTATTATATTTAAGGCCAACCTGGATAATCTCCTGATCCCAAGGTTTTTAATCACATCTTTAAAGTCCCCTTTGCCATGTAAAATATCATACTCACAGATTCCAGAGGCTAAGATGAGGAAAACTTTGGGGGCCATTATTATGGCTACCACACAGTCTGAATAAAACCTACTACAACAATGGAAAATACTGTAGATACCTAAGCCTGGAAATAATGGGAATTCTGTATTTCTTGGACTTTTTAAAACATATATTTATTAAAGAGACTAATTCTTCCACTGCTTGTGGCAGAAACATGGAGGCGGGAAACCCTGAAGAAGGGGAAATCACGAGTTGCGACTCCCTCTGATTAATCACAAAAACTGTATGAATTTTTATTGTTCAATTCATTCTTTAGTCTCTTTTATTGCTTAAATTCAGAAGCAGTTGGCTTTTCAAGTCCACTAAAGCCCTAAATTTCTGGCTTCTCCATATTCGCTTCCATTTTTAATCTCAAACTAGCCAATTTTTACTTAAATATCTTATCTAATGAAGCAAGAAAAACCATTACCAAATGTTCTGCCACTGGGTTTCCAACTTCTCAGCCTGAAATATCTATTTCCTTACTGCCTGACTGCAAATTAAGAACCACATGTTTTAGGTTTTTATATAGCAGTACTCACTTCATGATATCAATGTCTATATTATAATATAAATTGTTGTAACAAATAGATGTCAAAGGGTATGAGGTTAAATTAAACACAATTAAAGTTAATTTCTTGCTGACATAGACCAGTGTGAAGGTTCCAGGTTGGTAAGTGGTTTTCTGTCATGAGATAATTCAGTGACCTGGGTTCTTTTCATCTTGTGGCCCTGCCATCATTTCCCTGGTCCTCGTTGCCATCGATTTATATCTATTTCACAGAATGACCAGCGGAAGGGCATATCTTTAAGCTTTTTGGCCCAGATATTCCAGCTTTTTGGCTGAAGATATTCCTCTTCAGCTCAAATTCTATCGGTTAAAACCTAGTCATATTGCCATACAGATCTGTAAGAGAGGCTAGGGAATATAGTTTACTTCTGTTTTCAGAAAGATGAGAATATTCATTTTGGTTGGCTTATTGGCTCACCAAAGTGTGAATGAGTACTGGGGCAAATGCCCTATTTGCTCTAGTCTGTATTAGAAGGTAGTAGAAAGTACCTGAGAGCTACGTCTCTTTTCATAGATTAAGATCCTATGATTTTCCACTTATGATATTCTTCAGATCACTGATTTCAGAACAGTACCACCCAACTTTAAGATTCCTTCTATTCGAAGTGGAGAAATGGTGGAGTTCAATGGAAAGAACACAGATTTTAGCACTAAACAGAGTTGTGTTTGAACCTTGGGTTTATCCCCTTACTGGCTACTTAATCTCTGGTGAGTTACTTTTTTTCTTCGAACTACGCCCCCCCCCTTTTTGTTTTTTTTTTAAAGATTTTACTTATTTGTCTGAGACAGAGAGAGAGAGACACACACACACACAGACACACAGAGAGAGAGAGAATGCATAAGCAGGGGAGCAGCAGGCAGAGGGAGAAGCAGGCTCCCCGTTGAGCAAGGAGCCTGATGTGGGACTTGATCCCAGGACCCTGGGATTATGACCTGAGTCAAAGGCAGAGGCTCAGCCACCGACTGAGCCACCCAGGCACTCTGAACTCCCTTTTTTAAAGACAGAAAGACAGAAAGACAGAAAGACAGAAAGAAAGAAAGAAAATTTTATCCATGATTATCTTTCTCGTGTATCTCACAGTCTACCACTGATATCTTATTGACAAATCTAATAGCTTTTCATCATTGTTTTAACACCATCTTGTCAACTATTACTTAGAACATGCACAGGGGAAGCAAGGGTTCATCCAGCTATATTTCTAAGATTATATGGAGAACTGATACCATAGTTATTTTACCTAGCAGAATGCTTTATATATTGTAGATGCTCAGTAATGTCAGATTCCGTTTTTTTTCTTTCCATTTTCCATTGGCTTAGAATCAAGGAAACACGTTTCTGTGAGGAAATGTTGGTGCAGTGAACTACACATGCTTTTCTACTTGATTAAAATTTCACAGTCCATCTAGTTACCCTATAACCATTGAGGAGATGTCTCCATTTCTGCCACACATTCTTAGTTTAATAGGATAAAGCTCATTTCAGAGATTGCTGGAAAGCACTTTTCATTAGGATTTACAGGACCTACTTTTAAAACTCAAGGCCTTAGGGTATTTACAATTCAACCAGAGAGTCAGAGTACATGGAGGAGAAAACAACTTTCCCTAGACCACTAGTTGCAAACTAGAGGCCACAGAACACATCAGCCGCCCATGGGCATGGTTTGTTTTCTGTACTGTGGTAGTAAAAATTTTTATTTGGTTTCCAACATCAAAAAGCCAGGAGATATCAGTATATTAAATATGAATTTCTGGCTTATGGAGATAACTGGGAAAAATCTGGCCACACCAAGCCCACCCTACCCCAGGTAAAGATGTGCTTAGTTCAGAGAACCTCCTCCCTTTGTACCAGGCAGAAACTCTTGTTTGCCTCAGCTCCCCACCTTTAACACCTTTAATGAAGAAAAACAGTACAAGAGAATGGGCAATGTTAGTTCTCTTCTTTGAAGGGCAGGGCATGGGAGAAGGCTGGAGGTGGGGAATTATAAAGAGTTTAGTTTGGCAGGTAAGATTCAAACAATGGATAGAGATGTCCAGTGATAGAGTGTAATAGTCAATCACATGGACTCTAGAACCAGAATGCCTGGGTTTGGATCCTAGCTGTACTACTTCCTACCTGTGTGACATTGGATAAGTAAGTTACTTAACCTCTCAATGCCTTGATTTCTTCTTAAAAAAATGGGAATTAACAAGCATGCCTACTTCATAATAGTAGTACAGGAGTGAATCTGGAACCTTAGAAAGAGACATTGAGCCACTATAGGCATGGACAATGAATGTGCTTCCTTGGTACGATAATGGAGAGGGAAGAAGAGCAAATGCAGAGCCCCGCAGGAGGAAGAAAGGCAGACAGAACCCTAGGACAGCAGTTCTCAAGTCTGACTGCATACTGTAATACCTGAAGTACTTCCAAAAAAATACTGTTGGTGGTCTTACCACTAGAGATGCGGATTGAATTGTTCTGGCATATAGCCTGAGTGATGGGAGTTTTAATATTTTTACCCAGGTGATTTTGATGTCCAGCCAATTTTAAGAACCACATTCCTATAGGAAGACACAAAAAATGTAGGATTTCTCATTTTTAAATGGACCGCATCCATCAAAATGTAGATTTAATGTAAATTGCAACAATTCCTTTCTTATAACATTACTATATATCCATGACTTGTACAGATATAATAAAAATAATAGCTAATATTTACTACCAATTAGAGTAAAACAATGTACTGATTGTGAGCATGAGCTCTGAAATTAGACCTTGCTTCAAATCACAGCTTTACCATTCACATAACTGTGTGAATATAAGAAAGATACTTATCTTTTCGTGTTTTAATTCCACATCTGTAAAATAAGTAAATTAAGATCACATAGAGTTATTTGTGGAATGAACACATTATTACGTGAAGAGAAGTTAGAGCAGTGCCTGGCACAGAGTAAACATTTAATAAAAGTTTGCTATTGTTATTCTTATTGTCATTGTACAGTGCTAATAATCTGCTAGGGACTGTACTGTGAACTTTGTAAGTAACAGGGTGAATTACAGAGACTTTAGTTGGTGTCTTGTCTTTCTAACCCTGAGGGCCTGGTCAACAAAAAATAAAGATTAATTTTCTCTTTTCTTCCTGAGACATAATCTGATAGACCTTTGAGTTATGAGTCTTGTGCTTATTTTCAGTGTGGGAGTGACAACTTTTGTGTCTCAGGCCCAACTAGGAAGCTTCACACCAGGTATGCTGGATGTTATAGTCCATTCCTGGGATGTTCTTTTAGGACCAAAGCACTCATTCCCCCAATGTTGGAAGTGCTGGCTCTTCTGGCAAGAGGAATCTGCTTGGAAGAGGAATCCGCTTGAACTGCCTTCACCAAGTTCACACATCCTTTGGGGGGCATCCACATCCAAAGACTGATCAAGGTAGGGATACAGAGGCCTAATTCTTCTGCATCAATTTAAGATACCTCTGATGGTACATCAGCACTCCAGACTTATCAGTGAGATCAACTGAAGCCTCTTTGCCATTTTTTTGCCTGTTCCCCTCTCCCTTCTTTCCCTGATTCCTTCATGGGCATTGTCCCTGAAAACATATCCAGATACATTTTCTGTACAAGAACCTCCATCTCAGAGATGTTTCTCAAGGAATCTGAGCAAAAACAGTGAAAAGAAAGACCAAGGGTGATTGACTACTAATTTAAGGAGAAGTATAAAATCCAGTGGGCCAAGGCATCTGGGTGGCTCAGTAAATTAAGAGTCCCACTCTTGATTTTGGTTCAGGTCATTATCTTAGGATAGTGGGATCTAACCCTGGGTCAGACTCTGTGGTCAGCAGGGAGTTTGCTTCTCTCTCTTTCTCTCTCCTCTGCCCTCCCTCCTTTATCTCTCTCTCTCTCTTAAATAATTTAAAAATCTTGAAAAAATTTTCAGAAACCCTCCTAGACAAAAAAATAATTTTCCTCTCCAGGGTGGTTGGAAGTGGGAAGGAGGAGGGAAGTCAGAATAAGCTGAGGCAGGCTAGAGACCTAATCACTGTGGTAGCAGAGTTCCAGAGAAGGCTGAATTCACTAACTGAGCAAATCTGCTAAGAAAGTTCAAGGTCCTGTTTGAGGAGGAATGGGACCCTGAGACTTGGGCTAGGGACATCTGGGTTTGACATACTTAAAAATTTTGAAAACCCTGATCCCACTGAACCATTTGGGCTTTCGGAAGAGACCCACCCATCTCTGTTGAAAGTTACCACTCCCTGGTCACCGGGTGATAATACTACAAAGAACTTTGACTTGAAAGACAACATGTGCTTGCTTCTTCAGAGTCTACCTATGTAATCCCTAATCACCACCTGACAAGTAACTAGGATATAAGTTAAAACCTAACCAACTGAGTGAAGAAAGGCACTGTATCCTGAAGAAGACAAAGGATCTAGCAATATATACCAGCAAGATCCAGGAGAGGATGCACAGGACTAGATCTTAAGGATGCTGATTAAAGGAGCAGAAAATAAAATTGGGTAAGGAAGAGTTTATAGAGTTCATACAGGAACACAATCCAGTGATACAAGATTTAAAACCTGACAAATACTTTCAGAAATGGTGCTAGCATGACAATAGGAAGGTTCAAGGAAGTTTGCATGGCTCATATTAAGTCATGTCATAATTGTTATGTCAGAAGATGGAAGGAAAGGTCAAAGTGCTCAGAATAGTGGCATGCTAGAATGGGTATACTATATAAACCTAGAAAATCCTTCAGTCAACTATGTTCAATGGACTCAGAGAGCTCAAATGGCACTTTGAGGGTCAAAAATGACAAGGAAAGTGTCTGGGTGGCTCAGTGGGTTAAGCCGTTGCATTCGGCTCAGGTCATGATCTCAGGGTCCTGGGATCGAGTCCTGCATCAGGCTCTCTGCTTGGTGGGGAGCCTGCTTCCCTCTCTCTCTCTGCCTGCCTCTCTGTCTACTTGTAATCTCTCTCTGTAAAATAAATAAATACAATCTTTTTTTTAAAAAATACAAGGAATATGCTGCTGATAGGGATATCAGCATCACGGAGAAGCTCAGAAGCGAGCATCCGTTGTAGTCCAGAGCTATTGGCAGGAGATGTTGTTATAGAATTGGGCTCCTTTATAGCAACAGACTTAACAGGTTCCCAAAGTAATGGAGACAAGGTGGTGACACTTAACATCAGAAACAAAGTAGGTACAGTTATTCCAGTAAATCAAAAGTCAGAGCAGCTTCCAGAGGCACTTAACCCACAGAGACTATGGAAATAGTTAAAAGGATATACCATCCCTGGGGCAAGATAGATGCAGAGACCACCAGGGTATTGCATAGGTATATAATCAAATTAAGGATGGATTATCAGGAGGTCCAGGGTAATCAATAAATTTTTATAATTCCTCACACGACTTTCATATCTGAGAAAGTCTTCAGCCCTACAGCCCACTGGCTGTAGGAGAGGCTGGTTTACCAGGAGAAAAGATCCTGAAACACCACGGCAATTGCATATGGTAATATTTCTTCAGTCCTCCATAATGGATTCTATGAACATTTACTTAAGTATCCAAACACTGAGGAACGAGAAAAATCAATACATTTTGAAGACTCTCTACATTGATAACCCTTCACAACTAAGTATACAGAATGACTTAGGCACTTAGCCTCTGTCACTGGCCATGCCAATTTGGGCACAATGACCATACGAACAAAATAGCCATGATGGCAGGAATGGAAGTTATACATGGACCTGACAGCATGGGATCCTACACATCAAGTTGTACCTAATTTTCACGGCTGACAAATGTCCCATCTTCCAGCAAAAAAAAAAAAAAAAGACCAATGACTTCCATATGGCACCATTTATTGAGAAGATCAAGTATATACTTGGTGGCAAGTTGATTACATTAAATCCTTTCTGCTTAAGAAGATAATGATTTATCTTGACTGGAATTGACATGTATTCTGGATATGGATTTGCTTTGTCTATCCACAGGGTCTCAGTCTGCATTACTATCCAAGGGTTTACAAAATGCCTGATCCACAAATATACATCACACTGAACCAAGGAACACACTCTAGAGCAAAGAAGGTAGAATGGTGAGCATATGAGTATTGCATCCAGCTCTCTTAATCACATGCTGTACAACTCACAAGCTTCCGCACTCAGCTGACATCTGGGCGGCTCACTGAGCTATCAGTTTGGAGATGACACTCTTCAATGGCAGTATGCTACCAATAGTTAAAAATGCATGGATATGAAACACAGGTGTGGAAGCAGGAATGGCCTCACTATCATTACTCCTAGCAACTTACCTGGGGAAGTTGTATCTCCCATCTTCACAGCTCTAGGCTATTTAGGTCTACAGATCCTGGCTTGCAAAGAGGTAATACTTCCCTCTGACCAGGTACCTAACGGGGCATCTCTTGATCTGCCCAATTTTGAAAGTCAAGTGTAGCAGTCACAGACATAGACAGGCATGGTACCTAGGGATTCAGACCCTTCAGGGAAGAGGGTCTGGGTTGCTTCACAACAGAAGCTACTTTGCCTGCTAGAGTTTTGAGGGTGTGTGATAGGTAGTAGAGAAGGGAAATGAGAGTATCAGTTGGGACCCTGAGACCAACTGCAATATAGGGGCTGAGGTTTATCTTCTAACCTTCCTCTTAAAAGTTTTCCCTGGAAAGAGGCTAGCCAGAATTCTTGAGAACCTGTTCCCAAATGGAGTGAACCTAGTATCTGAAGACAGTGGATTTGAGCATGGAAGAGGTGAACAACAGCAGATGCTGTGGTGTACTGCCCAGGTTGCCCTTCAGAAACAAGACATACCTTCCTCGAGATGCAGAGAGTATTGGCCGGTGATGGTGCAGAGCAGAATTCCTCCCAGGAATTACTCTTGGCTTAGAGGGCTTCCTTGCTCAAAGTTACACTGCCTCCCACAGGCAGTCCATATCCAATGGCTGGTCAATGCAAGGATATAAAAGCCAGACCCTTTGACCTCAACTCTGGACAACTCTGATGAGCTATTTTAGTTCCCAAGTTCCCAGTGGTACTGGCTGAGACCTTCTTGCAATTGCTTCACAGTTCAGCTTCTCCCTGTGCCCAATCTTCTTTCCTTTACTCCCTCAGATGAGTGACTCATGACAGTTCTCTCCTATAAATGTCTGACATGCAACTATCCATCTCAGAGTCTGAGGAGTGAATCTATAGCACCAGAATAAAGGTTTCGTACTTAATGAATTACAGAGAAACTCTCTTCATCCCAAATTTTCCCTTGATGAGAATGGCAATGTCAGGATTCTAAAGGATGTCTGTTTATCTCCAAAGCATGTAATTATTATAAGTAAAAATAAAATAGGTATTCCAGAGAGAATATGCCTTTAGGAGCCAAAATTCTAATTTTCCCAAACAAGATCACCTACCAAGATACATTAAACAGCAGAGTCCTCCTAATGCTTTCAGCATAAATTTACAGTAAACTTAGTAAGTGGAAAGATTTTGCTCTTACCCCTCTGGACTCATAGGACAGTGTCACTCCTCTAGCAGAAAGTTTTAACTTCTTACAGGAAATAATTTTCTCCTAAAATATCTGAAAGTGTTTCAATGGCACGACTGGTTTCTTGTATGAAGAAATATACTAGAGATATGGCAAGAAAATCATCATAATGATAAAATATAGACCTCTATATAGACCTTAATGGGAAGAATGGAAAACAGAGCTTGTGTCCAACTGCTACTTTTTCCTGAACAGAATTTTTAACCTTGGCCAGAGTGTTTTCAGAACAGCTTTATACCAACTTGTAATAGAGATAAAATCTCCCTGTTAAAATAGCTATAATATTAGTCACCTCAGGGGGATGCTGTCAGGCTTTGTAAAGTGCTTTGTAGATTCTCAGATAAAAGCAGAGATAAAGCTGCAGTGTTATTATTTTTAAACTTGGAGTGCTATTTGGCTAACCCCCTGCATGAACTCACTCTAATAAACCAACTCAAAAGCCCTTTATAAGCTATAAATTCCAATATCCACTTCATTTCGGCAATGACAAGGGAAAATAAGATGGCCACTTGCTCCCTGAGCCTCAGGAAGTGTCAGGCTCCCACCTAGGGAAATATGAGAAGCTAAGTAATGAATTTCAGATGCATGATGGGGGTGTCATTGATGTTCCCTCCAAACCATGATGTATTTGGACAAAATCTTGATCCTCAATCTAGAGCCAAGATACTCAATGATCAGACCCCAACCTCCTCCTCCTCCTCTTCTTGATCATCTTTCTAACCAACAGAGGCAGGAATAGCTAACTGTGTACCAAAACCCATGCTCCTCTTCCTGGGCATAGAATTGTTCTGTGAAGCAGCTGCCACCCAGGTAAGGCCATGGGACCTGTTCTCACTAAGTTATATGTGTTGTCTTCAGGTCTGAGTAAAGGTTAAGAAGAGTTGTGTTTTTCCCACTTCCACAGGCTGACTAAATGCCATGGGCTCTGAGATCTCAAAGGATGGTGAAGTCACTGAATTGAAGAACCCCTGAGAATAGGAGCATGCTCATAGCACCGTTACATGAGTGAAAAATAGACCTCTGTTAAGAACTGAAATTTGTAGGTTTATCTGATACAATGTCTAGTGGTACCTTAATTGTATAAGACTACTTTTTGGTCCATTGCTATGTGTCATAAACTTCCAAGAATATATCCTAGATATCTCTTTTAATCCTGACATCAAGCTTATAAATTAGCTACTATTATCTTCATTTTTACAGATAAGAAAATGAGGCACAGAAAAGTTAACAAAATGTCCAAGGTTACATTGCTGGTAAACAGTGAAACCAAATCTGGGACCCAGGGCTGTCAGTGCAAGATCCCTACCAGCCCCAAGATTTTGCTGATAATTCTCTCACTTTATTTCCTTTTTGTGCTTCTCAGGCTATAGCCTCACCAGGTCATACACTTCATGACAAGTTTTGTTGTTGTTGTTGTTGTTGTGTGTTTTTTTTTTTTTAATATCCAAGAGTAGCTTTTTTTTTTTAAATTTATTTTTTATTTATTTTTGGCATAACAGTATTCATTATTTTTTCACCACACCCAGTGCCCCATGCAATCCATGCCCTCTATAATACCCACCACCTGGTACCCCAACCTCCCACCCACCCGCCAATTCAAACCCCTCAGATTGTTTTTTAGAGTCCATAGTCTCTCATGGTTCACCTCCCCTTCCAATTTTCCCCAACTCCCTTCTCCTCTCTAACTCCCCATGTCCTCCATGCTATTTGTTATGCTCCACAAATAAGTGAAACCATATGATAATTGACTCTCTCTGCTTGACTGATTTCACTCAGCATAATCTCTTCCAGTCCTGTCCATGTTGCTACAAAAGTTGGGTATTCATCCTTTCTGATGGAGGCATAATAAGAGGTAAAGGATCTGTATTTGAGGAACTACAGAACATTCATGACAAGTTTTTGTGATGGAAATGATTTTCCTTTTCTCCATCTTCTCCTGTCTAATCCAATAAGGCACTGCTAAACTTCCAGATGCTTCTGAAGCAGTCCTTCCCAGTCAGGATTCACCCCTCATTTCCCAGGTTCACTCTGTCCTCCACTTCTCCTTCTGTAGCCAGAGAAGAATGAACTCCCTAATGGGCCTCCTTAGCAGAATGACTTGTTCCTAGACAGGTATCCCAGATGAGACCATAAGCCTGGGAATTCATGCTACCTTTCCTACCTCAGAGATTGACACATCACCTGGAAGAAGCAGGTGCTAGGAAATGCTTATTGAAGTAAACACATGTACCTGAAATACAGAGCAGTAAGACAAGTGGTTATTTTCTTCAATAATATGCTGAAAGAAATAAAAAAGTCTCACTTGGGAAAGGACAGGCTTTCTCCAAGTCACTGCAGCTGAGTAGGTTACTAATCCTGACCTCCCTTCTTGGCTCTGGTCATATACAAGGTGGGGTTTGGGTACTTAAGTCTACATTTCCAAAGCACTGATATAGGAGGGATCATACCTAAAACTGTATCCACCCTCCACACCCTAGCCATACTGTATGATGTCTGAAACTCTACTACTAGAGTTTCATCTCTTAACAAGGTTCAAGCATTTGCAGATATTCATATCCTGATATAAATGGGCGTGTTAGGCCTTTTCCTAACAGAGGGTTTTGAAAGGGAAATGAGAGTGTGAAAACCCTAGCATAAAGGCACTACAGCTTGAGGAAGGAGGGATCAGAATTAGCAATGAGGAAAGAGCTGGAAGAAGAACAACTGGGACATGGAACACCAGTTTTTCCTACTTCACAAGGGTGCTCATTGTTGGTCTGAGCCTGAGATTGTCCCCCGAAAATATTCTATACCTGTTTACAGAAGAGGGAAGCCACTGACAGCCTCCCTGACTTACCCCAACCTGAGTCTTCTTGTAAGAGACTCCTACCCCTCACCAGGACTAAGCACTAACTGCCCCAGGTAATCAAATTCCACACAATTCATTTTTAGAGCTTCACTCAGGTTCTTCGTTAGTTTTAGGAATTGCCTGTCACTATCTCCCTCTAGTGCCAGAGGATGAATATGAGCAACATAAAATGATGAAAAGAGCCATAATTTGCTAGGACCATCCTAGACTTAGATTTCCCAGAGCTAAATGTAGAGTTGGCTTTTAGTAAACTTGTGAAGGGCTAAACATTAACTTGTAAATTACAGATAGATAAATCAGGCTTAAGAACTTATCAATATTTTCCCCCAGCCTCAAGGTCTAAGAAAGACCTTGAACAAACAAATAATCACCACTTATCATCTGTAAGAGCCCCTTTCCAAATTTACCTTTTCTTAGAGAGGATAAGGCAAGTGGCCTGTAGTAGCTGGTATTTCTTTAATAATTTTCCCTCCCAAACATCCCACACAGTTGCTATCTTCTGAATACTATCATTTTATTATGTCAAAGTTCTGCCCATGACATGAGACTTCACATAAGCTTGTCTCTGTAGCATGAATTCAGATGTGCCATGAAATCCCCAATGACTAAAAAACCTCGCTTCCAATCCCGTCACCACCACTGCCCCCAACTGAACCTGTGATTTCATGCTGAGAGCATCATCTACTCTGATTTAAATTAAATTCCAGTTTAAGATGCAAATCCCCCTAGAGGGAAAATTTCTAAAGCCATAAAAGGAACCGGGACTATAAAAGTCAGCTTTTCCTAATTCAACTATCCAACAAGTAATTTCTTCAACTCCTACTATGAGCTGGACACATTGATTTCATAAAGGTAACACTTGAATTAAGTTACAAGATGAAGGAGCAGGATACCAAGGAAAGTCTAAGAAACTGCAACAGCCAAGAGGAGCCTAAGAAGATGTAACAGCTACCTGTAATGTTGTATCCAGAATGGGATTCAGGAATAGAAGAAGGGCATTAGATGAAAATAAGAAAATCTGAATAAAATATGAGCCTTACTTAATAATAATGTATCAAATATAGATTTATTACCATCTAATTTAAGGTGTTAATAATAAGGGAAACTTGGTGTGCAGTATATTGGGAACCCCTTGTGCTAGCTTATAATTTTTCTATGAGTCTAAAACTGTTCTAAAAAAAAATAAAGTCTATTTTAAAAAAGAAATTAGAAGTCTAAGAATGCAAAAGACAACACCATGGCAAAGGCATGCATAGCCTCTCTTTTTCATCTCAGTGCCTGAATTTTCTTTAAAAAATCACCTGTCGCTTAACCTCAGTGGGTAGCTTGGGTGGGACTGATCCCATTCCAGCTTCAGTGAAGAGTTCTGACTGGTTTTAAGCCAGTTAGCATATCCCACCCACCGTGACAAGTTCAAAAAATAGGCTTGTAAACCAATCAGAGCAGTAGGATTCCAGGAGGTGCTTGCTGAGGCCTTTGGAAATAAAAGCTTTTACTCTTCTGGGGTGCCTGGGTGGCTCAGTGGGTTTAGCCTCTGCCTTTGGCTTGGGTCATGGTCCCAGGGTCCTGGGATCGAGCCCCGCAATGGGCTCTCTGCTCAGAGGGGAGCCTGCCTACCCACCCCCCACCTGCCTCTCTACTTACTTGTGATCTCTGTCTGTCAAATAAATAAGTAAAATCTTTATTTAAGAAAAAAAGCTTTTACTCTTCCTCCAGATCAGGGCATGAGAATATGATGCTATCTCATACCATGAAGAGAATGAAACCAAGGGATGCTATGAGGTAGCTTATATCCAAAGGAAGCAAAGCTGAGAAACTTGGTCTGGTGCCATTATTTGAGCTCCCCTATGACTTCTCCTAAGGACAACACAATTGTTTGGGTTTCTGCCTTTTATAATATGAAAAATTCTATCTAAACTTGTGGATGTATACAGTTCACGGTGTTCATGGTGGCCACCTGACTAAGCAGAAGAGGGTACTCCCCTTCTCCCTAGAAGTTCCTTCCATGCTGAAGTCACTGGACCTGTGGCAGAGCCAAGTTCATCTGAAGGGGTACACTCAGTCAACTTTATAGTGTTTGTTGAGTTTGAGTCTAGCTGGAGGTTTCTAACCATGTAGGCTCTCCAAAGAGCTCCTTGAATTTTCCTTCTAACATGATTGCTAGTTTCCCTCAGATCAAGTGTTGTAAAACATCCATCACAATCAAGTTCTCCTCCATTTCTGGGCAAGATGAAGAAAAGCTCAAAAAGTAATACCTTTTTTGAGTTTGATACTGAGTTTTCAATCAGGAATAAAAAGCTGGACCTTAACATCTATGGAGGCAGATTATATTTTTCTCTTATTTACCCCGTATCCCCAGGGCTTAGCACACCAGCAAGAGTCTAATAAGAGCTCCTTAAATATACTCTGAATAAAATACATTGCTGAAAATTATCTTTACTTAACTTTGGAAGAATTTCTTTAGATAAAAAAAAAATACTGTTATAACAGCATGTCTAATCCAGTGACTTAAAAACATAAACTTTGAGGCATGTTCCAAGACTTGCTCAATATCCACATTAAAGGGAAGCTTAATGGTTTCTCAGAACTCTTTACCCAAGCAAAAGATTCCTGTCACCCCAAGGCTTGCTTTTCACTTGCCAGAAAACTAGCCATGTGCTTCACAAAAACCTTTCAAAGATGTCCAATCTGATGACATTCTGTTTTTTCTCACCAGCTCTCTCAAAAGTGCTATGTTGGTTTAGACCTGCTAGTTCAGATTGATGAGTGAGAAATTTGCTGCTCTGCCATTAACTGCATCTTGCTAGACAGGAAGTAACTTTTCAAAAATAGCAAGTGATTCAAGCTGGTGAAAAAGGAAAGTAAGATAGAACAGTAACAGTCACCTTTCATCCCATATGAATTTGCTGAATCTAGAGGGTGAGAACATTTTCTGCTTCTCAAAAACCATGGCTGTCTCCTAATAATATCTAGAGCATGTGGGGCTTTAACTTGCTCTCCACTATAGGTTCTATTTGCTGGTTACAAATCCTCAGCAACATATACATGAGACTTTCCACTTGGCTTTCCACAACATTTGAGTTTTGTGTACTGTTTTGAAATGAGCTGTCTTATTATTAAAAAAGTAATTCGGAACCAGATACAAACAAATTGGTCACTGAATCACCATAGTTGAAGGATTCATTTAATTATGGTTTGGTATCCAAAAAGTTGACAGTTATTCATCTGGCCATCATTTATCCAGATTCAATCAGTCTTTCCGTCCTTTATCCGTTCAACGTTCATAGTGTTTACCAAGTATTACAGTGTTTACATGTACAAGATGTTAGAGCTACATAATTACTTAGGCTGATCTAGATCTCTGAGACCTATTCTAGACCCCAAAAGTTTAGCCCACTGAATCAACATTTACTACAGAATGATTCTCATTCTAACAATCCCCCTGCTCTGTGAACCCTTGATGGGTAAAGGTAACTGTGGTGGTTTTTATATATTTCCACAAATCCTGTTACTTTTCTCTTCAAAGGTAGCACCTAATTCCCTTCCTCTTAAGAATGGACTGGACTTAGGAATTTTACTGATGTGATAAAATGCATGAGTTACAATGCTAAATGAAAAACAACATCATATAAAGATGTACATAGAATTTTATGACAAAATTGGGCAAAAAGATCCATATACCTAAGAAAAAAGACTGGAAGAGAATTCATTCAAATGTCACAATATGTTAATGTGGCTATATCAGACTGGGAGCTTATGGGTGTTTTTTATTTACTTCTTTTGCCATTTTTATATCATCCATGTTTTCTCCAAATTTTAATGGAAAATATGAAACAAAAAAGAGTTATAGTATAAGGAACACTCACATATGCTTCACTTGGAACCCATATGCACTGTTTTTTAAAATTTAATTTTATTTTTCCAGTTCTCCAAGATTCACTGCTTGTGCAGCACACCCAGTGCTCCGTGGAATACGTGCCCTTCTTAATACCCACCACCAGGCTCACTTATCCCCCTATCCACCTCCCCCCCAAACCCTCAGTTTGTTTCTCAGAGTTCACAGTCTCTCATGCTTCATCTCTCCCTCTGATTTCCTCCAATTCACTTTTCCTTTCCTTCTCCTAATGTCCTCTGTATTATTCCTTATGCTCCACAAGTAAGTGAAACCATATGAGAACTGACTCTCTCTGCTTGACTTATTTCACTCAGTATAATCTCCTCCAGTCCCATCCATGTGGATACAAAAGTTGGGTATTCATCCTTTCTGATGGAAACATAATATTCCATTGTATATATGAACCACATCTTCTTTATCCATTCGTCTGTTGAAGGACATCTTGGCTCTTTCCACAGTTTGGCGATTGTGGCCATTGCTGCCATGAACATTGGGGTACAGATGGCCCTTCTTTTCCATACATCTGTATTTTTGCAGTAGATACCCAGCAGAGCAATTGCAGGGTCATAGGGACTGTGCAATTTCTTAAGGAACCTCCACACTGTTTTCCAAAGTGGCTGTACCAACTTGCATTCCCACCAGCAGTGTAAGAGGGTTCCCCTTTCTCCACATCCTCTTCAACACTTGTTGTTTACTGTCTTGTTGATTTTGGCCATTCTAACTGGTGTAAAGGTGGCATCTCAATGAGGTTTTGATTTGAATCTCCCTGATGGCTAATGATGATGAACATTTTTTCATGTGTCTGTTAGCCATTTGTATGTCTTCTTTGGAGAAGTGTCTGTTCATGGCCTCTGTCCATTTTTTGATGTGATTATCTGTTTTGTGTGTGTTGAGTTTGAGGAGTTCTTTATAGATCCTGGATATCAGCCCTTTGTCTGTAGTGTCATTTGTGAGTATCTTCTCCCATTCCGTGTGTTGCCTCTTTGTTTTGTTGACTGTTTCCCTTTGTTGTGCAGAAGCTTTTGATCTTGATGAAGTCCCCTTATGTACTAATTATTAATATGTTTTACATGTTTATTCTCTTTTTCTATATCTCTGTCTCTCTCTTTCTTTCCCTGTCTCCCTTCACCCATTTTTCTATCGATCCATTAATACATACATCCATACACTGTACTTTATTCTTCCTTAAGAAAGGTCCATATATAATATATGTGTTATATATACATATATACACTCTTTTTTATTGAACCATTCTTAAGTGGCAGACATCATGTTCTTTTGTCTTCAAATATTCCTCCTGAGAATAAGGGCATTTTGAAGAGGATAATTTTTTAAATTATACTACATGTATATGTATGCACAAATCACTAGGGTTATCTGTGTGTGTGTGCATGTGTGTGTGCATGTATTTGACAGAAAGTCAGAGAGAGAGCACATGTGAGAGTGGTAGCTGTCAGTTTTGACCCATGGGTGAAAAATGATTTCAAATAAACTCCAGGATGCAGAATTTTCATGTTTTGTTCTCTGCTGATAATACAGAATCAACATTTCTATTTAAGCATATGTATCATCTACAGATAAACATCCCATATGCCAAAATAGTGCCATCTTTCCTTCCAAGCCCACCTCAGAGGCAACATCCTCTATGAAGCCTCTTCTGCTTATAGCCTATGTAAGAGTTACGCTTCTTAACAAATCGCAAGACACATTCGTTCATTCTCTTCTTATAGATCCCATCATATCTGCCATGAATTGTTAATTCTCCACTTGCATAGTCTTTTCTCAGGATTCCATGTACATTTGAATCTACCTGAGTACAAGCTGTGTCTTGTTCACAAAATCACAGCAAAAGTAAATCTGGATTGGAATTCTGGTTCTCCTATTTTTTAGTTGAAAATAATATTTAATCTCTAAGTCTCTGTCCCTCATTCAAAATGTCCTCATAAGCTTGTTGTGAAAGTAAAGGAAAAAACGTATTAAAGCTATATCTTTACTAAATACTTATTAGGAAGTAGTTATTCATAGTCTCTTTTCATAGAAATATAAACTAAATATTTGCATGATTAATAATAACTTATTGGTAGCTGACACTGGCTGAATATCTCACATCTTTTCTCCCATACCTGCAACAGATACTTTAAGCCAAGAAGAAATAATGTGAGAATTTAACAGATATATATTCCAGTGACATGATAGGCATACAAGTGCCTTTTCATTTTCCCTCAAATAACTGCATCATGGTAACTATCACTTACACTGGTTAAAATCAATATTACTACTAGCCTACCAACTGGTTATCAGTTTCATAGATCCTTTGAAAGGTGTTTGAAAGCTGGAAAAATCAGAGTGCACATAAAACTTCCAGGTCACAGCTGCCAGAAGTAGAGACTTTATGTAGGAAACTTGGACCATATCAAAATAGTTCAGGGGCTCCTTGGTGGTGCATTCGGTTGTGTCTGACTCTTGGTTTCAGCTCAGGTTATGATCTCAGGGTCGTGGGATCCAGCATCACATCAGCTCTGTACTCAGCCTGGAGTCTGCTTAAGATTCTCTCTCTCTCTGCACCTCAACCCAATACAGACTCTTAAATGCAAATCAGGCAACTGCCACATTGCTGCTCTTTGTTCTATGTCTTATTCCATCTGAACTGTATATTAACAAATCGAGTGACACAAAGACATATACAAAGGCAATTGGTATACAGTATTTGGATCAAAGAAGGAAACAGGTATCATTCTTTCATTTAACACTGGTTCTGTATAACTCTTATTCATGGGCATTGTCCTAGAGATGATTTGGGAATGAGGGTTCTGTACCCTGTACTCAGAATATCATTTAAAGTGAAACAAAGCTATGTCACCACTCATAGCTTCTTAGACCAAAAGCTAGTACAGTTAGTAAAAACGTATCATGATAAAGTTGAAAGTGCACTGGACAAGGGATCAAAAGATTCAAAACTGAGAATGGATTCCATCCCAAACTTGTTGGGCAACTTACAACCTCTCTATAGACTCTTGTTCCTTCCTGAAACTGAAATAATAATATCACCTTTATTTACCATACAGCACTGTTTTGAGGATTAAAAAAAATCAAAGTGCTCAACTTGATCCCAAAACTAGACAAAGATCCCACCAAAAAGGATAATTACAGACCAATATCCCTGATGAATATGGTTGTAAAAATTCTCAACAAGATATTAGCCAATAGGATCCAACACTACAGTAAAAGGATTATTCATGTTGACCAGGTGGGATTCATTCCTGGGCTGCAAGGGTGGTTCAATATCCACGAATCAATCAACATGTATATATCACATGAATAAAAGAAAGGACAAGAACCCTATGGTCCTCTCAATTGATACAGAAAAAAATATTTGAAAAAAAAAAAATACATCGGGGCACCTGAGTGGCTCAGTGTGTTAAGCCTCTGCTTTCTGCTATGGTCATGATCTCAAAGGGTTCTGGAATCAAGCCCCGCATCGGACTCTGTTCAGTGGGGAGCCTGCTTCCCCCTCTCTGCCTACTAGTGAACTCTGTCTGTCAAATAAATAAATAAGATATCCAGGATCTATAAAGAACTCCTCAAACTCAACACACACAAAACAGACAATCATATCAAAAAATGGGCAGAAGATATGAACAGACACTTCTCCAATGAAGACATACAAACGGCTATCAGACACATGAAAAAATGTTCATCATCACTAGCCCTCAGGGAGATTCAAATTAAAACCACATTGAGATATCACCTTACACCAGTTAGAATGGCCAAAATTAGCAATACAGGAAACAACATGTGTTGGAGGGGATGTGGAGAAAGGGGAACCCTCTTCCACTGTGGGTGGAAATGCAAGTTGGTGCAGCCTCTTTGGAGAACAGTGTGGAGATTCCTCAAGACATTAAAAATAGAACTTCCCTATGACCCTGCAATTGCACTCCTGGGTATTTACCCCAAGGATACAGATGTCGTGAAAAGAAGGGCCATCTGTACCCCAATGTTTATAGCAGCAATGGCCACGGTCACCAAACTGTGGAAAGAACCAAGATGCCCTTCAACGGACGAATGGATAAGGAAGATGTGGTCCATATACACTATGGAGTATTATGCCTCCATCAGAAAGGATGAATACCCAACTTTTGTAGCAACATGGACGGGACTGGAAGAGATTATACTCAGTGAAATAAGTCAAGCAGAGAGAGTCAGTTATCATATGGTTTCACTTATTTGTGGAGCATAACAAATAACATGGAGGACACGGGGAGATGGAAAGGAGAAGGGAGCTGAGGGAAGTTGGAAGGGGAGGTGAACCATGAGAGACTATGAACTCTGAAAAACTACCTGAGGGTTTTGAAGGGGTGGGGGCTGGGAGGTTGGGGGAACAAGGTGGTGGGTAGTGGGAAGGGCACGTATTGCATTAAACACTGGGTGTGGTGCAAAAACAATGAATACTGTTATGCTGAAAAGAAACTAAAAAAAATAATTTAAAAAAATCTTAAAAAAAACCACATCATCCTTTCTTGATTAAAACTCTCCACAGCATAGGGATGGAGGGAATATACCTCAACATCATAAAAGCCATCTAGGAAAGACCAACAGCAAATATCACCCTCAACAAGGAAAAACTGAGAGCTTTTCCCCTAAGATCAGCAACAAGACAGGGATGTCCACTCTCACTACTGTTAGTCAATATAGTAGTAGAAGTCCTAGCCTTACCAATCAGACAACAAAAAGAAATAAAATATATCCAAATTGGCAAAGAGGTCAAGAGCTGGAACAAACAATTCTAAAATTTGGATGGAACCAGAAAAGACCCCAAACAGCCAGAGGAATGTTGAAAAAGAAAACCAAAGATGGTGGCATCACAATTCTAGAATACTGGGTATTTACCCAAAGGATATAAAACTGTGATCCAGTAGGGAACCTGTACCCTGATGTTGACAATAGCAATGTCTACAATAGCCAAAATATGAAAAGATCCCAGATGTCCATCAATAGATGGTGGATAAAGAAGAGGTGGTATACAGTAGCCGAACTATGGAAAGACCCTGGATGTCCATCAACAGATGAATGGATAAAGAAGATGTGGTAAATATATACAATGGAATACTATGCAGCCATCAAAACCCCCAAAATATTGCCATTTGCAATGACGTGGATGGATCTAGATGGTATTGTGCTAAGCAAAATAAGTCAATCATAGAAAGACAATTATCATATGATATCTCTGATATGAGGAATTTGAGAGGCAAAGCAGGGGGTCATGGGGGGAAAGCAGAGAAAGATGAAATAAGATGGGACAGGTAAGAGAGACAAACCATAAGAGACTTTTAATCTCTGGAAACAAAGTGAGGGTTCCTGGACAGTGGGGAGGGATAGGGCAGCTGGGTCATGGACATTAGAGAGGGTGTATGCTATGGTGAGTGCTGTGAATTGTGTAAGACTGATGATTCACAGACCTGTACCACTGAAACAAATAATACATTATATATTAATGAAAAAAAATGCTATGAATGAAAAAAAGAGGTGGTGGTGGGGTGTGTGTGTGTGTGTGTGTGTGTGTATTACTCAGCCACCAAAAAGGATGAAGTCTGACCATTTATAAGAATGTGGCTGGAACTAGAGGATATTATTGCTAAACAAACTAAGTCAATTCGAGAAACACAACTATCATATGGTTTCACTCATATGTGGAATTTAATAAATAAAACAGAGGACCATGGGGAAAGGGAAGGAAAAATAAAATTAGACAAAACAGAGAGGGAGGAAAACTATAAGAGACTCTTAACCATAGGAAACAAAATGAGGGTTTCTGAGGGGGAGGTCAGTGGGGGGATGGGGAAACTGTGATGGGCATTAAGGAGGGCATATGATGTAATGAGCACTGGATGTTATATGCAACTAATGATTAACTGAACTCTACATCTGAAACTAATGATACACTATACATTAACTAACTGAATTTAAATAAAATAAGACATAAAAAATTAAAATGCTCCATAGCCATGAAACACTATACAAATATAGAAGTTATTTTCTACCTGGATGTCCCACAGGTCTTCTCCCTTCAGGGAAGAACACAATGAAAAGATGAGACAGCATACAACCCAGGGGCAGAACATAAGAAGCAGATAAAGAAAAAAGCTATTGGTATAAAGCACATAGAGGTATAACCCAGAAGGTGTGGCACTGTGAGATAATGCTTTGGTCACTCTCTGAATATTCAGTTGTTCCAAGACTCCTGCTTCATTCCCATTAGAAATGACCTTATTGGGCTGATTGTAGGACTGTAATGGCTTCTATCATCAGAGTGAGTGGTTTCATTACTAGGTAACAAGTCATTCACCCAAGATTAAGCAGCTGCCAGTCAAGTTGGGTCTTGTACAGACTCATCAGTGCTAGAGATGTATGATACATCTTACCACACTCTTTCCCATGATGGGCCTTTTCCTATTACTTAGTGCACTCTTATACTTAGTATCACCTACTTCACAGTGAATTCACTCCAAGGGTACTCACATCCCAAACATGAGAAGGAATAGAAATGAATACATATTTCAAAAGCTGTTACTGCCTAGTGTCCCTTCTGAACAGCTTCCTTGGTTTGCTTAAAAGATTTACTTATTTGAGAGAAAGAAAGAGAGAGTAAGAACAAGTGAGCACAAGTAGGAGCAGGGTGAAGGAAGAGGGAGAAGAGAGAAACAAACTTCCCACTGAGTGGGCCCCCATGATGTGACCTCCAAATGGGGCTGGAAGGGTGGGAGGAGGCTCAATGGAAGCTCCATCTCACAAAGCTGAGTTCATAACCTTAGCTGAAATCAGGAGTTGGACCCTTAACTGACTGAGCTACCCAGGTGCCCCTTTTTGGGTTTGCTTTAAAGAAAACGTGCTTAAAACTGTATTTACTTAGCTTTAGAAAATAAATTATAAAGATGTTAATTATATGCCTGAATATGTCATTAAAAACAAAAAAGTACATTGTTTCCTAAAGTCAGCAACTGTCTTACTATCTATTCATGGACCAAGAACAGTATCTGACACAATTTAGGCAATCAATATGCATTTGTTGAGTTGAATTATGCCAAAGCAATATTGGTTTCCAGGTCAAATCCCATTACTTTGTATGAACTGGTGTTGTATCATATTTATACTCTATTACCTTTGTCCCTCCTTTCGTCCTAGCATTTAATAGTAACCCAATACATTTGTTTAGTAATATCTACAGTAAAGGTCAATCTTTTTTATGTATGACTCTATGAGTCTGGCAAATGCATAAAATTATGCAACTATCAATGCAATCAAGATAAAGAAATGTTTCATCACCTCAAAAAATTTTCCTGAGTTTTTTCATAGTCATTGCTTTCCTCCATCTCTAATTCCTGGAAATCCTTGACTTGTACAGACTTGAATTTTCAGTCACTTCAGTAAATACCTCAGAGTAGGACTGCTGGGTCAGGTGGTAATAAAGATATGTTTAATTTTATAAGAAAGTGTTTTCTAACAATAGTGCAGGAGTTTCAATTGCTCCGTGTCCCTTCTAGCACTTGGCATATTTAATTGTTATCTTTCATCAGGCATTCTAATAGGCAAGCAGTGACCTAGAAAATTGCTATATGTGGATTGCTGAACAGGGGACGGAAAGAAGAGCACATAACCAGATTCTAATATAGTGTGGGAATTTTGTGATAAACCAATGAAAACCATTCAGAAGGAGCCCCATTGATATGGGTCATTGAATAGTAATACTGAAAAACTATTTATTCCTTTGCCTGCAGAAAGAAACTTGGGTGTGCAGTTCTAACAGAAAGCCTCCCTACTGTTTTTCATTTAATGATGAAAGTATTCTCGTCACTAACAGGATTTCTGAGATCTACATCCACTTTCCAGGGTGTAATAAACAAATAGAGCTTTAATAAACTACCCAATGGTGTTTCCAAGAAATCTTCAAAGCTAAAATTATTTTTTTATATTCCCCTGGCAACCCAGTTGAATCTCATATATTTTGTCAACACTTTGTATGGCATTGTGTATACTATAGGAGATTATTAAATTGAAATAAATTTTGTCTTTCCTCTAAAATATGTCCTGGCCAATAAATATGACTCACTACTAGTTATATGTGCCCACTGAGTGCTTAAAACGTGGCTTGTGCCACATTTCAAGAAGTGTATGAAAGAATCTAAAATATCTCATTACTTTTCATAGTGATTATATGTTGAAATGATAACATTATGGGATATATTTCAGTTAAATAAAATATATACTAAAATTAGTTTCACCCTTTTCTTTTTTTTTTATTATGTTCAGTTAGCCAACATACTATCATTAGTTTTTGATATAGTGTTCAGTGATCCATTAGTTGCATATAATACCCAGTGCTCATCAAAACATGTGCCCTCCTTAATACCCATCACCCCATCACTCCATCCCCCATCCCCGCTCAGATAATCCCCGTTCAGATAATCTGAACAGATTAATAACCAGCAAGGAAATTGAAACAGTAATCAAAAAACTCCCAAGACACAAGAGTCCAGGGCCAGATGGCTTCCCAGGGGAATTCTACCAAACAATTAAAAAAGAAATAATACCTATTCTGCTGAAGCTGTTTCAAAAAACAGAAATGGAAGGAAAATGTCCATAGTCTATGAGACCAGCATTACCCAGATCTCAAAACAAGACAAAGACTCCATCAAAAAGGAGAATTATAGACAAATATCCCTGAGGAACATACTCAAAATACTCAACAAGATCCAAAATACTCAACAAGATCCTAGCAATAGGATCCAACAGTACATTAAAAGGATTATTCACCACGACCAGATGGGACTTATTCCTGGGATGCAAGGCTGGTTCAACATTCACAAATCAATCAATGTGGTAGATCACATTAGCAAAAGAGACAAGAACCGCATTATCCTCTCAATTGATGCAGGAAAAGTATTTGAAAAAAGACAGCATCCTTTCTTGATTAAAACTCTTCAAAGTATAAGAACAGAGAGAACATACCTCAAAATCATAAAAGCCATCTATGAAAAGCCCACAGCAAATATCATTCTCAAAGGGAAAAACTGAGAGCTTTTCCCTTAAGATCAAGAACACAACATGGATGCCCACTCTTACCACTATTGTTTAAATAGTACTAGAAGTCCTAGCCTCAGCAATCAAACAAAAAGAAATAAAAGGTATCCAAATTGGCAAGGCAGTCAAACTCTCTCTCTTCACAGACAACATGATACTTTATGTGGACAAACCAAAAGATTCCATCCAAAAGATTCCATCCCCAAATTACGAGAACTCATACAGCAATTCAGCAATGTGGCAGGATACAAAAGTCAATGCACAGAAATCAGTTGCATTTCTACACACTAACAATGTGACTGAAGAAAGAAAAATTTAGGAATCAATTCCATTTACAATTGCACCAAAAACCATAAGATACTAAGAATGAACCTAACCAAGGAGATAAAGTATCTGTACTCTGAAAACTACAGAACACTTATGAAAGAAATTGAGGAAGACACAAAGAGATGGAAAAATATACTATACTCCTGAATTGGAAGAATAAACATTATAAAAATGTTGTCCAGAACAATTTACACTTTCAATGCAATCCCCAACAAAACACCATTGACATTTTTCACAGAGCTGGAACAAACAATCCCAAAATTTATATGGAAACAGATAAGATTCCAAATCTCCAGCGGAATGTTGAAAAAGAAAACCAAAGGTCAGGTGTCATCAGAATGCCTGGCTTCAAGCTATATTACAAAGCTGTGATCATCAAGACAGCATAGTACTGGCACAAAAACAGACACATAGATCAATGGAATGGAATAGAGAGCCCAGAAATGGACCCTCTACTCTATGGCCAAATAATCTTCAATGAAGCCGGAAAGAATATCCAATGGAAAAAAAGACAGTCTCTCCAGTAAATGGTGCTGGGAAAATTGGACAGCCACAAGGAAAAGAATGAAGCTGGACCATTTCCTTATACCATACACAAAGATAAACTCAAAATGGATGAAAGACCTCAATGTGAGATGGGATCCAACAAAATCCTAGAGAACACAGGCAGCAACATCTTTGACCTTGGCTGCAGCAACTTCTTGCAAGACACATCTCTAAAGGCAAGGGAAACAAAACAAAAACGAACTATTGGGACTTCATTAAGATAAAAAGCTTCTGTATAACAAAGGAATACTCAACAAAACTAGGAGGCAACCAATGGAATGGGAGAAAATATTTGCAAATGACATTACAGATAAAGGGCTGGTATCCAAGATCTATACAGAACTTCTTAAACTCAACACCCCAAAAATGAATAATCAAGAAATGGGCAGAAGGCATGAACAGACATTTCTCCAGAGAAGACATGGAAATGACCAATAGACACATGAAAAAATGCTAAAGATCACCGGCCCATCAAGGAAATATAAATCATAATCACAAGGAGATACCACCTTACAGAGGTTAGAATGACAAAAATTAACAAGATAGGAAACAACAAATGTTGGTGGGGATGTGGAGAAAAAGGAACCCTCTGACACAGTTGGTGGGAATGCAAGCTGGTACAGCCACTCTGGAAAACAGTATGGAGGTTTCTCAAGATGTTAAAAATAGAGCTACCCTATGACCCAAGAATTGCACTATTAAGTATTTACCCCAAAGATACTTATGTGAAAAGAAGGGGCACATGCACCTCACTGTTCATAGCAGCAGTGTCCACAAACTGTGGAAGAAGCCCAGATATCTTTCAATAGATGAATGGATAGAAAAGATGTGGTTCATATATACAATGGAATATTACTCAGCCATCAGAAAGGATGAATACCTACCATTTGCATTGACATGGATGGAACTGGAGAGAATTATGCTAAATGAAATAAGTTAAGCAGAGAAAGAAAATTATGGTATGGTTTCACTCATATGTGGGTCACCTTTTTCTTTTAATTTGTTAAGTAGTTACTTGGGAAGTTTAAATTATGTATATAATCACATATGTGGTTTGCCTTACATTTCTGTTGGGCAATACTGCTACAGAATACAGAGCTATTGCTATTGTTAAAGAAAGTTAAAATTTAGTCACATTTTCAACAAGAATAAGGCATTTCAATATCTTGTGTTACTTTTATATAGATATATATGCAATTATTAAGTAGTAAGGTAAGTTATTTACTAATTAAATATTAAATTTTAAAAACTCATTCATTCTATTGGTATTCTTCTAAAATGCATATATCAATGTCAAATATTTTTTTAAAAAGTATTTTTAAAACGGAAACATAATAAAAACCAAGACATTAAATATAAAATCAAAAATTAAAAACAGAAAAATTTACGAGGCACCTGGGTAGCTCAGTCATTAAGCATCTGCCTTTGGCTCCAGTCATGATCCCAGAGTCCTGGGATCAAGCCCAGCATCGGGCTCCCTGCTCAGCGGGAAGCATGCTTCTCACTCTCCCATTCCCTCTGCTTGTGTTCCCTCTCTGGCTATCTCTCTTTGTCAAATAAATAAATAAAATCTTTATTTACAAATAAATAAATAAGAATAGAAAAATTCAAAAAGACAATTTGAGTTCTTTAAAAGGCATTTTAAGAAAATAAAAAGGTAATCCAAAGACATTCACAGAAAGGGACTCCAAGGAAAATATTTGAAAAATATATATCTTACTGAAGAATTTTGTTCAGAATACATAAAAAAGTCCTACGATGGAATATTAAGAAGACAATTTGTTTCAGAACAGGCAAAAAATTTGAACAAAAACTTTACTGAACAGCCTACATGAATGGAAAGTGAGCACATGAAAAATGCTCTACATCATTAGTCATTAGGACAATGCACCCACCCACTTAAATGATTAACATTAAGAGTGACAATTTCAAGTGTTGGCAAAGAAGAGAGCAACAGGAACTCTAAGGTATAAATAGTAGGAATCCAAATGGTGCAGCCGCTTTGAAAAAATAGTTTACCAGCTTCTTACACAGTTAAAAATATACTTACCATACAACTCAGAAATTCTAGTCCTGGATATTTACGCAATCTACACAAAAGCTTATAGATGAATATCACTTCTATTCATAATAGCTCCAAACAGGAACCAACCTATATTACCAACAATCTTCCATCAATACATAGATTATCTATATGGAATACTACTCAACAATAAAAAGAAACAAACTACTGATACATGCAACAACATGGATGACTCTCAAAAACACATTATGTTAAGCAAAATTCTAGGAAAAAAGAAAACTAATGATTGAAATCAGACAAGTGCTTGCTAGAGACTATGGGTGGGAAAGGGGAGTGGTCCAAAGGGGCAAGAAATAACTTTTTGGGTGATGGAAATGTCTCGATCCTAATTAGAGTAGGGCATATATTTCTGTTAAAACTCAGTATTGGGGGGCATCTGGGTGGCTCAGTGGGTTAAAACCTCTGCCTTCGGCTCAGGTCATGATCTCAGGGTCCTGGGATCAAGCCCCACATCGGGCTCTCTGCCCAGCGGGGAGCCTGCTTCCCCCTCTCTCTCTCTGCCTGCCTCTCTGCCTACTCGTGATCTCTGTCTGCCAAATAAATAAATAAAATCTTAAAAAAAAAAAAAAAACCTCAGTATTGCATGGAGCTCTGGGTGTGGTGCATAAACAATGAATCTTGGAACACTGAAAATAATAAAATTAAATTTTAAAAAAACTCAGTGAAAATAAAGCTGATCTTTAAAAAACAAAATCACCAAAAATTATCAATCACAATGTGGAGAAATGGGAATTCTCATATATTGCTGGTGGAGGAGAGTATAGATCAGTACAAGATTTAGGTAACAATTTGATACTGTCTAGTAAAGTTGAAAATTAACCCAACTTATAACCCATGTATTCCACTTTAAATACCCTCTACTGAAAAATTCCCAAACAAGTACACAGTGAGATATGTACATGAATGTGTGCTCCATAAGCACCAAATAGATCTCAAAAATATGGCTAAGATGAAGAAAGGATATTGCAAAATAGCACAAACTATTTTTTTTATTTATTTTCAGCATAACAGTATTCATTATTTTTTCACCACACCCAGTGCTCCATGCAATCCGTGCCCTCTATAATACCCACCACCTGGTACCCCAACCTCCCACCCCCCCGCCACTTCAAACCCCTCAGATTGTTTTTCAGAGTCCATAGACTTTCATGGTTCACCTACCCTTCCAATTTCCCCCAACTCCCTTCTCCTCTCTAACTCCCCATGACCTCCATGCTATTTGTTATGCTCCACAAATAAGTGAAACCATATGATAACTGACTCTCTCTGCTTGACTTATTTCACTCAGCATAATCTCTTCCAGTCCCGTCCACGTTGCTACAAAAGTTGGGTATTCATCCTTTCTGATGGAGGCATAATACTCCATAGTGTATATGGACCACATTTTCCTTATCCATTCGTCCGTTGAAGAGCATCTTGATTCTTTCCACAGTTTGGTGACTGTGGCCATTGCTGCTATAAACATTGAGGTACAGATGGCCCTTCTTTTCACGACATCTGTATCCTTGGGATAAATACCCAGGAGTGCAATTGCAGGGTCATAGGGAAGTTCTATTTTTAATTTCTTGAGGAATCTCCACACTGTTCTCCAAAGAGGCTGCACCAACTTGCATTTCCACCCACAGTGGAAGAGGGTTCTCCTTTCTCCACATCTGCTCCAACACGTTTCCTGTCTTGCTAATTTTGGCCATTCTAACTGGTGTAAGGTGATATCTCAATGTGGTTTTAATTTGAATCTCCCTGAGGGCTAGTGATAATGAGCATTTTTTCATGTGTCTGATAGCCGTTTGTATGTCTTCATTGGAGAAGTGTCTGTTCATATCTTCTGCCTATTTTTTGATATGATTCTCTGTTTTGTGTGTGTTGAGTTTGAGTTTGAGGAGTTCTTTATAGATCCTGGATATCAACCTTTTGTCTGTACTGTCATTTGCAAATATCTTCTCCCATTCCATGGGTTGCCTCTTTGTTTTTTTGACTGTTTCCTTTGCTGTGCAGAAGCTTTTGATCTTGATGAAGTCCCAAAAGTTTATTTTCGTTTTTGTTTCCTTTGCCTTTGGAGACATATCTTGAAAGAAGATATGCTGTGGCTGATATCGAAGAGATTACTGCCTATGTTCTCCTCTAGGATTCTTTTTTTTTTTTTTTTTTAATTTTTATTTATTTATTTATTTATTTATTTTTTATTTCCAGCATAACAGTATTCATTATTTTTGCACCACACCCCGTGCTCCATGCAATCCGTGCCCTCTATAATACCCACCACCTGGTACCCCAACCTCCCACCCCCCGTCCCTTCAAAACCCTCAGATTGTTTTTCAGAGTCCATAGTCTCTCATGGTTCACCTCCCCTTCCAATTTCCCCCAACTCCCTTCTCCACTCTAAGTCCCCATGTCCTCCATGCTATTTGTTATGCTCCACCAATAAGTGAAACCATATGATAGTTGACTCTCTCTACTTGACTTATTTCACTCAGCATAATCTCTTCCAGTCCCGTCCATGTTGCTACAAAAGTTGGGTATTCATCCTTTCTGATGGAGGCATAATACTCTATCCCCAGGGGTACAGGTCTGTGAATCACCAGGTTTACACACTTCACAGCACTCACCAAAGCACATACCCTCCCCAATGTCCATAATCCCACCCCCTTCTCCCAAACCCCCTCCCCCCAGCAACCCTCAGTTTGTTTTGTGAGATTAAAAGTCACTTATGGTTTGTCTCCCTCCCAATCCCATCTTGTTTCCTTTATTCTTCTCCTACCCACTTAAGCCCCCATGTTGCATCACCACTTCCTCATATCAGGGAGATCATATGATAGTTGTCTTTCTCTGCTTGACTTATTTCGCTAAGCATGATACGCTCTAGTTCCATCCATGTTGTCGCAAATGGCAAGATTTCATTTCTTTTGATGGCTGCATAGTATTCCATTGTGTATATATACCACATCTTCTTGATCCATTCATCTGTTGATGGACATCTAGGTTCTTTCCAAAGTTTGGCTATTGTGGACATTGCTGCTATAAACATTCGGGTGCATGTGCCCCTTTGGATCACTACGTTTGTATCCTTAGGGTAGATACCCAATAGTGCAATTGCTGGGTCATAGGGCAGTTCTATTTTCAACATTTTGAGGAACCTCCATGCTGTTTTCCAGAGTGGCTGCACCAGCTTGCATTCCCACCAACAGTGTAGGAGGGTTCCCCTTTCTCCGCATCCTCGCCAGCATCTGTCATTTCCTGACTTGTTTATTTTAGCCATTCTGACTGGTGTGAGGTGATATCTCATTGTGGTTTTGATTTGTATTTTCCTGATGCCGAGTGATATGGAGCACTTTTTCATGTGTCTGTTGGCCATCTGGATGTCTTCTTTGCAGAAATGTCTGTTCATGTCCTCTGCCCATTTCTTGATTGGATTATTTGTTCTTTGGGTGTTGAGTTTGCTAAGTTCTTTATAGATTCTGGACACTAGTCCTTTATCTGATATGTCATTTGCAAATATCTTCTCCCATTCTGTCAGTTGCCTTTTGATTTTGTTAACTATTTCCTTTGCTGTGCAAAAGCTTTTGATCTTGATGAAATCCCAATAGTTCATTTTTGCCCTTGCTTCCCTTGCCTTTTGCGTTGTTCCTAGGAAGATGTTGCTGAGTACCATCCATCTTTTTCAAAGAAATGGAACAAATAATGCTAAAATTTATATGGAACCAGAAAAGACCTCGAATAGCCAAAGGGATATTGAAAAAGAAAGCCCAAGTTGGTGGCATCACAATTCCGGACTTCAAGCTCTATTACAAAGCTGTCGTCATCAAGACAGCATGGTACTGGCACAAAAACAGACACATAGATCAATGGAACAGAATAGAGAGCCCAGAAATAGACCCTCAACTCTATGGTCAACTAATCTTCGACAAAGCAGGAAAGAATGTCCAATGGCAAAAAGACAGCCTCTTCAATAAATGGTGCTGGGAAAATTGGACAGCCACATGCAGAAAAATGAAATTGGACCATTTCCTTACACCACACACAAAAATAGACTCAAAATGGATGAAGGACCTCAATGTGCGAAAGGAATCCATCAAAATCCTTGAGGAGAACACAGGCAGCATCCTCTAGGATTCTGATGGATTCCTGTCTCACGTTGAGGTCTTTTATCCATTTTGAGTTTATCTTTGTGTACAGTGTAAGAGAATGGTCGAGTTTCATTCTTCTACATATAGCTGTCCAGTTTTCTCAGCACCATTTATTGAAGAGACTGTATTTTTCCACTGTATATTTTTTCCTGTTTTGTCGAAGATTATTTGACCATAGAGTTGAGGGTCCATATCTGGGCTCTCTACTCTGTTCCACTAGTCTATGTGTCTGTTTTTATTCCAGTACCATGCTCCCACAGCAAATATCCTCAATGGGAAAAAGCTTGCAGCCTTCCTGTTGAGATCAGGAACAAGACAAGGATGCCCACTTTCACCACTCTTGTTCAACATAGTATTAGACGTCCTAGCAACAGCAATCAGAAAACAAAGAGAAATAAAAGGTATCCAAATAGGCAATGAAGAAGTCAAACTCTCTCTCTTCGCAGATTACATGACTCTTTATATGGAAAACCCAAAAGACTTCACCCCAAAACTACTAGAACTCATACAGCAATTCAGCAACGTGGCAGGATACAAAGCCAATGTACAGAAATCAGTGGCTTTCTTATACACTAACAATGAAAATTAAGAAAGGGAAATTAGAGAATCGATTCCATTTACTACAGCACCAAGAACCATAAGATACCTGGGAATAAACCTAACCAAAGAGGTAAAGGATCTGTCCTCGAGGAACTACAGAACACTCATGAAAGAAATTGAAGAAGACACAAAAAGATGGAAGACCATTCCATGCTCTTGGATTGGAAGAATAAACATTGTTAAAATGTCTATACTGCCTAGAGCAATCTATACTTTTAATGCCATTCCGATCAAAATTCCACCGGTATTCTTCAAAGAGCTGGAGCAAATAATCCAAAAATTTGTATGGAATCAGAAGAGACACCGAATCGCTACGGAAATGTTGAAAAACAAAAATAAAACTGGGGACATCACATTACCTGATTTCAAGCTTTATTACAAAGCTGTGATCACCAAGACAATAAACTATTTTTATAAATTTTGAGAAATATCAAATAATAAATATTATGGAAACATTATTGTGTAATACATTTGAACAAATTTGTTTAAGTAACATAATTCACATTTTAGGACAGAAGTTAGCCTTTATAATGCAATAGAAGTAACCTGATGATAAAAATGTATTTTAAGCATATTTAAATATAAATTTTAAGTATCTATAATGCTTATTACTCTTAAAATAATCTGAAGTATTTATAACAAAATTTCAGCATTTTTTAATTCCTAAAGGTGTAAATATGGGTGTTTATACTAATCTCTCCTTATGAGTACGTTGGAAATATTTCCTCTTTTATGTAAAGAATAATTTTGAAACCTATCGTTAACACAAAACATAGGTTAAAACTATAACCAAAGGAGATTTTATACTCAATGAAAGAGAAATACTTGAATAATCAGAAAATTTTGTTGTTTAAAATCTTTAAATAAATCAAAGGACAGCATCCGTAAAGCATAAATAGGACCTCTTGGGTGGCTCAGTGGGTTGGAGCCTCTGCCTTCGGCTCAGGTCATGATCCTGGGGCCCTGGGATCGAGTCCCACATTGGGCTCTCTGCTCAGCAGGGAGCCTGCTTTTCCGCCTCTCTCTGCCTGCCTCTCTGCCTACTTGTGATCTCAAATAAATAAAAAAAAATCTTAAAAAAAAATAGAAAACTCAAACAAGAAGATACAAAAAAAAGCAATTAAAAATTTTATAAATGAAAAATGAAGTCATTAAAATTTTTAAAACTCAGTAGATGAGGGAGATGGTGGTGGGATTATGGACATTGGGGAGGGTATGTGCTATGGTGAGTGCTGTGAAGTGTGTAAACCTGGCAATTCACAGATCTGTACCCTGGGGCTAATAATACATTATATGTTTATAAAAAAATTTTAAAAATTATTCGAAGAAAAAGAGAGAAATAAAAACTCAGTAGATGAGTGGATTAAAAAAGAAGTACAAAGAGATTGAATGAATTAGAAGTTAGAATGGAGGAAATCCCAGATAATGCAGCAGAGAAATACAAAGGGATGAAAATTATGAGAGAGAATTAAGAGATCTGGAGGATTCACTGAAAAGTTTTAAGATACGTCCAAGAGAATTTTCAGAAGGAGGTAATTGCTAAGAATCTTCCAGAACTAGAGAAAAACATGAGTTGTCAGATGGAAAGGATCACATAATACAGAAGCAGAATACATACAGTTTAAATTCACATCCATATATACTGTAGTAAACTGGCAAAATATCAAGGAAAAGGAGCATGGACAGAAAAAAAGGTTGCCCAGAAGAAATGACAATCACTTAGCAGCAAACTCATCAGCAACAAAAGAGGCAAAAGACAATGGAGAGTATCTCCAAAGTGTGCTAAGATTTAAAATTTTTTATCCTAACTAATTAGAGACTGGAAATAAAGATATGTTCATGTGCATAAGAATTACTACCCACAGATATCTGAAAGGGATGTATTTGAACAAGAAGAGAAATTATCCCAGAATGTTAGCATGAAATAAAAGGGTCAATGGTCAGCAAAAAACCTGGTAAAATTTGTTTACAAATTGAGATATGTTTCTATTATAAATAATAATATCATAATATTAATAATATCTTCCAAAATGCAGAAAACCCTTGGGTTAAAGATATAAAAATCACCCTGTATTCCAAGGACACTTCACTTTTGAACACTGTTAATGTCAATAGCTTAGAAAAGAAACTATTTAAAAAAAAAGTATAATTAAAATCTTAGCATCAAGAAATTAAAGACTAAACATGGAATATAGGAATTTTTGCCAATTTGAGTTCTATGTGCCATCCTAAGGGTTATCCACAGTCTAGTCCTAAAGACTGTAGGTTTGTTTCTGGCAGGTGATCTAGTCTTAATAAGGTCTGCAAAGCAAGATTACCCCAAGACATGTACATCTGTCATAGGATTTTACGTGTTATACATTGTCTTATACAGTGACTTAGAAAAATAACTCTCAACTCCTCTGGTGAACCAGCACAGTACCAAAGAGTATAATTGGAGTTTCTTACAAATCCTTTAGAGATTTCAGGCATAATGAATAGAGATGAGTTTCATTTGAATGCCTTATCAATTATCATAAAAAAGAAACATCAACATGCCCCCTGCCTCTTTCTTTGGCTGCTCTCTGCCTAATAGGAACCTTTAAGCTTTCTGTGTCACCTCTGAGGTAATTAACATCACTCAGAGAATTTCTGAACAGAAGCTGTAGGAGACAGAGCATGTGCTGTCACTTAGGAGAAGTTGCAATTAGGAGCTGCAGGCAAATGCGAAATTCTTAGAAATTTTCCTTCAAACCAAGATAAAACCACATTATCATGAAGAAAAGTGGTAATGAGTAACTTGATGCCAAATATAAAAATGTATATATGTATAATGTAGTTATAACTATAGTTATAAAATTGATAAACACAGTCATAGAGAATTTGGAAATGAAGGAAAGAAAAAAAATCCCATCATCTTGACATGACATTTACTGTTTTAGTTTATATCCTTCTGATATTTTCTTCCTATGTGTACTTTTTCATGGCTGTAATCATAAGCATTTATACATTTTTATGAGGATTTAAATCACGACACTTTTCCATGTTGCCAATTTCATAGCTATCATTTTTAATGACTACTCCATGGGAATGCACCATGATTTATTAAACCAATCACCTATTTTAGACATTTTTAGCTATATAATATTCTGACCATTATAAAAAGCAGTGCTGTGAACATCAAGCTTAGAGCCATTTTCCATACCTAGTCTATTTTCTTAGGATAGATTCCCCAAAGTGGAATTACTAGACCAACACGGATGGAGGTGTTTATGATTCTTAATATTGCTACAATACATTCCAAAAATGTTTTAATTTTCAGTGACACTAGTGGAAATGTTATGGATCAGTCAGCCAGCACAGATCACAAGAGTCTAAACTTTGAAGCAATGTCTCTTAATGGATGGTCTGTGAACTAGCAACATCAGCATCACCTGGGAAGTTGTTAGAAATGCACGTTCCCTAATCAGCCACAGACTTACTGAATCAGAAACTCTGGGAGTGGGGCCCAGCAATCTGCTTCAAAAAGCCCTCCAGGCAACTCTGATGCACACCCAACTTTGAGAACCACTGGATTACAAGCATTGGCCCATACCTTTAGCTGCACATAGGAATCACCTGTGGAGTTCTAAAACCTACTGAAACCTTGGACACATCCCCAGAAGTTCTGATTTATTTGTCTGTACACACGTACATACATACATACATACATATCATCAGACCCTACCCCAGAGTCCTTGGGAGGGGGTCCAGGAATCTGTATTTAATAAGCCCTCTAAATGATCCTGATAGATTTTGAAGTTTGAGAACCACTTGTCTAATGGTCTGTTTCAAAAAGAACAGTGTCCAGTGGTTCTGGGACACAAATGTCTATACAACTATCTATACATGTGCAAATATATGTTCATGGCTGGAATCAGATAATTTGGATTTAAATCACGACAATTTTCCATGTTTCCACTTTTCACAGCTATCAGTTTTAATGACTAGTCCATTATGAGGATGTACCATTAATTTATTAAATCAATCACCTGCTCTTGGAGATATATAAACATATGCATGTATATTACATATACATACACATTTTATATACATATACACATACATAAGTAAATTCATGTATGTAATCAAACTGGGAAGTATATAAATACAAGGCTATACACAAACAGAGACTAAGATAGAGATAGAAGTATTGGCTAGACTCCTGAAACCAATATTACACTATATGTTAACTAACTAGAATTTAAGCAAAAATGACAGAGAGAGGAGTTAAGATGGAGTAATAATAGGGGTATCTTGAGCTTGCCCCATCCCTCAAACACAACTAGATCACTTTCCTCATCTCTCAAACACAGCTAGATTAACATGCAACCATTTTGAACAACAAGAATATGATCTGAAGATTAAGAAAACAATCTACACAGTTAGAGGGAGAGAATGTGGCTGATGTGAGGTTCAGAGCCATGAATTGGGGGAGATGAAAGCCAGGGACCTCAAATGGGATGGAACCCCTTTTGTGAAGCAAAGTCAGGCAGAGGGAATGAGTGGGAGAGAGCACAGTGGGTAGGGATCACACAAGCCACAATGAGGAGATCCTCTGGGTCACACTGAGAGAGATGGCTCTCCTTCCCAGAGTACATTTGGAAGGCTGTATTTTGCCTTTCCAAGGACAAAAGACCAGCTGGGAACCTTTGAGTGGTGCTCAACAGCACGGACAGAGGTGTACACAGAGGGCAGATAACTTTGTACAGCTTTTCACTGTGAGCCACAATACCACAATACACTTAAACCATCCTGTGTACACCAAGCAGCTGCTTTTCTGGGACAGAACTGAGCACAGAGCAGACATGGGCAGAACGCAGATAACTGCTTTTCACTTTCTGCCACAATAGATTCAAGCCTCTGTGTGACTGCTCTTCTGGGACAGCATGGAGTAGGGAACTGAATCGCACAGAGCAGATAATCTAGTTGCAGATTTTTGCTGTGCATCACGATAAACTCTAGCTAGCATCCCGGTGCACACTGTGCGACTGCTTTTCTGGGATAGGACCATGCTGGGCAGGCCGCAAGCCCCTCCTGCAGAGGAGGAAAGTGGGTTCATACCTTGTTAGGCCATTTAAAATTTGGAGTTTTGAATCCCAACCAGCAGCCAGAGATAAAATACAGCACATCTGTAGTGCTGGGTGTGTCAAGGGATGGGAAACAGGTTAGAGGCAGAGAACTGAAGAAAGCCTGGGACACAGGAGATTGCTCACTTTTCTGAGAAAGTCTCCTGAACAGCAGTAGCCAGGAGTTCCCCTCCTCAGAGACAAGAGGGTGGGGTGACACCATATTCTCCCTCTACCACCACCCCTTCCTCCCTCCCCACATCAGAATGTTTGGACTTCAGAGAGAAACACAGTGGCTCCAGTGGAGGTTGGAGGCCCCTACACTAAATCCAACCTCCTGCACCTGGCTGGGGCATTTTTATCAAGCTTGTGAGCTAGCCCAGTAGGACTTTCTCTCAGAAGACCAACAAATAACCCCCCACAAGAACCAACTCTATTGATTAAAGAGTGCTCCAAAACGTCAGCTTCTGAGGATTGGAAGATAGAACCAGGCTTGCTTCTTTTTTTGTTTTAATTTTTAAAATTTTAAAAACTTTTATGTTTTTATTTATTTTTCATCTTATATGTATACTGTTTTGTTATGTATAATCTATAATATATATTACATATATTTATTGTTATACATAATATGTGTGTGTGTTTGTGTATATATACATATACTCTTTTTTTGTTTTGTTCGGTATCAGGCTTATAATCTTTTTTGTTCATTTGTTGGTTTGTTGGTTTGTTTTCTTTTCTTCTTTTTCATATCATGTTTCTTAACCTTTTATCTTTTCTTCTTCACTTACTCCTTTTTCCTTCTTTCTTTCTTATTCTTTGGACTCAGGCTTATAGTTTTTTGTTTGCATTTTTGTTCCTTTTTCCTTTCTCTTGTCTTGTATCAGGCTCCCCACCCGCCTTTTCCAGGCTTATCTTAAATCAAAGTCCACCTAGTTAAAGGTCCAAACAGGAGGACATGGGTGGCTCAGTCATTAAGCATCTGCCTTCAGTTCAGGTTATGATCCCAAGGTCCTGGGATTGAGCCCCTCATCAAGTTCCCTGCTCAGCAGGAAGCCTGCTTCTCCTTCTTCCACTCCCCCTGCTTGTGTTCCCTCTCTCGCTGTCTCTCTCTGTATCAAATATATAAAATTTTAAAAATTAAAAAAAAAGGTCCAAATACTCCCCACTACGAGCAACGAAGAACTCTGTAGAGGATGGACAAGTGGAAAAGAACAGCCAAAACACAACAGCAGAGTGTACATAGCATACATCAGAAACATTTCCTGAAGTTTTAGTTGTTGTTATTATTATCTTTTTTTCTTTTTTCTTTTCTTTTCTGGACAAATGATGAGATGGAGAAATTCAATCCAAAAGAAAGAAAGGGAAGTAGTACTCAACCAGGGATTTAATCAATAGGATATAAATAAGATATCTAAAGTAAAATTTAAAATGACTATAAAGCTACTAGCTACACTTAAAAAAAGCATAGAAAACATCAAAGAATCCCTTACTGTAGAGATAAAAGAACTAAAATCTATCCAGTCTGAAATTAAAAATGATATAACTGAGATGGAGTCCACATGGAGGCCATTAAAAACAAGGATGAATGAGATAGAAAAGTGATTCAGTGATATAAAAGATAAAATTTGAAAAATAATGAAGCTGAAAAGAAGAAGGAAAGAAAACTATTAGATCACAAAGGCAGACTTAAGGGAACTTAGCAATTCCATAAAACAAAATAGTATCTATATTATAGGAGTCCCAGAAGAAAGGGGGCAGAACAAATTTGTTTATAATTTGTTTATTTGAACAAATTATAGTTGCTTATAATTTATTTGAACAAATTATAGCTGAGAACTTCCATAATCTGGGAAAAGAAACAGACATTCAAGTCCAAGAGACACAAAGAACTCCCCTCAAAATCAACAAAAGTAAGTCAACACTCTAACACATTATAGTGAAACTCACAAATTGCAAAGATAAAGAGAAGAAAGCAGCTAGGGACAAGAGGTCCTTAACCCACAAGGGTAGACACATAAGGTTGGAGCAGACATATCCACAGAGATGGGGCAGACCAGAAAGAACTCAGATGATATATTCAGCGTGCTAAATGGAAAAAATATCCAGGCAAGAATACTTTATCCAGAAAGGCTACCATTCAGAATAGAAAGAAAGATAAAGAATTCCCAGGACAAACAAAAACTAAAAGATTCTGTGAACACTAAACCAGCACTGCAAGAAATATTAACAGGGACACTTTGAGCAGAGAGAGAGACCAAAACTAACAAATACCAGAAAGGAACAGAGAGTCTATAGCAACAGCAACTTTACAGGTAATATAATGGAACTAAATTCATATCTTTCAAAAATTACTCTGAATGTCAATGGACTAAATGCTCCAATCAAAAGACATGAGGTATCCAAATGGATAACAAAACAAGACCCATCAATATGCTGCCTACAAGAGACTCAGTTTAGACCTAAAGACACCTCCAGATTGAAAGTGTGGGTGTGGAGAACTATTTGTCATGCTAATGGATGTTAAATTAGTCAGAGTACCCATAATTATATAGGACAAACTAGATTTTAAACCAAATACTGTAATAACAAAAGAAGGACACTATATCATAATAAAGGGGTCTATCCAACAAGAAGATTTAACAATTGTAAATATTTATGTCCCTAACTTGAGAGCAGCCAAATATGTAAATCAATTAATAAAAAATTAAAAAGAAACTCATTGATAATAATAAAGTAATTGTAGTGCATGTATTGCATGGAGCACTGGGTGTGGTACATAAACAATGAATTGTTACGCTGAAAAGAAATTTTAAAAAATTAAAAAATTAAAAATAAATGATATTAGGGGACTTTAACACCTCACTCATAGCAATGGACACAACATCTAAGCAGATCAAAAAGGAAAAAAATGGCTATGAATGACATACTGGATCAGATGGACTGAACAGATATATCCAGAGCATTTCACCCTAAAGCAGCAGAATACACATTCTTTCTGAGGGTACATGGGATATTCTCCAGAAAAGACCACATACTGGGTCACAAATCAGGGCTCAACCAGTATAAAGACAGATCATACCATGCATATTTTCAAAGAACAAAGCAATGAAAGTTGAAATCAATGACAAGAAAAAATTTGGAAGAACAATGAATAATACATGGAGGTTAAAGAACATTCTACTAAAGGAAATTAAAGAATAATTTAAAAATGCATGGAAGCAAAGGAAAAAGAAAACACAAAAGTTTAGAGTGTTTGGAGGCAGCAAACATGGTCCTAAAAGGGAAGTATATAGTAATACGGTCCTTCCTCAAGAAGCAAGAAAAGTCTCAAATACACAAACTAACCTTACACCTAAAGAATTTAGGCAAATAAAGCCTAAATCCAGAAGGAAAATAGAAATAATAAAGATTAGAGCTGAAATCAATGATAGAGAAATTTTTAAAAACCCAGTAGAACAGATCAATGAAACGAGGAACTGGTCCTTGGAGAGAATTAATAAGACTGATAAATATTTACCAAAAGAAACTTATCAGAAAAACAAAGACCCAAATAAATAAAATCATGAATGAAAGAGAAGAGATCATAACAAAAACTTAAGAAATACAAACAATTATCAGAGAATATTGTGAGCAATTATATGCTAACAAATTAGGCAATCTCCAAGAAATGGAAAAACCTCTAGAAACATATAAACTATCAAAACTGAAACAGGAAGAAATAGAAAACCTGAATGGACCCATAACAGCAAAGACATTGAAAAAGTAATCAAAAATATCCCCACAAACAAGATTCTAGGGCCAGATGGCTTTGCAGGAGAATTCTACCAAATTTTAATGAAGAATTAATACAGACTCCTCTGAAATTGACCCAAAAAATGGAAATGGAAGGAAAACTTCCAAACTCTTTCTATGAGGCCAGCATTTCCTTGATCCCCAAAATAGACAAATAACCCACTAAAATGGAGAATTATAGGCCAATATCCCTAATGAACGTGGATGCAAAACTCTCAACAAGATACTAGCTAATAGGATCCAACACTAGTAAAAGTATTATTCACCTTGTCCAACTGGGATTTATTCCTGGGCTGCAATGGAGGTTCAACATCCATGAATCAATCAATGTAATATACCACATTAATAAAAGAAAGGACAAGAACCATATGACCTTCTCAATAGATTCAGAAAAAAAAATTGAGAAAATACATCTCTTCTTGATAAAAACCCTCCACACTGTAGGGATCGAAAGAACATAGCTCAACATCATAAAAGCCACCTAGGAAAGACCCACAGCAAATAGCACCCTCAACAAGGAAAAACTGAGAGCTCTTCCCCCTAAGATCAGCAACAAGACAGGGATGTCCACTCTCACCACTATTAGTCAACATAGTACTAGAAGTCCTAGCTTCAACAATCAGACAACAAAGAGAAACAAAAGATATCAAATTGGCAAAGAAGTCAAACTCTCTCTCTTCACAGATAACATGATACTTTATGTGGAAAAACCAAAAGACTCCACCAAAAAGTTGCTAGATCTCATACAGAAATTCAGCAAAGTTTCAGGATATAAAATCAATGCACAGTAATAAATTGCATTTCTATACTTTAACAACGAGACAGAAGAAAGAGAAATTAAGGAATCAATCCCACTCACAATTGCACCAAAACCATAAAATACCTTGGAATACACCTAAACAAAGAGGTAAAAGACTTGTATTCTGAAAACTGCAGGACATTTATGAAAGAAATTGAGGAAGACACAAAGAAATGGAAAAATATTACATACTCATGGATTGGAAGAACAAAAAAATGTCTATACTATCCAAATTAACCTACACATTCAAAGCAATCTCTACCAAAATACCACCAGCATTTTTCACAGAGCTGGAACAAACAATTCTAAAATTTGTATGGAATCAGAAAAGACCCCAAACAGTCAGAGAAATGTTGAAAAAGAAAACCAAAGATAGTGGCAACACAATTCTAGACTTCAAGATGTATTACAAAACTATAATCACTAAGACAGTGTGGAAATGGCACAAAAACAGACACATAGATCCATGGAACATAATAGAGAACCCATAAATGAACCCTCAACTCCATGGTCAACTAATCTTGGACAAAGCAGGAGGAATATACAAAAGAAAAAAGTCTCTTCAACAAATGGTGTTGGGAAGAGTGGACAGCCACATGCAGAAGAATGAAACTGGACCATTTCCTTACATCATACACAAAGAGAAACTCAAAATGGATGAAAGACCTCAATGTGAGACAGGAATCCATCAAAATCCTAGAGAACACAGGCAGAAACCTCTTTGACCTTGACCACAGCAACTTCTTGCAAGACACATCTCCAAAGGCAAGGGAAACAAAAGCAAAAATGTATGTTTGGGACTTCATCAGGATAAAAAACTTTTGCAGAGCAAATAAAACAATCAACAAAACTAAAGGGCAACCTTTGGAATGGGAGAAGAAATTTGAAAATGTCTTATCAGATAATGGACTAGTATCCAGAATCTATAAGGAACTTATCAAACTCCACACCCAAAAAACAAAAAATCCAGTCAAGAAATGGGCAGAAGACATTAACAGGCATTTCATCAAAGAAGGCACAGAAATGGCCAACAGATATATGATAAAATGCTCAACACCACTTGGCATCAGGCAAACCACAATGAGATATCACCTAACACCAGTCAAAATGGCTAAAATAAACAAGTCAGGAAACAACAGATGTTGATGAGGATGCGAAGAAAGGTGAGAATGCAAACTGGTACAGCCACTCTGGAAAACATGACAATTCCTCAAAAAGCTAAAAATAGAACTACCCTATGACCCAGCAACTGCACTACTAGGTATTTAGCCAAAGGATACAGAAATAGTATTTTGATGGGACACATGCACCCCAGTGGAATATTTCTCAGCCATTAAAAAGGATGAGACCTTGCCATTTGCAATGATGGGGATAAAACTAGTAGGTCATTAAAATAGGTGAAATAATTCAGTCAGAGAAAAACAAGTATCACATGATTTCACTCATATGTTGAATTTAAGAAATAAGACTGAAAGACATAGCAGAAAGGAAGGAAAAGAATAAAATAAAATAAGATAAAAACAGAGAGGGAGGCAAGCCATGAGACTCTTAACTCTAGGAAACAAACTGAGGATTGCTAGAGAGGAGGTGGGGGGGGCAAGGGTAACTGGGTGATGGGCATTAAGGAGGCCACTTGAGGTAATGAGCACTGGGTTTTATATGCAACCGATGAATCACTAAATTCTACCCCTAAAACTAGTAATACATTATCTTACACTGTTCGTGGGGATGCAAGTTGGTGCAGCCACTTTGGAAAACAGTGTGGAGATTCTTCAAAAAAATAAAAATAGAGCTTCTCTATGACCCTGCAATTGCATTACTGGGTATTTACCCCAAAGATACAGATGTCATGAAAAGAAGGGTCATATATACCTCAATGTTCATAGCAGCAATGGCCACAATAGCCAAAATGTGAAAGAGCCAAGATACCCTTCAACAGACAAAAGGATAAAGAAGATATGGTAAAATATTATGCAGCCATCAGAAAGGATGAATACCCAACTTTTGTATCAACATGGGCGGGACTGGAAGAGATTATGCTGAGTGAAGTAAGTCAAGCAGAGAAAATCAATTATCATATGATTTCACTTACTTGTGGAGCATGAGGAATAACATGGAGGACATTAGGAGAAGGAAAGGAAAAAGGGAACTGGGGGAAATTGGAGGGGGAGATGAAGTATGAGAGACTGTGGACTCTTGAGAAACAAACTGAAGGCTCTGGAGGGGAGAGAGGTAAAAGAATGGGTGAGCTTGATGGTGAGAATTAAGGAGGGCACGTATGGCATTGAGCACTGGGTGTGCTGCATAAACAATGAATCTTGGAACACTGAAAAAATAAAATTAAATTTAAAAAAAACTAATAATATACTATATGTTAACTAAACTGAATTTAATTAACATTTTTTAAAGACTTGGGGAAAAAAGTAAAAAAAAAGTAGTGTTGGCTAATTTCATGATGTGGGGAGATGTTGAATGGTATCTTATTCCTGGTTTAATCCTGTTTCTTTAATGAGACTAATCATGGTTCATATTTGCTCACCTATTGGTTCTTAAGAAAAATGACTTTACATATAAAGTTGGGATGTTTTGATCAATACAATTTTTTTTAAAGAAATGCTGATTACTGTGGTACCTGGGTGGCTCAGTTAGTTAGGTGTCCAACTCTTGATATCAGCTCAGATCTTGATCTCAGGTTCATGAGTTGAAGTCCTGCACTGGAAAGCTTACTTTAAAAAAATAAAAATTGGCTGATTACTATATGACTAACTTATAAAGAAAAAGGAGAAAAAACTTTCCACAAGCGTAAGGAGAGATCAGAAATGTTATTTAAATACAATCATGCCTAAGAGAATGAGGAAAACATAGCACCTTAACTGAGAATGGAAAGGTAAAATTAGATTATACTAAAATGACAGATGAGTTTATTTTCACTGCTCTTTTTTTTACACTTGGGCTTTAAGAGAAGGCTTATAAGGAACCCACAGGTAAGGCTTTCAGGCCAAGCAATCACCATACACAGGAGATCCAAGGTTAACTCCCTCTGTTGTCCATGATGGCAAGAAGGGTCATAGCACCTTATCCCAGCTGGGATGATCTCTGACTCAAACCACCACAGTCAAGTTAAAACAGGAAAGGAAAGAGAAAGCAAAAGGGAAGAAATGGGAAAGAAAGAGTAAAATTACATCAGGCTAGGAGTCAGGAGGGATGCCTAGCCTTTAGTTTTCTGAAGATCTTCTTGTTACTTACTAAAATTTGTTTAATCCATTAAAACACACAAAGAGCTCATTGGCTATAGTCTCATTTCAAAATAGTAAATTGGTCAAAATTGTTCATGGTCCCTCCTGGTCATTAGAACTACCCCAGTTAAACTAATACTCAAAAGTTATTTGCGAAAGTGACCACTTCTGTTGGAGAAAAAAAAAATGAGTATTGTTTGAGTACTCATGGCCCCTCCCTTCCCTCTTTCCTTTCTTCTTTCCTTCCACCCTTCCTCCATCCCTTCGTTTCTCCCTTTCTAACCTACCTAGAAATCTTCAAAAATATACTGAAAAAATTGCATCTTTGAGACTGAACATACATACTTGAAGATTTCTTCTTAACTCAGGTTCCTTGACCTCTTGCAGAAGTGTGAACAGGCTGTACAGAATCTCTGAATGTCCTAATATCGTAAATAATGAGTTGTGTGCAAGCATGTTATGGATCTTTTTCTGTGGTGAGAGATTACAGGGTATATCAGGTGATCAAAGATATCTGGCCACCAAGAAAGGCTGCTAACCACTTGCTGACATAAAGCAAACTTCCTTCCAGAACTGAGTCTCCAACGTATATTCAGGAGGTCAGTTCTAAAAATAGTGGCAAATAATTTACTTGAGGTGTGGTGGCCTGACATTGGATGGTCTCAAAAAGGTCAGAATTTTTACATCTCATCCTCCCTAAACCACTCAGGAGGACCTTTGAAGATGGCTAAACACCTCAGGGCTATTCCCTCCCTCTCTCAGTACTGCCTCTATATATCCCCAAACTCTGACCCCCCCAAATTACTCCCAAGTTCAAGTAGTACAATTGGGTCCAAGTAATCTAAGCTAGAGTCAGGACCCTGAAAGGGGATTGGACAACCAAAGCTCCCAATGATTTTCTTTATTCCTATTTGTTCTGGCAACTTGCTAGAGCTGTGAGATGATAAAGAACATGGGCTTTAGGGCCATTTAGATGCATGTTCAACATTTATTTCTAAATAATATGTTCTTTAATAAGTGACAACACGTTTTGTTTTTTGTTTTTGTTTTTGGGTTTTTTTGCCATCTAAGCCTTGGTTCCTCAACTACAAGACAGGAATACCAAATGTATCTCTGCTATAGAGCCAAAATAAGAAATTAACGAAGTAACACATGAAAAGAGATCAGTATGGTGCCAGAGTGTCCTTGAGATATGTTATATGAGTATGAGCTAAAGAAAACTCATATATTATACCATAGTTACCATCACGATCATTGTGAGAGCTTGGCTGGCCTGGCACTGAGAACAATCCCCATTCAAGGGTAACTTCAGTTGTTTGGATCCATTAACTCTTTTAAACTAAAATTTTTTGGGCAGGGGTGGGGGCGGGTAGTATTTGGTCTTTGTTCTTTCGGGTTCAAAATACTTTAAGAGTAGTAACCAACAGGAATAAAGGCTGTGGAGTATTCCTGTCTTCAATGTTAAAAATAAATTCTTTCATGCAACAATGAGAGATAGATGTGCAGAGTGCTCTATTACTAATCTCAAGGATGAAATAACAAATGCACTCAGAGGCTATGAAAAAAGTCAGTCATTTATATGCCTTCTCAAAATTTAGTGATTTTGTAAAACCAATGTATAGTCAGCTATGACCAATGAAACCATTTTTTTTAATTTATGTATTTTCAGAAAAACAGTATTCATTATTTTTTCACCACATCCAGTGCTCCATGCAATCCGTGCCCTCTATAGTACCCACCACCTGGTACCCCAACCTCCCACACCCCCGCCACTTCAAACCCCTCAGATTGTTTTTCAGAGTCCATAGTCTCTCATGATTCACCTCCCCTTCCAATTTACCCCAACTCCCTTCTCCTCTCTTACACCCCTTGTCCTCCATGATATTTGATATGCTCCACAAATAAGTGAAACCATACGATAATTGAATCTCTCTGCTTGACTTATTTCACTCAGCATAATCTCTTCCAGTCCCGTCCATGTTGCTACAAAAGTTGGGTATTCATCCTTTCTGATGGAGGCATAATACTCCATAGTGTATATGGACCACATCTTCCTTATCCATTCGTCCGTTGAAGGGCGTCTTGGTTTTTTCCATAGTTTGGCGACCGTGGCCATTGCTGCTATAAACATTGGGGTACAGATGGCCCTTCTTTTCACGACATCTGTATCTTTGGGGTAAATAAATGCAATTGCAGGGTCATAGGGAAGTTCTATTTTTAATTTCTTGAGGAATCTCCACACTGTTCTCCAAAGAGGCTGCACCAACTTGCATTCCCACCCACAGTGGAAGAGGGTTCCCCTTTCTCCACATCCTCTCCAACACATGTTATTTCCTGTTTTGTTAATTTTGGCCATTCTAAACTGTGGTTTTAATTTGAATCTCCCTGATGGCTAATGATGATGAACATTTTATCATGAATGATGAACTCCTCAAACTCAACACACACGAAACAGGCAAACATATCAAAAAATGGGAAGAAGATATGAACAGACACTTCTCCAATCAAGACATACTAATGGCTATCAGACAATGAAACCATTTTTAAGATCACTTTGTACTGGTGATTGTGGTATATGGGGAACCACAATTATATTTCACTGAGTTTTTATTGTAAAAACTTACAAGTATAACTGACAAAAGGTTTCAAAACCATAGGTCACTAGTAATTTTGTAAATCACTTGCAAGTACATAGTATGTATACTATAGGAAGATTAAACTGTAGGAGTCTCTGCTCTTTACTGGTTCATGTTTTAGTAGGACTTCCTTCAAGAAGCTTCTTCACATTCCTTCTCATTCTCGTCTTCCTCTCTGAAGCCTCTATACTCAAGCTCACAGTATACGGTGAAAGGAGATGAGTAAGGAAGGAAGGATCCAAAACAATAGGTCTCTTCTACAGATGGGCCTCAAGCAGGACTGGTTGGTCCTACAGCCTGTTCCCTCAACAAAATCAACATTCTTTCTCTGTGCACTGCACCCTCTTTTCTAAAGCCATGCACATCCCCATAATAAAAAAAATAGTAATAAATTAAATTATAAATTAAAATAAAATAAAACAATATTTTCTCTGCCCAAGGATCTTACTGATAGCATCTGCTAGTCTTCCTCATCCTTTTTGATTGCTCCAACAAAACTTCTCTGATATGAATAATGACCCCCAAATAGTTTGGAACCCCGTGCAATAAAGTTTTATCTCTTGTGTTTTCTTCTCCAATAATCTTACCCAGGCCCTCACATCAGAGGTAGTTTGGATAAAGACAAAATATATTAATTTTATGAATACAAATGAGCTGCCTGGTGTACAAGATACATGAGAGTAGGGATCATGTCTGTTTGTTTCCTATTGTAACACCAGGGACAGTCACATGGTAGAAACTTAGTTAATAACGACTTATTCATTAGTTCAAGAATTCTTCTTGAAAATACTATCCTCTATCTTCTAAAGAATTCACAACGCCTGAAATTCTCACATTTATTGGCTTTTTTAAAGCAGGGCATTATATTCAAGATTGAGAGTCAAATGTTCCTTGTGAAAAACAATGCTTTAAGAGGACCAAGGAAAATTTAACTCATTTTTTTTTTTAAGTTTATTTGACAGAGAGAGAGAGATATCACAAGTAGGCAGAGAGACAGGCAGAGGGGGAGGGGAAAGCAGGCTCCCTGCAGAGCAGAGAGCCTGATGTGGGGCTTTATCCCAGGACCCTGAGATCAGGACCTGAGCCAAAGGCAGAGGCTTAACCCACTGAGCCACCCAGGTGCCCCTTTAACTCAATTTTTAAAAATAAGCTTTAATGTATTAATCTAACATATTCATTTTAATGTATTGATTAATCAAACACTTAACAGAGCTCACTGAAGGAGACACAAGACAGAAAACTTGTGAATTCAACTGAGCATGGGGAATTCTAGGTTCCAATTCGAGCTCTACCAAGTAGATGACCTGTTTCCTTATTGGAAATTGTAAAGAAAGTATCCTGCTTTGCCTTGTTGATAGGATTGCTGTGGGAAGTAAATGATGTAAGGAATGTTAAAACTCATTTTATAAAGATGTAGGTATCTTGCATGTGTATGTGTATGTGTATACACACACACAAGAATTCTCACTAGTCGAATCCAGTGGACTCTTATGTTTAGATGGCAAGAGATACCTGTGCCAAGATTTTAGGTAACTAGAAGGTTCTCACCTGACACAGAAGAGGAGATAAATAGGAGTCAAAGACAAATGCTGCCACTTCCCAGTTTGATCAAAGGCAGCCTGTATGTGCAAGATCACCAACTGGACTAGGAAATAACTGGTGTCTCCTACAGAACTTAATTATATGGTATGGTTAAGAGTAAGTTTCCATCATTTCCACATGTACTAGACACATGCCCCTGGGCACCAGACTCTGCCCCAGCTTTCTAGAGGTCACTCCCTATAACCTCTAGAAGCCGTGCCAGGGGAGTGTATCTTGAATACCAAAATTTCTTCCATCTTTCCTTAAGGAAGAATTCTAGACCTCTGTGGTTCTTAAAATCAACTACAAACTGATTAGGTGAAGTCACTCAGCTCTCTTTGCTTAATGTGTTCCTGGAACTCTAAGAAACCATCTAACTGCCATCACACAGCAGGAGAACTGAAAAATATATATAAATGCCCTCAATTATGTTGTTGCACTTGGTGCTGAGAGGAGTAGTATTTCCAAATTACTGAACTAATTCTCTCATATCAGATCACTTGATTTATTTTGGGATGTGAGAGAGCTAGCATTAAAGTTTAACTACAATCCAGTGCCAGCAAAGAATCCACTTTTCAGAAGTACCCAAGACTTGTTCTAACATAATTTTAACTCAAAGAACATAAAAAATGGATTACAAGAATCCTTGTACCCATTGATGTCAGACTGGAAAAGCCATAAGTGAGGAATTCTAACTATATTTTCTATGTTCCATGGTTAGCTTGACCCAGGTCTAAAACTACACCTTTGAAGATTGTGGCTTTGTTGCTGAAAGTTACAAGGATAGGAAACAGAAACGGATGATGTAATTTTATAAGCTGTGTGAGTTCATTTAAAGTTGGATGGAGAGTTGTCTAATTTTTTGCATGTTGCAGACATTTTAAAAGGAAGGTTCGTTTGGATTTTTTTTTAACACTGAAAATGGTTGCTTAACTACTCCTTCCTGCATTACATGATGCTGTTATAATTCCCACCTGCTGGAGTAAAACATCAATAAAATTATTTCTTTGCAAATCAGAAAGTGGGAAAATGAGCCATTGACTCAAATGTATGCACAAAGTACTTGGAAGATTCCAAAGACTTTTGAAGATACATATGCATTTACTTTTAAAAAATAGCAATTATATTTTGGGTTGCCTGAGTGGCTCAGTGGGTTAAAGCCTCAGCCTTTAGCTCAGGTCATTATTCCAAGGTCCTGGGATGGAGCTCCATATCAGGTTCTCTGATCAGCAGGGAGCCTGCTACCCTTCCTCTCTCTCTCTGCCTGCCTCTCTGCCTACTTGTGATCTCTGTCAAATAAATAAATAAAATCTTTAAAAAGTTTTTTGAAAATAGATGTTTTGTTTTACAAAACGTACTTGAAAATAATTTAACACTCTTCCCAAAATGAGGTTGTTTCAGTATGGTTGCTGTTGTAACATAAAATACAGAAGCAGCTTTATGCTCAGATGTAAATAACCCAAAAAGTCCTACCATCCCAAAACGTCCCATTGGAACACAGTACCTAGAGTTACCACCCTTGAAGGCAGTCTCCGAGTTGAAAGTTCATATTCAGAAGACCCTGTTAACACAATGTGCTATCTGGAGGGGCCAACACCTTAACACTCTGTGATATGTACTATAGTCACACTATATCCAGAAGATTTATTTTCCTCCTAAGACAACCGAGTTTAGGGCATGCTGCCCTAGTGATGTTTCAATCATAATGAAAGCATTCAAGCAGTATGTATGGCAAAGGCTGCTACTTACATGCTTATATCCATTTTCCCCTTCTTCCGTGGCTGTAGAACTCTTTATTTTTAGTTGGTACATTTCTCAGTCTCCCCTGTCTAGAAGTGAACTTGAGCCTAATTTTGCCCTGAAAGATTTAAGCACCAGTATTTTGTGGCAATAGACTTCATTTAAAAGTTCAAGGGCCAAATGCAAGGATAGTGGAACCAAAATCTGGAAAACACCTAATTATAGGTTTGTACATTCCAAAACCACTTTGGAAAAATAGGCCTCCATTGTATTTAGCACACAATTATTTTGAGTTTTCTGTCTCATGCAGCTGAATCTAAGCCTAATTATAGTAGACTGATATAATAAGGTAAAGCGTGACTGAGAGGGTACAAGCATATTTTCCCCTCATACTTTTAAAACAATAATACAAAGTAATGTTCCTGAACTTCAGTAGCAAAGAATAAGTGGAACTCCCTACTTTACAAACAGCTGATTTATACAAATCCAATACTGTAAAAGACAGGTCAGTGAGGAAGCAAGAAGTCTAACTAGAGAGTGAGGCTTCTTTCTTATTGTAGCAAAAAAGCCAGTAGTGATCAAAGCTCTCATAGAGCAATCAAGGACAGGCTTTTGCTGTGACTCAGTTACTTTGAAGTTTAATGGGCCCTTGCAAGATATACAGATTAAGGTTCAAAGAGGTTCAAAGGGTGACTCTAACTTGCCATCAAATTCATTGACAAACACAGTTTAATCACACCTTGAATTTATTTCCAGATTTCTTTTTTCTAAATCACCTTCAACATTTATCATAGATTTAGGGTCTTCTGGGTCCAACAACTAACTACTCCCTTATTTATACTCAGGTTGGCTTCCAAGCTTGAAAGTTCAGACAGTTAATTACTATGAAGTCTTAGTAAGAGAAAATGCTCTCTTTCTGATACACATCAGAATTAGAATATGGATCCCAAAGATGCTTGTATCTCAAGCATAGTATATGTAGTATTCACGATGTGGGAACTGTAGCCACAGTACCCAACTTCAATATGGCTCTGTCACTGATATGTGACCTTGGGCAGGTTATATGCACATCATGCCTAGGTTTCCTTACCTGTAAAATGATGATAATAACTACATCTATATCATAGAATGGCTATGAGAAGCAAGTGAGATAATGCATAAAAAATGTATACAATTGTGTTGGACATGTGGTAAGGATTCAATAACCACAGCATTATGAATATCTTCTACACTTAGCACAAGGTCAGGTAGAGCAGGTTAAAGCAGGTGAACATATGGGTGTTTGTGGTGGGACCAAGGCAGAATCTCTTGTAATAACTTGTTCCAGTCCCAAGTTTAGGTAAACTTAAGTCCACAAGAAAGAAAAATAGAATATGCAGTACAACTAGTAGGATAAGAAATCAAATCTCTCTTTAGAGCTTAATGTCTTTGAGCTGTGGACCATTTGACATCTGGTGAAGACCGTGGTCTCCTCAGAACAGTGCTCATAAACACAGAAAGCAGAGTACAGAGAGTTACAAATGGAGCTGATTAGAATGAAATACAATCATTAAAATATTTTTTAAAGCACAACTGTAAATATGTATTACCCGTGCTTCATTATCAATTAATTAATTAATTAATGCATTAAATAATAAATATCTAGCTGTATTAAGTAGAATTATTTTCTGTATTTTTGATGCTCTGGCCTTTGGGGCCTTGATCCTGGAGAGATGACCGCTTCCAGAGCTGGGTAATTCCTAGAGATAGCAAAAGACTCCCTTTGCACATTTTGATATACAAACCAAACAATCCAGAGCCCACACCCTCAACCATCTCCTTTATTAGGGAGCCATTACACACCGAGCCAATATTCCCCCTAACCCAAATCACCCCAGGTCAGGTACAAGACAATGAGAGACTGTCTCTATAACCCAGAGCCTGCTAAATTATTCATACTATCTAATCCTAAATTTGCTCAGCATACCTAACTCTGCTTCACCCATTCTTTCCCTTGAAAACCCCAATAAAGGCTTTGGGTCATGCTCTTCCTTCTCTTCCTTCTCTTCCTTCTGCCTCCTAACTAACCCAGGTGTTCCCCATGTGGCACTGCACAGTGTAGCAAACCTTCTATTTCTAGAGATTAGTGAGTTCCTTTATTCCTTGATGACAGCTATTTCCATGCCCACGTGTCTTACCATACTGAATTAAAATACGTCTTGGATACAAATTTTAGAACACTGGCAGAGGATCTAATTAACTTTATCATTTTGATATAATGATGAATGTAAATAATGTTTTGGAATATCTGCAAATGTTATAATGTGATATGGATACAACTATGATTTCTTTCAGTGACAAAGTCACAGGTACTGTCAATTCTCTTATGGCTTTGCCTAAATTCACAATTTAAAAAACTGTTTAATTTCAGACAGAGTTTAATAAAAATAAAAATCTATATTTCCCATTTAAGTTCACAGATTCCTAAATTTTATGATCTATGGATTCTAAAGAACTCCTGTAAATAAATGTAACTATCTTTTTTTACTTATTATCAGTATAAAACTCAGATCAGATTTGAGTTCTTAAAACTTCTCTTGTAGACAACCACCAAGGAAAGAAGGCTAGTGACATAACTAGGAAGTTTTACTACTCTGAGCACACAAGACTTCTTTAAAGTGTTCAGAATCAGAAATACACACAGAAACCTAGTAACAGTGGTAATCTCATGTGGGGCCACAGGGATCATGTCAATGTTAGAAAAGGACAGGAGAGAATTGTTCCCTTTTACCTTTATACATACTTACACCTACATAAGTACCCATATACATATATTTAAACTAAGATTATATGGAGATAACACCTATTTAAAAAAATATTTCAGAGAATGCCTTCATGCTTTTACCTCAAACCTACCAATAGGCTAGAATGAGCTCATTATTCACAATGTATAAAGATAAATGTTTGCTTAAATAGTAATATTGCCAAAGGCTTCCTTTGACCAGAAACATCATTAAATATTTGTTTTTACTGAAACAAAAAATAAAAACAATCACTAGAAATAAGCATATAGGACAGGGGTGAGACACATAAAACTTGTATTCATGAATTTTGAAGGGAACCACTTATAAACATATTGATTTTGAATCAACTTGTAAAACAACTCTGGTCAGTTAATCATACCAGAGTTGATTGTAATTACTTGTGAGAGGATAGACCACAGTGCAAATGATGTGTGACAAATTCCAAATCCTGAACCAGTTTTCCTAAACAATAACTCTTCTCCCTTCATTTCTTCTCCTCAATCTCCTTCCCCTCCCCCCAACTGTCCAGCCATTGTGTGCTCTGGGAATACAAATTAAGTTCAACATTGGACTAAGCAAAACACAATTAGGAAGGTAAATCTGTTCCTGCAAAGATCCAGCAGCACAGTACAAAGCCATATTTTAACTGACTTTTGAATTATTTGCTAGTTTGAAACACTCAGTCCATTGGTAAAAATTACCCATTAGTTTAAAAAAATTGTTGTTTAAACTTAAGAAAATGGAAAATAGCCACTCACTTGCTTCGATTTGGTAGCCAAGTTGGGCAGTGAGTCTTTATAGGTTACCAGTGCCTAAATGGGCTGAAAATTCTTTAACATCTTTTCATTGACTGTGACACTGGTTTTTGCACCTTTACTTTAGTAGTGGAACCCTTCAATGTCTTCTAAGCCCATCCCAAGGCCCTGATCAATGCCCACTTCTTTCAAGAAATCTTCCCAGTTGTCTCTTCTTTACACTTCTGGGACACTCACTTGAACCGGCCATTTTATTCATCTCTTATAAGCACATTCCATCTTCCCAATAAAATCAGAAGCTCCTCCAAAACAGAATCCAATTTTGCCTTAGATTTCTCTCATTTCCAAGATCTAGCACATAGCAGGGCTTAAGAAATATTTGATGAAAACATGTAGGGAATTAGATAAAATCAGGAGGCTCTTAAAATGCAGAGTGCTAAATATGTGTATATATTTAGAAGTAAGATGGCATGTGTTCAGTGTCTCTGGCATTCCTTTCAGGTATATGTTATGGCTACAGTTCAATTTTTAAAATACATTGGGTAATTTTAACACCAGCCAAAGAAGCCAAATTTACTATCTCAGAGATCATCTACAATCACTTAGTAGATGTTCGCTGGGTACCAGTCTGGTCTCTGTACAGTTGTTAGTTTGGTGAAATGAGTAATTACTTTAAAAAACCATAAGTTAGGGTGGTTGGGTTATGGACATTGGGTATGTGCTATGGTGAGTGTGTGAAGTGTCTAAACCTGGCAATTGACAGACCTGTACCTCTGGGGCTAATAATAGATTATATGTTATTATATTTGAGGAATACATGTGGTCTGTAAAGTTCTTGGAGTTGGAAGGTGGGATCTATATTACCTAAATGTTTGGCAAGAAGAAATGACAGATCAGTTGTTGCTCTTCATGGAAGACCAGTCAGAGGCATCATTTAGCAGATTGCCACAGAAACTTCACCTTTGTCTTCAATGAAGGGAATTTCTGCTACATTTCTTACCAGGACTTCAGCTGCACTGGCCTAGAAGAGGGAAGTGTAGAAACAAGGAGGGGAAGGGCTGGAAAGGCTGAAAAGAGGGTTAGGGAGACAAATATGAAGGAGAAAGTAAAATGAAAGAGAGGGAGATAAAGGAAACAGAGGGGAGAGAGAAAGAGAGGAAAAGAAAGAATAGGAGGAAATGATGTGAGGAAATAGGAAATCTATGTATGTATTAGAGGACAGTGAATGTTGAACTAGGCCACTGGCTCCAGCTATGACACCATACAGTGTGACTACAGTGCTGGATGACACCCTGACTAGAGATTACCTGAACTCACAATAGCTTTAGAGAGATTTTCAACCAAACGAGCTACCAGAGGTAAGTCCTGAAATAGCATCTTGAAGTTTAAGGAAGCCTTGCTAAAAGAGATAGGCCAAGCCCTTCAACTGCCTGAGAGGCAGAGGCCCTAAGAAGGCACTGGTCAGGTATGAGGAGGAGGTTCCTCCTTGAGAATGAGCAGGAATAAATATAGTAACCAGGACTCTTGACAAGCATACAATTCTAATGGTTGTAGCAGACATGCATAGCCCTTATATCCTGAACCTTCACTGTGCTGTGGGCATCTGTCAGATTATTTTACAGAGGGAGTAGACAGTTTCAGTTATTTGGGGAGTTGATTAAGAAAAATTAATGAAGAGGTCTTCTACAGAAAATTTTCTTACTGTCATTAAGGTACTCATTGTAAGGATGCAAAGTAATATTTTTATTTTCTTTTCCTTAAAGTTTATATCTAATTTCATGAAATTTTAACAACTGCCAAATCATTTTTTTTATCTGACATACACAGTAGTCCTAAGAAAAAGGAAGAATACACATCCTATTTTACATCTGATGTGGCTCATTGTGAGTAAATGACTTGCAATACTTATGCAGCTAAAAACTAGCAGAGCCAAAACTAGCTCCCAGACCTGTGTGTTCCTAGTTTGCCATTCCTTCTACCTCACTACTTATCTTTGTGCCTTTGCAGAAAATGGCCCTCACAGCTCTCCAAAAGTGACTAACACCCAACATACTGCCTTAGCTCACTTCTTTGCAGTAGATTCTTTTCTACCAGACTATGATGTAATTATTTGTTTCTATTTCAATCTTTCTTACTAGAATGGAAATTGGGGTGGAGAACAGATTATGCCTATTTTTTCTTTGCATTCCCTCCCGCCAAGCTTAACACAATAATTGGACCTTAGTAAGTACTCAAAAATTGTTTATAGAATCTGTTCTTATATAATACTGGAAAGTGGGTATTATCCCCATGTTACAGGGGGGAATTCAAGGTTCAAAAGGTGAAAATCACACATTTTGTCAATGGGTAAGAGAGTATTTGACCCAAAGTCTTTTTTGTCTGCCTTTATAACCTGTGGTCTTCCCTCATCTAGACACAAAGAAACATATTAGAAGGTCCTAAAGGGTCACGTACAACTTCCCTCATACCACAGCAGTATGTTAAGAGAACCAGATTGTGGAAGTTAAGATCTTCAGAGAAGGGGGGACCAGATCTTCAAGTAGTCAGATTTTGCAGTCTTTTTCAGTATTTACTTCCCATCACAAGGCTCCACTAATGCCAACTGTGACCTGATTTCACAGACATCATGACCGAACAAACTCCAGGATTAGTTCTTCACTTTCCTTTGCCAGCAGGACCAGTTGATGACCATTTCTCTAACCACATGGTGGGTCCTAGAAACAGGAATCATTTTGCTCACCCCTCTACCCAGCTTAGGGCTTTGTATCATTCAGAGCTCACAGAAGTGAACACAGATTGCTAACCTAGAAATTAGACATCTGTGGCAGGGAGGGGTAGTGGGAAAAAGCTTAGGTCATAGAATTTGAATCTGAGGCTTAGAAGGAGCCTTAAAAATAACTTAGTCTTGGAGTGCCTGGGTGGCTCAGTTGGTTAAGCATCTGCCTTTGGCTCAGGTCATGATCCCAGGGTCCTGGGATCAAGTCCTGCATCAGGCTTCTTGCTCAGTAGGGAGCCTGCTTCTCTGTCTGCCTGTGATTCCTCCTGCTGGTGTATTCTCTCTCTCTCTCTCTCACACACACACACAATAAATAAAATCATTAAAAAATCACTTAGGTGGGGCCTAGGTGGCTCAGTGGGTTAAAGCCTTGCCTTCAGCTCAGGTCATGATTCCAGAGTCCTGGGATTGAGCCGCGCATCAGGCTCTCTGCTCGGCGGGGAGCCTGCTTCCTCCTCTCTCTCTGCCTGCACTCTGTCAACTTGTGATTTCTGTCTACCAAATAAATAAATAAATAAATCTTTAAAAAAATAGTCTGACCCCCTTTGTTTCTTATTTGTCTATAGGGGGCTGGACCAAGTTCACTCAGGGCCATGGCCACAAGAAAGGCAGCACCACAGAGGACAGACTACAGAGAAAGGAGGTGGGTGGTGGAACAGTCAGAACAGCAGGTGGAAGATGAAGAGACAAAGATAGGCTGGACAACACAGTGGGGAAAGTGCTCTGAGAAAACACAAGTCCATGGCTATAACAATTCTTCATATAGAGCTAAGCCAGTCAGACCAAACTAGAAGGCACAGGCCAAGTAAGCTGGATCCAGGACTCAGCAGGAGGCCCTCAACTCAAAACACAAGGAAGACTGGCATTCAAGGAGGACACATACAGACGACAGGTGTGGGCTTCCCATACCACTAGGCTGAAAGATTATTGTTTTCAGGAAAGGGGCCTCTATTCTTGCCCAAGATTTGAGCAGACTTCCTGGTGGAAGAGAAGCTCTGTTTCTTAAAAAAAAACAGGACTCTGGGAGTGTCTGTCACCCAATTTTGTTGTGTTAGAGGAGGAAAGTGGAAGGCAACACAGGAACTAAAATCGATTCCACACTCTACTACCTTCCCATAGAGCCACTTCCCCCATCACCACTTTACTACCTCACTTGAAAAGGCCTAACAGAGTGAGCACATCTCAGAGTAGGGATGGAACTGGCCATGATACTCCTCTAAAAGTAGAAGCATAAAAGCACCAGGGTAGTCATTTCACATACGGAGTGACTCTCTGAACCATGAGAAGGAAGGAAGGAGACCAAGGTGCCTTAATGATTGGTAGAATGTGCTTATGAGGAGGCACCAAAACCCAAAACTCAGGGTGGGTCTGCCTAATAGGGCCATTCGATCATTTCACACTCAATTCTTCAACATATATTCACTCTACAGTGATGATGTCACAGGCAGACAGAGACGCAGGTTGCCCATTGAGCAAGGACCCTGATGCAGGACTTGATCCCAGGACCCTGGGATCATGACCTGAGCCAAAGGCAGATGCTTAACTGACTGAGCCACCCAGGTGTCCCAAGACTAAGTTATTTTTAAGGCTCTTTCTAAGCCTCAGATTCACAGCACTCAAGAGTTACTATGTGCTGAGCATTATGCTAAGATACAGAGGGCATGGAGATGAATATGAAGCAGTCCCTTACCCTCAAATTACATAAGTACAGCACCTGTGTGTGTATGTGTGTACGCGTGCGTGTGTGTGTGCGTGTGTGTGTGTGTGTGTGTGTGTGTGTGTGTCTGGCAGTAGTAGGGACAATGAAATAGATGCTCTGGTGCCAGACACAAATGCCCTTGGTTCTCACTGCTTTGGTACTTATCCTTGCATTCTACCAAGTGCATCTGCAATTCCCCACCAGCCTTCTTTTCACAGCCTTGCACAGGTCAGAATCAACAAGGATTCAGTACCTCTAGGAGCAATCCTCAATGACATATGGGAACTAGAGGATATAATTCAACTCACTTCTTCCTGCATGGTCTAATTTTGCAATGGCTCCCAGATTCCCCTAGCAGGTTCCAGCATCAGTTGCCCACAGTAAACTGCTTCTAATATACCTTCCACTGGCTTCCTTCACTCTTTCTCACCCACTTTCCTACCGGTACTTCTTGGAATCACTTCCCAAAATACTACTGGCATTCAAATTGTTGGCTCAGAGTTTATTTCTGGGGAAATTCTCTACTCCAGGCAATCAATAACCAGTTCTGAGGAGGGGATGAGCACTAACTTAAGTTTAAAGGATGAGGAAATAGGTAAGGGCGAAAATGGAGGTGTCAACGAGTAAAACATGCTGGCATTTTAGGCAAATATAGCAAGTGCAAAGAAAAGAGACAAAAAAAACCCTTCTTGACAGATGGAGAACTTGACGGACTTTGGAGTGGCTGGGGTATTAAGTGAAGAGGGTGTAGAGGTGACTTAGGAGAAGTTAGGAGGAGCTGCATCTCCCTGCCCTGTGAGGCCTCCAGAAAGAGCCTTGTTTTTCTCCTTGAGGGTAAACAGAGACTCAAAGCTTAATGTCAAATGGGGCATTAGAACAATAGGATCAGCAAAATAAATCCCTTCAATCCAATTTACTTAAGATTGCAGTGAATGAGAATAAATGTTAACTCTACTCCCCTCAACAATGTTTACAATAGAACCGTGCTAGGATTTTCAAAAGCCCAGTCCAGTTTCTTAGGCATATCATATTCTCATTATGGTTCTCTGTTTTCTGTTTTACCTGGAGAAGTCTTAGAATTATGCCCCAAACAGCCTCTTAGTGTTTAATGTTTTGCTAATACAACCCCACCCGGAAGCACTCAAGAGCAATCTGGTATAGAAAAAAAAATTTCTATTTTTAAAACGCCAGCAAAAACGACGCTGCCTGTGAAACTGTACCATAGAAACTGTTCACATCCAATATCTGAAAGAGCTACCGTTGGTATGAATAATTCAAAAACAGCTCCAGACAAATGATCCTGGGATTATATGGAAATTGAAAAAACCTCCGGAGTCTGCCGCTCCTTTTATTAAAGCCTGGTTCACATTGAACACTGTTTTCTCTGGGGTTATTTCTACTACAAATGAGCAGTCAATAAGGCAGAATCTCTCCACCATCACGGCAACATAGGAGCCGGAAGGGAAGTCATTTTGATCTTCTATTCATTTTCACCTTGTAAATTATTAACTAATGTGGATTGGGTAAAAATTAAAAGTAAGCAAATTAGTCTTCATTTGTTTTATTTTAATTATTTAGTGGGCTCACAAGCTTCATTATTACAAAATATGCAGAAGGATGAATCTTCCCCTAAATATATGTTGTTTGGTGCACAGATCTGACACAATTAAGAACTGCTGGAGGTATCATCTATAAGTTAAATAAAACAGGGCCTTGGTGACCCAGATCATATGGCTGACATCAGGCTCTGTTCTGATTTTGTTAATTTTAGTATTGCCGCCAAAAGTATTAGAGCCATCCAAAGAAGTTGTTACTGTGTGTTTGAATGTCCCTAAAAGATGACATTTTACAAAACCTTTGACATTACCCATCTTAGAACACTTGGAAGAAAAATCCTTCTTTTACAACCAAATTTTGGCTCTCAATGTGTTAATAAAGCCATTAGGTAGAGGTGATTTTGCAATGTCAAAAAGAATGACTTTGATGGCAAGGGAATCCTTGATGAAAAATTGCACTACCATTAGGAAAAGACAGTATGTCTAAGAGGTAAATAGGACTTCAGTTTCAATGTGTTTAAGTTAATGGATCACTTTGTACTAGAAAGATGTCAGTATGTGGAAGCTATCAGATAAAATGAGTCCGAATAGTTAAGTATATGTCTTACAGATTCTCTCAAGAATATCCCAAATGAAGTTTTTAGTTTGTACATAAACACACTGAGAATTGACACCATGGAATTGTATCAGGTCAACTGACTCAGGTTAATTAAAAAGTTTTCTTATTTAATACATGATCTTTCAAAAATTTCAACACATAACATAATTGTGTGGGGAAACTGGGGCAAGGGACAGTAAGGTTTGAAAATGAAAAGAGAACTAGGAAGGAGATCTTGTACAAGGCCTCAAATTTGGCTCTAAACTTCTAGCAGGCAAAAGTAAAGAGGAAACATAGTTTTGAGAGGAAACCTTAAATTTTTTTTTAAGATTTTATTTATTTGAAAGAGAGAGCATACACACAGAGGAAGAGGGAGTGGGAGAAGCAGGTTCCCCGCGGAACAGGGAGTCTGATGTGGGACTCGATTCCAGACTCTGGGATCATGACCTGAGCTGATCCTGAGCCAAAGGCAGACACTTAATAGAATGAGCCACCCAGGCACCCGAGGAAACATTAGTTTTAAGAGGAAATACTAGTTTTAAGATTAGTTATAAGAGTCACAGAACCCATGAGGAAGTAGAACAGGAAGTGAAGAATAAAGTAAATATAGTAATACAGCCAAGTAATCTCACCTTCCCAAAGTCAGATGCTATTCAACTTAGTTCAACAAATGAACATACCAGAAAATGGAGATGCCATAACTTAGTGGTTCTCAAACTGCAGATTGTGGATATCTGAATCACCTGGAAAGCTTAAACAAGCAGAGCTTCAGGTTCGACCTCCTGGAAATTCTGATTCAGTAGGTTTGGTGTGGAGCCCAAGAATGTGCATTTTAAACAAGTTCCCAGGTGCTGTTGATGCTGCTGGCTCAGGGCGCACACTTTGAGAACCACTGGTATAAATGGATTTTGTAAGTTTATAGTTCTCTCACTATAGTTAGCATCCTTAGAGACTATGTAATGCCCTTTCTTATAAGTTTCAGAGAGATTCAGATGTAAAAATTATGTAGGCAAGAATTCATATATTGGTTATGTTGGAATAAACTCAGACAGTTGATTAAACAAATCAATCACAGTGATTATTTCATAAAATTAATTCTTACTGCTTCCCTCTCCTTAATCCCCCACCCCCAGTCTAACCCTCACCAAAAAGAGAAGTTGTTGAAGGATGGACTAAGATTTGTATTTCAGGACCTAGGTCAAATTCAGTCCCGTAACAAGGGCATAAACTTCTAAGAAAGAGAACAGATAAAGTCAATGAAATTGATACTTGTACTTCAGAGGTCTTGGATTTTCTGCCCTAATATGAGCATATAACTTATTATTCTGTCTCGAGATACTGTGAAGAAGGGGAGAGACAAAGGTAGTGACTGTAAAGTTAAGTGCAAGGCTTCAGCTGAGCACATGCTTTACAAAATGCTGCAAATGATAGCCTTTATGCCACGTTGAATATTTTAGGCAAAGTCCAAATTCCAGGAGCAAATGAATAAATAATGCTCCTTTCCACTAAACAAGTGCTCTGTCCATTCTCCCATCCTTAAACTAAAGGAGCTCAAATGGAATATCAGTTTGCTATGAATGCTTGACTCCAGTAAAAATTAGCATAAATTCTACACTGACATATTAAAGAGAAATTATACAACTTGAAAAATGAATAGAATTTTCTCAAGGCTAAATCCTGGCACTGAATGAGGAATGTTATTTAATTCATAGATGCTAAAAAACTCAGTGTGAAAAACAGGGATACAACCTTTGTTCATTTATTTTAATAACTGACATTTATTTTAATTATTTATGATAATTCTTCAGAGTGTATTTTTAATAATAATGAAGTCTTAAGGAAGCTGAGCCCACCTGACAGCCCTTGACTATTTAATCTTGGCTGAAAGATGTGGTAGAATCACAAAGTTCTTAGTGAGCATTACACAGCTTATGAATTAATGAAGTAAGAATTAACATATTTCCTTTCTGTCTGAGGCTTTCACTTATACAGTTGAAAATGTATTTTAAACCACTATAGCCCTTTCTGATTCCAATATTATGCTCTTATGAACTACTTGGCTGATATATAAGAAGTTTTGTCCTGACATATAAGAAGTCCCAGGAAGTTAAATGACTTGTCCAAGGTTAAACACAGTGTAAGTATCAGAGCCAGCCTCCAAATAAGTATGTATTTAACCTCACTCCTCACTGTCTATGGCTCCAATTCTGTGTGGAAGCACAGTTAAGGGAAAGTTGTATTATGAAGAGCAGAACTTACTTCTCTTCATTCTTTCATATGACTGAAATCTAAACCTTCAAAATTTCACTGCAGAGGAGAAGGCCCAGAAAATAGTCTGGGGTGTGAAAGAAGTGACTATACCAGGCTTGGTATTATATTCTATCGCATTTACACTGCCTCCTTTTTTTTTTTTTTTTTTTCCACTCTGATTTTGAGCAGCTACAAATATTTATTTCCAAAGCCTTCCCAACATCACCTACACCCAAGCCCAGATCAAGCTGCCATATCTTCAAGTTATGTCAAATTGTTCTCCTTCCAAAGGCCAATAATGTGAGTGAAAAGTGAAAAGCATTTCTTTTTTTCTTGTTATTTTTTTCCAACTTTATTGAGATAAAATTGATATGTAACTGTTACTGTTTTTTTTTCCATTTTATTTTATTTCTTTTCAGTGTTCCAAAATTCGTTGTTTATGCACCACATCCAGTGCTCCATGCAATACATGCCCTCCATAATACCGACCACCAGGCTTACCCAACCTTCCACCTCCCTGCCCTCTGAAACCCTCAGTTTGTTCAAATGGCATCAGTCTCTAAGGCTGAAAGAAGGCAAAGTAATCAACTCTTTTTAATCACAATTATATACATTTCCCTCACATTTTTCTTCCCTCTATCCCACCTCCATGCACCCATCAAGGTCCTTCATGTCCTTATTTTTCTCCCAAATATCTCCTTCAGGCAGAAAAAGCTCAATAGCTCTGATGATTACACACTTCATTGCAGTGATTCTGGGTTTAAACTATCCACCCCATCCCAGTTTATAATCACTTTGAAGACAGATTTTACCCAGCTGTGCATCCCACACCAACCTGCATGTTCCTTGTGCATAGTTAATGCTTAATAAATATATGTTGAATTTATTAATATTTATTAAACATTAATATATCTGGAAACTGGTAAAAAATTGATAAAGATTTGTTGAATGAAAAATGGATGGAAAGTTGGAGAAATGAATAAATTCATACAAATGAATTGATTCATCTACTTTTTCTCCAGATAAGTCTTTCTCCTATCATTTCAAAAAAATCTTTTTTTTTTAAGATTTTTTTTTTTTTAATTTATTTGTCAGAGAGAGAGCGAGCACAGGCAGACAGAGTGGCAGGCAGAGTCAGAGGGAGAAGCAGGCTCCCTGCCGAGCAAGGAGCCCGATGTGGGACTCAATCCCAGGTTGCCGGGATCATGACCCGAGCCGAAGGCAGCCACTTAACCAACTGAGCCACCCAGGCGTCCCTCAAAAAACATATTTAATAAAGCATAACCTTGAGAACTATTTCAAGAATCAAATGTTTCCTGTCACAAAAATTTCTTTTACAATGTATATTAACCATTCCTGTTCCTAGAGAAAAAAAAATATCTGGGGATTTTTTAGGCTACCTTAGATGTATTTTTCCACCCATGTAACAAAAACACTTTACTGCTTCTTCTCAAATGCAAATTGGCCATTTGTGATCACTGTGGATGAATTAACAGTAAACTTACAAGAAGACATGACTCTATCCATGAGTAGAAGAACCATAAGTGCCCTCCCCAGTCCTGCATGCCTTTTCCTCAGTCTGACCAGCTTCTCCATCACTCTCTTCAATACATTATTTTCCCTACTTCACTTTCTGTCTATATTGGTAGAGAATCACCATAGCAACAATCTGAAATAAATCAATTCAGCTACTATTTTCTGGATGTTACAGCCTTGTTTAGAGGTCAGATTTCAAAGAAAGCAAAAGACTAAAGATCTTAACAGATGAAGGAGGCAGACTTTCCTCCTAACTTGAATAACACCAATGAAAGGAAACAGAAGGTGATCTCATTGCTAAGCTTGGAGTAAGACAGCTAGAAAGAAATAGAGAAAAAGAGAGGGAGGAAGGGAGGGAGAGAGTAGGGAAGGGAGGGAGGAAGTAGGAAGAAAAAAATGAAAGAAAAGAATATGATCACTCAGAATTCCTTCCGCAGAGACTTTTGATCATCTCTGAGCAATGATGTAAGAAAAGGTGGAAACAATTTAAGAAAATTGAGAAGATGAAGATTTTCCTTATTTCATATGAGACCATTTATTTCTTCATATCCAGTTTCTTAAGGATAAACACATTTCCTTCAATGATAAGAGTCGTTGATTTATTTCCTCTTATAGGTAGTAAGGTTCTTTTCTGCCTGAAGAAAATACCAAAATCTTGCAAAATTCTACCCATTGTACAATAGGAATTATGTGTGTGTGTGTATGTCTATATACAGAATTTATTTATTTGTTAAAAGATTTTATTTATCTAGTTATCAGAGAGAGAGAGCACAAGCAGGGGGAGCGGCAGACAGAGGGAGAAGCAGATTTCCCGCTGAGCAAGGAGCCTGATTTGGGACTTGATCCCAGGACCCTAGGATCATGTCCTGAGCTGAAGGCAGGCGCCTAACTGACTGAACCATCCAGGTGTCCCTATAAATAGAATTTAGCAGAAAGCCTGAAAATAGACCAGAAGTCAATAGCCCTAGGAATTAACCTGTGGCTCAACCACTTACCCAACAATGTGACCAGGAAGAAGTCATTTAACATCTGATTCCCACTACTTCATCAGTGAATAAGACTAATACTATCTGTCAGTTTACAGGATTGTTGTGAGGACTGGTGAGATAATGTGTATGGAAGGATTCATCCACTATAACACTGTTCTACCTATAGCCAATATCAGAGATCCTTATGATTCCTTAATCACAGCTAAGGTCTGCTGACTATTCTATATTTGCATACACAAAACCTTCAAGTCTAGAATGCTAGCACACCACTGAAAACTCCAGACAACTAGTCTGCATGATCAAAATAAAAGTGAAGTATCAAGGAGCTTGAGTTCTAGTCTTGGATCTGCAAGTGAACAAATGTACAACACTGTGGGCCACCTCACCCATGACAGCATCAATTTCTTCCCTGATGTCTAGTATACTTCCTGGCTCCACTATTCCTAAAGAGCACAGTAAGAACTGGTTAGAATTTTGAAGAAAATGCTTTTTTTTTTTTTTTTTTTGCTTATTTTAGAGAAAATTATTTACACATAGAGTTTCACACCCTTCTTTTCTTCCCCCAAACTGTAAAGCTCACTTAGGCAACTACTGTTGAGCTTCCCTTCCCCAACCTTTACCCTGTTTCTCTGAGGACAGCAAGTGTCTGTGGAGTGTTTGTGGCATGTGTGATATGAAGTATCATGCAGGAAGGTGCAATAAAAAGAAGTGAATGATAAAAACAAAAGTCAGCATAGATGAGACAGAAAATTCTCTTAGGAAGGGGGGGAACATCAAATGTTACTGGAAGGTTCATGCTACTAAATAGTAGAAATAACAGTAAAAATCTGTGTAGAGTTCTTTAAGCAGGAGAAATAAAAATAAAGAACACATTTAGGCCCTGATTATTTAAATGTAACCCCGCTCTTGACCACCTGAACCACAGATTTATAACCACTGCATACCAAATGCTATGAGTGACTTCTCAAACCTCCCCATTGGCTATGTGACATTGAGATGTGACTTCAGTGTTTTGCTCTAAAAACATAAATTTCCTTTCTCAAGAGCTGGTGTGTGGGTATGCAGCATAACTCTATCCAAAACAGTTGTCCAAATGTCATTGCATCTTGTATTTTCATGGAAGTCATTTTGGGCAGAATGATGACAAACACATTGATGACAAACTACCAAAACCTAATATATATCAATTATAGAAATATATATCAAAGCCTTATATATAACAACTGTAGTACCCCCTGATGCTATGTATCTATAACTTAAGAAATCAGTTGTAAGGGGCGCCTGGGTGGCTCAGTGGGTTAATCCTCTGCCTTCGGCTCGGGTCATGATCTCAGGGTCCTGGGATCAAGCCCCACATCGGGCTCTCTGCTCAGCGGGGGGCCTGCTTCCTCCTCTCTGCCTCCTCTCTGCCTGTGTCTCTGCCTACCTCTGATCTCTGTCAAGTAAATAAATAAAATCTTTAAAAAAAAAATTAAAAAAATAAAAAGAAATCAGTTGTAATAATCAAATTATTAAGACTATAAAAAGATTCATGGAATGAGAGCAAGTCAGTATCACAGATTTGGGGCCATCATTTGGTACTACATACCAAAAATACAACAAAATACAAAAATACAACAAAATATAACTCCTGTCTCCTCAGTGCCTCTAGTTGACAGCTCCCTGCTTAGCATTTACCATCATTAATATCTAAACAATACAGCTTTCTCACTGATTGCCCTTGGGGCCTTTCATACCTACTGTGAAGAACACAAGATCTCCTGGTGTGCCAACAACAAGCAGTTGTCACCTCTGAACAATCCTTAGGAACCTCTAGGAAATAGACTAAACCATGATCAGTTCAATTAAAAGTCATAGGTTTTTAACTAGGACTACAAATTAAAAAACAAAATTGAATGAAATACTTATCCTCCATTTCAAGGACCTGTGACAACCAGTTGTTCAAATGGAAGAAACAGTAATAACGTAGTCAGGCTCTACAGAGGCAGGACTGGTAAGGATTCTGCAAAATTCAAGATAAGTGATTACTCCGTACCTCAAGTTACTCAAACCAACTGAAGAACACTCTAAAGGAGGACACTAATCCCTTATTTTTTAAAGCAATAACAAAGAGATACAACTAGAACTGATTAAATTCTATACACTCAGAGTAATCAAAGGACAATGGGACATGTTCTAATATGTCATAATAAGTAATTTATTCCATAAAAGTAGTTACATTCATAACAATATAATTAAAGCCTAAGTATATGGGATATCTTTAAGGACTTCTAGCAGGATTTATCATACTGGAGAAATGTCAAGAATTGCCAGTAAACCACAAGAAACTGGGAAGAGAAAGGAAAGATTCTCTCTTAGAGGTCTGAAATGGGGCATAGCCCTACCAACACCTTGATTTTAGACTTGTAGCCTCCAGAACTGTGAGATAATAAATTTCTGTTGTTTTAAGCCATCCAGTTTGTGGTATTTTGTTATTAATCCTAGGGAACTGATAGATATAAGCATTGTAATTCTCATTTTACAGATGAGAAAACTGAGGTCCAGGGCAGTAGACAACATGCCTAATGTTTCACAGTTAACGTACAGCAGAGTCGAGACAAAAATCAAGTACTTTCGTTCCAGAGTCTGAACTTGAAACCCCTATATATTCTTTCCCCTCTGTTGAACTCACTCTTTCACATTTCATGCTTTGCTTTTAGGCATCTCTATGGAAACTAAATAATAATTTAGCATTATGGACATGGGCCAAAATTTTAAAAGTACAATATTACTCAAAAACTAAAGATGCTTGAGATTTGTAACAAGCCCAGAATGTAACCCACAGACCTTTGTAATAGTCTCTATGGAAGTTCAGACACAACTGTCCATCTCCAGGCCTTCCCCTTCCTACTTCTGGGATTGCTGGTCAATGGGAGAGTCACTAGAATGGGAGTCAGAATATATTTTTTGTTGCCCTTTTAAAAAATCTGTGAAACTACTCTGTGTAATACCATAAAAAGGGATGCATGTCATAGTACATTTGTCAAAAGCTATAGAATGTATAACACCAAGTATGAATTCTAATGTAAACCATGTACTCTGAGGGTTAACTATATGTCAATATAGCTTCATCAGTTGTAACAAAGCACCACTCTGGTGGGGGGTGTTCATAAACAATGAGTCTGTATGTGTGTAGGCAGAGGCAGAGGAAACTATATTCAATTTTGTTTTGAACCTAAAACTGCCTAAAGCTTATTTATAAAATGTTTAATTTTATTCTACCATTTTCAAAAAACATGACTTTTGGGTACTCATCAGAAGACCTGGGTTTGTATCTTAGCCCTGTTCATCACTGGATATGAAACTTTAGGCAACATGTCTCTGATATGATGTGATGTGATATGATATGATATGATATATGATATGATATAACTTCATTAGTAAGATGGCCATAATACAGCATGCTAAATCTAATCCTCAAATGATCTGTGATAAAGTTACAGAAAAGCACTGAGTGCAAGACCAAGTAGAGACTGTAAGTTCTCAATAAATATTTGTTCAAGGCCTGCCTCATTAGTGGTTGCTTCAGGTAGAGGTAAGTGTGTGAGGAGGATTGTTCTATTGAGTTGTCCCCCAGTAAGTGTCCCTGCCCACTGCTGCTGCGCTCCTGGGCTCCTTAGCAAGTCCATCAGGCATTTCCCCTGCTGGTCTCCACAACAATTGCTTCAAGAGTTGCCAACCTGTTATCCCCAGCTAGTGAGCAGGAACAGCCAGCCAAGCAGGACTTTGGTAAGTAGGCTTCAGCCTTCAGGGAAGAATGGTGGGAACCAGATCTCATGTAAGGGGATCATTTATCAGTCTGATAAAAAAGGTATGTGTAAATAATACCAGGAAAAAAGAAACTTCCCATGATACAGTTGTGAGAATTTAGGGTGTATCCAAGTCACGGTCTCACAGTAAAAGGGCTAACAATACAGGACAACATAAAATGTATTTTTCCAAATAAACTATTTTGAAATATAGTTCTATGAAAAGGAAATAAACAGAAAAAAGAGCTGATTTTTTTTTTTTTAATTTTGTTACCTCATCAAGATCAAAAGCTTCTGCACAGCAAAGGAAAACAGTCAACAAAACAAAGAGGCAACTCACGGACTGGGAGAAGATATTCACAAATGACACTACAGATAAAGGGCTGATATCCAAGATCTGTAAAGAACTCCTCAAACCCAACACACACAAAACAGATAATCACGTCAAAAAATGGCCAGAAGACATGAACAGACACTTCCCCAAAGAACACAAACAAATGGCCAACAGACACATGAAAAAATGCTCATCATCCTTAGCCATCAGGGAGATTCAAATCAAAACCGCATTGAGATGCCACCTTTACACAAGTTAGAATGGCCAAAATTAGCAAGATAGTAAACAATGTGTGTTGGAGAGGATGTGAAAAAAGTGAACTCTCTTACACTGCTGGTGGGAATGCAAGTTCATGCAGCCACTTTGGAATACAGTGTGGACATTTCTTAAGAAATTAAAAATAGAGCTACCCTACGACCCTGCAATTGCCCTACTGGGTATTTACACAAAGATACAGATGTAGTGAAAAGAAGGGCCATCTCTACCCCAATGTTAATAGCAGCAATGGCTACAATCACCAAACTGTGGAAAGAGCCAAAGATGTCCTTCAATGGACAAATGAATAAGGAAGATATGGTCTATATATACAATGGAATATTACGCCTCCATCAGAAAGGATGAATACCCAACTTTTGTATCAACATGGACGGGACTGGAGGAGATTATGCTGTGTGAAGTAAGTCAAGCAGAGTCAATTATCATATGGTTTCAATTACATGTGGAGCATAAGGAATAACATAGAGGATATAGGGAGAAGGAGAGGAGAAGGGAGCTGGGGGAAATTGGAGGGGGAGACAAACTATGAGAGACTGTGGACTCTGAGAAACAAACTGAGGGTTTTAGAGGGGAGAGGGGTAGGGAGTTGGATGAGCCTGGTGGTGGGTATTAAGGAGACACTTAATTGCATGGAGTACTGGGTGTGCTGCATAAACAATGAATCTTGGAACACTGAAAAAATTAAGTTTAAAAATAATTTTGTGGGGTACCTGGGTGGCTCAGTGGTTTAAGCCTCTGCCTTCAGCTCAGGTCATGATCTCAGGGTCCTGGGATCCAGCCCCACATTGGGCTCTCTGCTCGGCAGGGGGCCTGCTTCTCCCTTCTCTCTGCCTGCCTCTCTGTCTACTTGTGATCTCTCTCTCTCTGCCAAATAAATAAATAAAAATTTTTTAAAAAGTAATTTTGTTACTTCAAGGCCAAAGTGTTGACAGAACTCAGGACTCACTTTTTCAATATGTCAATGCCAGTGCACAGATATAAATAAAAATGTTAAATAAAAATCCAACACACTTACTAAGCTGAGCTCAAGGAAGAAAAAAATGTCCCTTTATTTCATATCCTTTCCTTATTCAGGAAAACCATTTTATAAAAATATGAATGCAAATGTATAGATTTACTTAAATGTTAATTTGGCTTCTTAAGGAAAGAAAGGCATTATTTCAAGATATTGGAGAAAAGATAATTGTTTGATTTTAGGCCAAGTAAATGGGATTAGTGCCCTTATAGATGAGGTCTGAGAGAGCTCCTTTGTCCCTTCTACCATGGAGACAGGTGTGTTAAAGGATGGCAGAACCACAAAATGGAAGATGCCTACGTCCCAGCAGCACTGTATTTTTATGGGAGAGTTGCCTGACCAGGAAACTGCATTATCTTGTTGTGTCCATAAGAAATAAATTCTTATTGTATTATGCTCCTGAGATTTTATTTCAGTAAATAGCAATGCTATTCTAATCACACAGTCCAGTATTTCCTGCATGGGCTGTATATTGGGGTAAAGTCTTTATAACCTTCAGTGCCTAGAGGGGATGGCTGGGTCAAAACAGGTTTGGCTAAGATCAGATGCCAAGCATGGATGACACAAAAAACCTTATCTAGAAAGGAAAACAGAGTTATGGGGAGACCAGAGATAGATACCATATAAAACTTGCCACAAATGTCAAATGCAAAGGATAATCACAAAAATCTAGGAGAAAGTATGAGCTAAGTATGGTTGCAGTCAGCAAAGCTGCCAAAGGAATAAGAACAAGCAAGGTCCAGCTGGTTTCAGATAATTCCTTACAAGACAGCCCTCTCTCCTGTCCTCCTCTCCCTTTCCTCCCCTTCCCTCTCTTCTCCTTCTCTTTTTTCTCTTTTCCTGTCCCTTCCCTTTTCACTTTCCTCTTTTTTATTTCTCTTCTTCTCTTTTTTTTTTTCAGAGCTCCTGTTCCCATGAGCACAAGCCAACTGTCCTAAAAGTGTAGTTTTCTAGCCCTACATTTATCATAATGTGCCCAAACATCTTCCCAGATGGGTTTGCCTCAGTGACTAAAATCCTCATAATTCTTACAACCCTAGACTGACAGTATTGCCCCCTATTAACATAAAAACACAATCTGTGCTGGATAACAAATGAAGTCATTATCAGCTCTGAATACTTGAGTATTGTAGCTTTATAAGAACAGTTTCCCAATTGCTCATAGGGACCTAAGGGAATGGAATGAGGTATAGGTAATTTTTGCTGATGGGAAGGGAGTTCATCTTCTGCATGGACTGCTGCTGAGAAACACAAGTTTGGATATGCTACTTTGGGGGGAAATATTAACCATTTGGGTAGCAAGCCCTCTGCAAGGGCTCCAGGAAGGAGGAAAAAGGTCACACCTGAGAGGGGTATGTATAAACTTTTTGTAGAAGTGTGGTTCTGGTCACTCTTGAGTTTGCTCCATGACTCTCTCCAGAAATAGAACTGTTCTAAATGCCAAATCAAAAGGCTGAACCAATTCATGAAAATGAACAGATTCTTAGTATTATTTGTTATTGGAGAACCTCTAAGTGGCCGCCCTCTGATCCCCACCTCCTTTTTTTTTTTAAATTGAAGTATAGTTGGCACACAATGTTACATTAATTTCAGGTGTACAACATAGTGAATCAACAACTCTATACATTATGCTATGCTCACCATAAGTGTAGCTACCATCTGTCACCATTCAATGCTATTACAACTCCACTGACTGTATTCCCTATGCTATAACTTTAATACCTGTAACTTACTCATTCCATAACTGGAAGCCTGTAGAAGGTATTCACACTTTTGTGTAAATATCTCGCCTTCAGTGTAGAAGGGAATTATGACTTGCTTCTAATGACAAAGGCAATGGGATGCCATTCTTATAATTACATTATGGTATATAAGACTGTCATGCTATCATATCAGACTTGTTCTAGAGACTCTCCTTATTGACTTTAATGAAGTAAACAGCTGTGTTGGGAAAACTAGCATGGCAAGGAACAGCAGGCAATCTCTAGAAATGGTGGGCAGCCTCCAGCTGACACCTAGCAAGAAGGTGGGCCCTCCATCCTGTCCAACCACAAGAAAATGAATTCTATCAACAACCTGAATGAGCTGAGAAGCAGATTTTATCCCAGGCAAGACTCCAGATGAGAATATAACCTGGTTGACACTTTGACTGCAACATTCAAGAAACTAAAAAGAGAACCATTCAAGTGATGCCTTGAGCCTTGACTCACAAAAATTGTGAGATAATTAATGTGTTCTTTTAAGGTGCTAAATGTGTGGCAATTTATTATTACACAGAAGAGATAACTAATACAGTCTGTTAAGAGAAAGAATGACCACAGCTCCCTTCTACTCTGCTAATGTTACCTTTGCAGGGCACTACTAGAGAATCCCATTCTAACAAACTATAAAGTGTTTCTCCCACTTGTTATCCCCTAGTCACATTTTAAGTCTCTTAAAGGTCCCATGTATTCTGATACTCTTGGAAGCTACAGCCCACATGATATAAATATAACACACCCAAATCACACATTAAATATAATTTTCTCAGCAGGAAAATGAAAATAAACATGAACATTTTTAATTTGCAATTTTACCTTGAAAATTATTTAGCTCAAAAAGTCACTTAATTTAGATTGTCAATGATTTCTTGGCAATTATCATGCATACTTGGGAACTTGTGAAACGAGAACATCTCCCCTTCAAATGTTTCACAATATAATGAAATTTTTATACATACTAAATTAAGCACTTAATGAAGTTGACAATTTTATTTTAGAAGCTGTTTAATTAAATATGTATTATTTTCATTTTTGTAGGGTTCTCTAAGAATTTTAGAGTCAATTATGTCTTGTTCAGGCCTCAATCTGTTTCATTGTTCCCTGAGAACCATCACCTGGACCTTGTTCCAGTAATACCTGATGAATAGAAATGCTTTGCTTACATACTTTCTTTTTTATTAGATTTATAAATTTCCACACAAGCAAATCTCATGGATACATCGAAAAAATATTATTAAAAGAAAATAATGAAAGAATACACACACAGAAATGCCAGAAAAATTGGAACTAAAAAATCATGGTTCTTAGAGGCTGTTAGAGAAAAAAACAAAGAAAGCAAGGATGCACACGGAAGCGCGCACACACAATACAGATGTGCATCGGGATTTTCTTCTTAATTTAATAGTGTGTCAATATTCTCAAATTTCTGTTTTTCATTCTAAAAGAGTCAGTGGAAATGGGAACACTACTCCATAGTCAAGGTCCTGAGGTCAACAGCAACACTTAGATTACACTTTTGAACTCATGATCCCTAAAAAACTAGAACGATGTTTTTCCAAATAAGCAAGGCAGTTCCTGACTTTAAGCCTCAGTAGCCTTATCTGGAAGAGGGAGGAATGGAGTCCTGATCAATAAGCCTCCTTCTGTCTCTAAAATCCCAAGAATCTAAGCATCCAAAGGCAGAAAACAGACATTAATTAGACCCTGAACACTGGCAGTGATATTATTTGTCTCTGTCATGCAACCTCATTATTTGTGAATCTTTCTCATCTTAGAAATAATATAATTAAAAAAAATAACTTGCAAATACCAAAAGAGATTTGTAAAATTAATTGTGCTCACTCAGTTATTTAGGGAAAGAAGAAAAATCCAACCAGAAATCTTCAAATGGCATTATCTTAACCCATGCTTAGATATCATGAGGGAAGTAGTAGAGGTTTTTTTTTTTTTTTAAATTTCTTTTCAGTGTTCCAGAATTCATTTTTTATGCACCACACCCAGTGTCCCATGCAATGTGTGCCCTTCATAATACCCACCAGCAGGCTCACCCAACCTCCCATCCCTCTCCCCTCAAAAACCCTCAGTTTGTTTCTCAGAGTCCACAGTCTCTCGTGGTTTGTCTCCCCCTTCGATTCCCCCCAACTCACTTCTCCTCTCAGTCTCCCCATATCCTCTGTGAAGTGTTAGAGTTTTTAAGAATTTTTTTCTCCAAACCATATTCCTTAATTACCCAGAGCTTGAAAGGATTGTGTACCCATTTGCCATTAGTGTTGTTGAGATGGTGTATAGAAGGGAAGCAGATGGAGAATACCCCCAGGAAGCTTCCAATTCTGAGCCTAAATCTTTAAAGCAACAACAACAACAAAATTTTCTCAATCAAAAAGCAGACTATAAAACTCCAGTAGAAGCTAGGTTAACTAGCACATGACTTTTAGCACTTAGTACAAGAAAAATAATAGTTTACTAACTAGTATGGGGATGAGAGTCTAGGAATTCACTGGAAGGGCTTGCAGAAGAGAACACATGAAAGTGTAATCTGTATGAAAAATCAGGTTTTGGGGTACCTGGGTAGTTGGTTAAGTGTCTGACTCTTGATATCTGCTCAAGTCAGGATCTCAGGGTTATGAGATTGAACCCCACATCAGGCTTTATGCCCAGGAGGTATCTACTTAAGATTCTCTCTCTCCCTCCTCCTCTGCCTCTCCCTGTATCCCTCAAATAACAAATAAATGAACCTTTAAAAAAAGAAAAAAGAAAAATCAGGTTCATTTTATGTGGTTAGTGTAAAAAATAGATTTGATGTAAGCCATGAGAAGTAGAAAGAAGTTACTCTCTGCACAAAAATGAAGCAAAACAATGTAGAGAGATGAGAGTCCAAGAGCCCATGTTTATTATTATGTGCTAGATCCAAGGCTAAATAATGTTCATTTACACTTAAATTTAATCCCTTCCCACATATACAGGTTGGGATTTCAATAGGAATAGTAATTAGCACACCTGATTCAAAGGAACAGAACTTAATGAAGAATACAGATATACAGATGGGGTTCACAGAACCATAATGGGTGGCAAGGTATCCAGAGACTAACAACACTAGGAAGCCATTACCACCCCCCAGGAAAAGATAGTGTTCCTGAAGCAAAGAGGAACTGGAACTGTTGGGAGAGGGACTGTCCAGGGTGCTGAGTCCAAGGAGGGATATAATCCTTGCCGGAGACGAGGCACTGAACCTGAAGGCAGCAAAGAATTACCCAGCCTCTCTTTCTTATCATCATCTGATCTGCCATTGCCTCCCATTAGCCAACCTGAACTGGTAGCGAATTGGCAAGTAAGTCTGGATTCATTTACAGTTATCAGATGTTTAGGGCACTGAGAAAAGCCGAGAAAAGTTTGGGACAGTGAGGAAGAGGGCATGGAGAGTAACCAGACACAACTGTAAGAAAGACATACATACATAATAGCATTTCTATTTGACATGTTAGGAAACTGAGACTCAAGGTAGTTAAGTTACTTGTTCTAAGTTGCACAACCAGCACAAGATGGCAGGGCTGGGGTTTGGACACAGAACCGTCTGGTTCTAAGTATGTGCTCATTCCTTTTTGCTACTCTCAGTATACGTAAGACTTTAATGTTTACCAATTCTTTTTACATATTTTACCATATCTATTCCCTAAAATAAACCTGAGGGGTAAGAAAGTTAGATTTTAGAATATTCTACAGATGAAGGAGCTAAGGATCAAAGAAACAATTAACACTTTTCTTCCAAAAAGTAGGTGATAATTAATGTCTTTGATTGAAGAAAAGAAGGGAATAAGCAATAGAGTGTGGGGCTTCCTGGTACATAAATTAGCAAAACAGAAAAGATGAAGCATTGACAGATAATATGTGAAATTTAAAATGAGAAAGGCACTAACAGGTATTTGTTATGATAATTCTTATTAAGTTTGCATAAGTCTTTCATCACTGCTCTAAATTTTATTTTTCCCTAAGAATTCATAAACAGAGATAAGAATTAACATCTAGCTAACTGAGTACTGCTATTTGAATGGCATACCTTCTAAAAAAAGATCACCCAGTAAAGCTCTAGACTACATAATGTTAAAGGTGTGATACAAAACTATTTCTAATTCTCTAACATCTTACAAGCAAGGTATTGCAATCTTTGTCAATTAACAACATGGAAGGAATTGTTAAATGGTAACAAGGGAAGGATATTTTTAATTTAAAAAAAAAAAAAAAAAAAAAAACCTTAACCAAGAGAAGTATGACTCTACTTAAAACCTCTACTTTTGTAGAAAAGTAGATCAGACTAGATTATGCTCTATCCCTGCTTCCATATGTCATCTGAAAACACATTCCTGTTAACTAAAAGTGGATATTCTATAAAGGTCCATCTAGCCTTGCTCACCATTTTCTCTGACCTGGCACTTCTAGCGTATAGCAGATGTTCTATAATACACAAGGAGCTATTATGTTTCAAACCCTATGTGCCAGAAAAGGCATGCAATATATATATATTTCATGCTCATCCCAACCCTATGAGGTTGACATTATTATCACCCCCACTGAAGAAACTGATCTTACACAGCTAGCAAGTTCTATGATCTAAAATGCACTCTGTCAAATACTGCCTAATGTGATACCATCTATGCCCTTCTTACCCCTCAAAGACCTAGGTGTGAGGGCCTCAAAGATCCACCAGATCCATGGTCTTTGAAACTCAAAGCTCTACCTAAAACTTCTGCCAGTTCCCAGGAATTTGCTTTCCACCACATACTGGCTCTGCATGGCCTCAGCTATAAAGGCAACAGTGGGAGCACAGACTGTCTTCAAGATGACATAAGGAAAAAGGAGGAGATGCTTACATAATAAAATTTCCCACCAAACAACTGAAAAAGTCCTATTAAAAGTTTCTGTTTACTATATGATTACACTTATATAACACTGTTGAAATAAATAACAATTACAGAGCTGAAAGACAAGTTAGTAGTTTCCAGAGGTTATCAAGGGGCAGGGAAGGGAGGTGGCTATGGCTATAAAAAGGCAACACCAGAATCTTTATGATGGAATTCTTCTGGGTCTTGACTATGGCAGAGGTCGCACTAACATATATATATATATATATATATATACATACACACACACACACATTATATATATAAGAGGTCGCACTAACATATATATATATAGTATATATATATATACTATATATATGTATACTATACATATATATGTATACTATATAGCATGTATATATACTAATGTATATATTATATGTATATACTAATGTATATACTAATGTATATACTAATATATATTACTAATATATATACTAATATATATATATTAGTGCGACCTCTGCCATAGTCAAGACCTAGAAGAATTCCATCATAAAGATGGAATTTCACACACATGTGTGTGTGAAAACATTGCATAAAACTAATTACAAACGGGCGCCTGGGTGGCTCAGTTGGTTAAGCAACTGCTTTCAGCTCAGGTCATGGTCCCAGAGTCCTGGGATTAAGTCCCACATTGGGCTCCCAGCTCCATGGGGAGTCTGCTTCTCCCTCTGACCTCCCCTCTCATGCTCTCTCTCACTCGTCTCTCTCTCTCTCTCAAAATAAATAAAAATCTTAAAAAAAAAACTAATTACATACATGTGCACACACACAGAACACACATATACATGCAGATACACACAGTCAAATGAAGACATATAAAATCCAAATAACATCAGTGGGTTGTAGCAACACCAATTTCCTGGTTGTAGTATTGAACTACAACTATGTGAGATGTTACCATTTGGGGAAACTGTGGGAAGAAAACGGAGGATCTCTTATTATTTTAGATTTGCATGAGAATCTATTACTATCTCAAATTTTAAAATGGAAATGTTAATAACTATGTCATAGACTTTATTGTAATTTTTCTCCTCTATTTTCCAAAATTTGTATGACATTGTTTTAGTGATTTTTCTAATTAAAGTTAAAAAAAAGTATTGTTAAATGTGGCATGAGTTGGCACTTCCAGTTATTTTTACCATAGGATAGGAGATTAGCAGATGAAGACAGGGATAAGTAAGACAGTTTCAGGACTGATGGACCAGAAGGAAAAAAGGCACAAAGGCAAGAGAGCAAAGAACACATATGTTTAGGAAACAAGGTAAACCCCATTTTAATAGAACACAGAGGAATATGTAAGATTTGTGTGAGAGGTAGGAGAAAATTGTGAGTTGGTCTGTACCATGAAGAGGAAGAAATCCACTCTTAAGTCATTGTGTGAAGAAGTGTTCTGTGTATTTAGAGACAGAAAGGAGGGTGACATGTTCAGAGTGGAGTTTTGGGGAACCTAATTTGACCACAGAGATGGACTAAAATGTCTGTGGATTGGAAGATAAGAATGACAGTGAAAGATCTCTCCTGCCAGAGTCTAGGCAAGACATAACAAGGAGGGAGGTTATGTCTAGAAACAAAGGACCAATGTGCCAACACAGCAAAGAATGTGGAATGAAACTCACATTTGAGAAGGCAAATTCCAATAGGCATGACTAGAAAAATATTTGTGAACTCTCGATATGTGTATTCTCATATAACAAAAAGAAAAAACATATTTCTAGCATCCATTCCATTATCAGATGGATAAGAAAGAATATTCTTTTCTGTACAAGATGAAATGACATGGGCAGTCTGAAATTAATTCCTGATGTCTAGACTTCTATTCATTCCTCTGGCTCCTATATAATATAGCCACAACCAATTCTTATCTCAGTTACTACTAATTTTCAGCCCTAGAATGTACTTCAAATTCACAGATTCCAAAATTTTTCTTATGAATGTATTCTGTGGTAGTCTCAACTTATTATCCCATAAATTTTAACATGTACCTTTGCCTGATAATAAAACAGAACCATCCCACTAGAATATGGTTTACTCAGCCAAAATGAAATGAAAAAGGAAATCTGAGATGCTTTCCAGCTTTATGAAGATGGTAACCAGGAAGCAATGATTTCCAATATTTCCCTCTACAGCCTTTCAACTACAGTATAATAAAAGTGACCGAGGTCTCTTTTTAAAAAGACAGCAGTAATAACTTATGAGAGATCAATGATAACCATTTATCACATAAATAAGCACTGTGGAATTACAGAACTCCCAGATTAAATGAGAAGCATTTATTATAGTTCTCCATTGCAGCAAAATCTTTGGTACATAGTGTACAGAAAACCCAAAGGCAACCCCCCACTGGTTTTTAATTAAGTGTCATTCCCACTGAGTTAATAAGCATGCTATCAATAATGTGACTTTCCTTTAAAGTTTTGATAATAATAGTTCAAGCTATATTTTGTAATTACTGATAATAGATTTGATAAAATTCTCTAATTGCCACCCTCTCTCAACTAACACAACCAGATTTATTATGCCTTCTATGTCCAAGAACAATCAGTCTATCCATTTCTAGAACCTTAATAAATGCAAACCATGTGAAACTGATGTTTACTCTGAGAATAACACACAACTGGGAAGTTCAATCTTGAAACACAGATTATGTTATGATTAAAAGAATAAATATTTTCAAAGCTTTAAACAACCACAGTTTCCTAAGTGCCTCTTCTCTACCAGGCACTGTACAAAACCTTTATAGGAACTTTTATAACCATTGTCATAAGGGCTTATGCAAATAAAAATCAATATAATATACAGAGGCATAAACAGAGAGATTAGCTATCTGGTCCAAGTTCCCACAGCTGATTAATGGAACCAGAATCCTAAAGCCTGTGCCCTTACCACAGCCCACCAACTCCTTCTGTAAGGTAGAAACTTTGTCTATTTACTAAATGAAGAATGCAGTAATTGGTTCCAGATGAACCATGGCTTGGGTAATATCACATCCAATTGTCTATGATGATACTCTGCCAACAACAGGCACTCAAAACATGCTTACTAACTACATGGAATTCCTTGTTACCAAATTAATGAAGCACATGAGCATCATGCCCACTTGCCTAACTTCAGTGCCCCCAATCTATGCCATAGAGTGGCCAAAAACACAGCACCAGTGCCCAGAGTGGCTAGTGGCCAAGTAAATCTGTCCAGGGTTTCCAGTGAGGGGTCATCAACGACTAGCTAACCCCCATGTGTTAATCACTGATATCTGGCTTTCTTTAATTTTCTGTCCTCCAAGTGGCCCAGGCTGAAACAATGCAGTGGCGAGCTGATTTCTGTTAACTTAGAAGCATTTTATTAACAGTTGATGATCAAAGTCCTTTGTCAAACACTGAAAATAAGTGTCAGTATGTTGGCTAAGACAACCTCTACCTAGGTTGAAAGAAAGCCATAGGCAGCTTCCAGGGGTGATCAGGTAGACTTGTCAACTATAATCTAATTCCCTAACAGTAATAATCACTTGAAAAACACCCAGACTTCTCAATCAGTTTAATTCAATTCAATTCAGTTTAGTTAAATTGGTCATTTGTTCAGAACCTACACTTCTCTGTTTCAGGCATTGGAAATACAAAGATAAATTAAACATGATTCTGGCTGAGAGTTAAGCTGGCAGAATAGTAGGAGGACCCTATATACTTGTCTCCTCGTTAGATAAATTTCAATTCTGAACATCCAAGAAATCCATTTGAGGACTGACAGAACAAACTGTACAACTAGAGGGAGAGAAGAAGTCACATTGTAGAAAGTAGGAGGTGCAGAAACATGATTTGGGGTTGAAGAGGATCACAGTTGCTGCAGAGGGGAGGGATCCCTAACGAAGAGGTACAGGGTGGAGGGAATGAGAAAGAGAGTAGCACACAGGGGACTGCACAAGAAAAATGTTTTCCCAAAACCAGTGGCTGGGAAAATGAGAGGAGCTGATTATTGTGAGTTTTTACAACGAGTGGAGCTCAAAGAATGAAATTTTAGAAGTATGCACTGTGGCTGGTATTGAGCCTGGCAGATGCTACAGTGCTCCTGTGGAGAAGAGGGCAGAAGCCCAAGAATGGATGACATGATCTGGAGATCTCCTGGGATTCACTGGGAAAGACAATTCCCTCTTCTTGGAGTGCATCTTGGAGAGGTGGAATTGCCTCTCAGGGGACAAGAGTTGGTAGGTGCCATTACTCTCCCCTGTGCCTTAAGCATAGGGACACAGACATCTGCCAAAGGCAGCTAACCTGGACCCAGGCTATTGCTGTGCTTTACTCTAGACTCCAAATTCCTACACACTGGTGAAACTACCCTTCCAGGGTAAAATGGCACCAGCCCCTGCACAGGAGACTCTTCCCAGAGGACCAGCATGGGTCCATGCCACACCAGATGTCTTAAGTATGGAATTTTGAAACTCAACTAGCATGTCTAGGATAAAACACAGATGTACTGTGCAGCTGGGCAAGCAAAAAGCCCAAATACAGACCAGGTGAAGGGAAGTGATCTGAAGGATCTCAGGCACACAAGGGACATTGTTTGTTCTTCTGTGAGGGCTTCCCAGAGAGCAGCAGACATGAACTCCCCAGAGAGAGAGAGCTGGTATCATTTTTCTCGTCTGCCCATCAGCCAGACTGACTTCAGTAAGCAGCACAGTGGCAATAGTGGAGGCCTGAGCAAGTTACATCAAGCCCTGCCTCCTACACTCTGTAGGTGCTTCTTTACTAGGGCAAGAGATCCTGAGAACCAGAGCAACAGGCCCTTCCCAAAGAAGGCCAGCACATACACCCCACACATGACACGTCTACTGACCATAGAGTGTTGCAAAGCTTCAGCTCTAGTGGAAATAGCATTGGGCCTCTTTTAACAATCAAACCAGAGCACATCTAGTTAAAACTCACCGTTTTCTGGACAAGTTTCAAACACTCCCTGTGGTGGGCAAGGAGAAAAACTGCAGATGACTGACCTGAGGGGAAGAGCAGCCAAAACACAGCACCAGAGTACACACAGCACAATAGAAACATTTCCTGAAGAACCAGGCCTTGGACAGTATAGGACCTCTTCTTCATAAAGCTATTAGTCTCAGGAGCAGGAAACATAGCAGGCTTTCCTAACACACTGAAGAAGACAGAGAATTAGACAAAATGCCAAGATGAAGAAATTCATCCCAAAACAAAGAACAAGAAGGTCCCAGACGTGTTATAATCAAAACAGATATAAGTAATATGCCTGATCCAGAATTTAAAACAACAATCATAAGGGCACTAGCTGGGTTTGAGAAAAACAAAGAGATACCAAGGAGTCCCTTACTGCAGACATAAAAGACCTGAAAACTAGTCAGGCCAAAATAAAATAGGCTATAACTGAAATGCGAAACTGACTGGATGTAATGGCCACAGGATGGAAGAAGCAGAGAAACAAATATATAAGATATATAAGATGATATATAAGATAACATTATGGAAAATAATGAAGCAGAAAAGAAGACAGAAATAAAAATATAGGATCACAAATGTAAACTTAGGGAACTCAATGACTCCATAAAGCATAATACATTCTTATCATAGGAATCTCAGAAGAAGTGAGGGAAAAGTGGGTTGAAGGTTTATCTTAAAAAATTATACCTGATAACTTCCTTAATCTGGGAAAGGAAACAGACATCCAAGTCCAGGAGGCACAGCGAATTCACAACAAAATCAAAAAAGCCTGCCAACACCAAGTTGGTAAATTGGTCAATTTTACCATAGTAAAATTTATAAAATACACATATAAGGAAAGAATCCTGAAATCACCAAGAGTTAAAAAAAAAAAAAAAGTCCTTAACCTACAAGGTAAGACAAATAAGGTTCATGGCATATCATATTCTCCACAGAAACCTGGCAGGCCAGAAAGACTCACATGATATATTGAATGTGCTAAATGGAAAAAATATCCAGCAAAGCATACTTCATATACTAAGGCTACCATTCAGAATAGAAGGAGAGATAGAGTTCCCAGGACAAACAAAAACTGAAGGAGTTTGTGAACACTAAACCAGCTCTGCTAGAAATATTAAAGGGGACGCTTTGAACAGAGAGAGAGAGAGAGAGAGAGAGACCAAAACTGACAAAGACCAGAAAAGAACAGAGACAATCTATAGGAATAGCAACTTTACAGGTAACACAATGGCACTAAATTCATATCTTTCAATAATTACTCTGAATATAAATGTAAAAAAAATGAATGTAAAAGCTCCAATTAAAAGACATAGGGTAGGGGCACCTGGGTGGCTCAGTGGGTTAAAGCCTCGGCCTTTGGCTCAGGTCATGATCCCAGGGTCCTGGGATCGAGCCCCACATCGGGTTCTCTGCTCAGCGGGGAGCCTGCTTCCCCCAGCCCCCTCTTTGCCTGCCTCTCTGCCTGCTTGTGATCTCTGTCAAATAAATAAATAAAATCTTTAAAAAACAAACAAACAAACAAACAAAAAACATAGGGTATTTGAATGGATTAAAAAAAAAAAAAAGACCCATTTATACGCTGCCTACAAGAGACTCAGTTTAGGCCTAAAAAGACACCTACAGATTGGAAGTGAGGAGGTAAAAAACCATTTTTCATGCTAACGGACATCAAAAGAAAGCCAGAGTAGCCATATTTATATCAGACAAACTAGATTTTAAATGAAAGACTGTAAGAGATGAAGAAGGATACTATGTCTTAACAAAGGAGTCTATCCATCATGAAGCTCTAACAATTGTAAATATTTATGCTCCTAACTTGGGGCACACAAATACAGAAAACAATTAAACAACAAATGTGAAGAAATTCACTGATAATATTACAATGACAGTAGGGGACTTTAACACCCTACTTACAACAATGGGCAGATCATTTATACAGAAAATCAACAAGAAAACAATGGCTTTTAATGACACACTAGACCAGATGGACTTAACAGATATATTCAGAGTGTTTAATTCTAAACCAGCAGAATACATATTCTTTTTGAGAGTATGTGGGACATTCTCCAGAAGAGATCACAAACTAGGTCACAAATCAGGCCTCAACAAGTGCAAAAAGACCAAGATCACACCATGCATATTTTCAAATCACAATACTATAAAACTTAAAGTCAACCACAAGAAAAAATTTGAAAAGACCACAAATACATGGATGTTAAAGAATATCTTACTGGACAATGAATGGGTTAATCAGGAAAATAAAGAAGAAATTTTAAAAATACATGGAAACAAATGAAACTGAAAACACAATGGTACAAAACTTCTGGGATACAGCAAAAGCAGTCAGAGGATGGAAGTATATAGCAATACAGGCCTTCCTCAAGAACAAGAAAAGTTTCAAATACACAACTTAATCTTATACCTAAAGGAGCTAGAAAAAGAAGAGCAAATAAAGCTGAAATCCAGGAGAAGGTAAATAATAAAGATTAGAACAGAAAGAAATGATATAGAAACAACAATAACAACAGCAAAACAATAAAACAGATCAATGAAACTAGGAGCTGGTTCTTAGAAAGAATTAATAAAATTGATAAACCCCTATCCAGACTTACCAAAAAGAAAAGAGAAAGGACTCAAATAAATAAAATCATGAATGAGGGAGGAGAAAGCACAGCCAACACCACAGAAATACAAATAATATAAGAGAATATTACGAAAAATTATATGGCAATAATTAGGGTAATTTGGAAGAAATGGATAAATTCCTAGAAACATATAAACATATAAACAAAAACTGAAACAGTTAGAAATAGAAATTTGAACAGATTGATAGCCAATAAAGAAATTGAATCAGTAATCAAAAATCTCCCAAAAAACAGAAGTCCAGGATCATATGTCTTCCCAGGGGAATTCTATCAAACATTTATTTATTTTTTTAAAAGATTTTTATTTGTTTATTTGACAGACAGAGATCACAAGTAGACAGAGAGGCAGGCAGAGAGAGAGAGAGGGAAGCAGGGCCCCCGCTGAGCAGAGAGCCCCATGTGGGACTCAATCCCAGGACCCCAGGATCATGACCCGAGCCGAAGGCAGCGGCTCAACCCACTGAGCCACCCAGGTGCCCTCTACCAAACATTTAAAGAAGAGTTAACACCTATTTTAAAACAAAACAAAAACAAACAAACAAACAAAAAGAAATGGAAGGAAAACTTTTAAACTCATTGTACGAGGTCAGCATTACCTTGATCCCAAAACCAGACAAAGACCCCACTAAAAAGGAGAATTACAGGCCAATATACTTGATGAACATGGATGCAAAAATTCTCAACAAAAAACTAGTAAATTGAATCTAAGAGTTCATTAAATGAAGCATGGGATTTATTCCTGGGATGCCAGGTATTCACAAATCAATCAATATCATATGCCACATTACTAAAAGAAAGGGCAAAAACCATATGATCGGATCCCATCAGTAGATGCATAAAAAACATTTGACAAAGTATAGCATCCATTCTTAATAAAAATTCTCATGAATGTAGGAATAGAGGGAACATACTTCAACATCATAAGGGCAATATATGAAAGACCCACAGTTAATATCATCTTCAATGAGGAAAAACAGAGCTTTTCCTCTACAGTCAGGAACAAGACAGGGATATTCATTCTCACCATTGTTATTTAACATAGTACTGGAAGTTCTAGCCTATGACAATAAGACAACAAAAAGAAATAAAAGCATCCAAATTGGCAAGGCAGAAGTCAAACTTTCACTACTCACAGATGACATGATATTCTGTGTAGGAAACGCATAGACTCCACCAAAAAATTGCTAGAATACATGAATTTAGCAAATTTTCAGGATATAAAAATCAATGTAGAGAAATGTGTTGCATTTCTATACACCAACAATGAAGAAGCCAAAAGTGAAATCAAGGAATCAATCCCATTTGCAACTGTACTAAAACCTGTAAGTTACCCAGGAATAAACCTAACCAAGGAGGTAAAAGATCTGTACTCTGAAAACTGTATTTTGAGAACCTACTATATGTCAGGCACTGTCCTAAACCTAAGGTTACAACGAGCAAAAGCAAATACAGCCCTGACCTAGAGAATGTAGTGTAATCTAGCAAGAGAGAGAGATTAATGAAGTAATCACACAAATGAGTATGTACTTCCAAATAATGACAAGTACAATGATGAAAAGTCATGTGGTGCTATGAGGGCATATTCCAGGGAAAACTACTTATTTCTTCTCTGAAGTGACAGTTGAGCAGGCAGCTGAAAGACGGAGCCCTGGGGTACACATGACCATGGAAACAACTGTGAGAAGAGCAGTGTGAGTAGGGTATAGAGAATGAAGAGGAGAGTAGTATGATGGGAGTCTGCATGGGTAGGCAGAGCCAGAACAGATGGAGCCTGTGCACCACACTCTGGATATTTATCCATAGTACCCTCTGCAGATTTTCAAGCAAAGAGTGACCTGATTCAATATCAAATATCAAAGAGATTACTCTAGCCACAGAGTGGAGCCAGGATTCGATGAGGTCAGCGTAGATGTGGGAAGGCCAAGCTTCTGCAGTAATCCATGTGATAAAGATGATAACTCATACCAGACAGATGGTTACAAAGAAATGAGAAGCAGAAGGACTCCAGAATGGGACACAGACTGGGAATGAGAATGAGGGAATCAGAACTATGAAGCATGACACTACTTTACTGTCTTGGAAGGCGGTGCTATTTAGGGAAAGTGACACACTGAAAGAAGACAGGTATGAAACACAGAGTACGTGAAAGGATGATGCAAGGGTGTAGAAGAAATTAAGGGCCAGGTGGAATAAGGACCCTGAAAACCCCCTGAAGGAGTCTGGACATTGTACATCAGAACAGAGAGCAGACAGAAATATCTTAGGCAGGCCTGCCCTTAACATTTTCATGGCCCGGGGAAAGAGTCTAGATGGAGTTCCTAATTCTATATGTCCTAAAACTCTCCCTCATCGTGACTCAAAAGAGGCAACCTCTAACCCCAAGGGTCTCTAATCCCTCACCCTTAACTATACTTTTTTATGTCCTTTAAAAGAACCTGAGGCTGGAAGGTTAAAATTTAGACTTCCAAGACTCCCTGGAGTTTAGTACTTGAATGTAGAGATGTGAGGAATGTCAGCCCTTAGCTCCTGGTCCCTAGCCCCTGGCCTGCCTGCCCCTTTATTTCCACCCTTTAAACTATCCTATGCTATGAAAGACCTCAAGTGTAAGTCTATGGATAATCCAGCCCACCCATTCAAGTTCTAAATCATTTCCCTTTACAACCTCCGGGAAAAGCAGCTGTCCCTTGGCCACCACTTGGGTGGCCAGAAGCCACTTGGGCAGGAGTGTCCAGGGTCCTGGACATCAACAGTGAGGTCTATAACAGGGACATATATCCATGTGGGTGCTGTGAACTCTTCTCCCACTTGATGCTTGTTTTATGTCAGTTACATTCCCCATTAACATCAATACACTATTGTATTGCTTTGAGCATAACTTACTTACTGCCTGTCACATTTAAAATTTACTATCTTGAAATAATGGAAAAATGTAAAGCCCCTACCTTCCCAAACTCAATGACTGACTGAGATAAATGCTTCTTCCCTCTTAAAGTCCAAATAAAAGAAAAGCCATCATCATAATAAACATCATTGCCATTCATCTTGGTGGTAATTACCCATTCATGCCAATCCCCTTCAAGATTTAAGCTCTAGTTAAAATGCAGAAAAGATGAACAGATTGAAGAATGTAGCTTATTTATTTACATCCAAAGTGAAAGTGCAATTCCTTACTCCAAAGACTTTAAGACAAATCTGACAGCCTAAATTACTCCCTACTAAAGGAAATGGTTTTGATAGAATAAGACATTAATAAACAATCTGGATTTTCCTCATTTAGTTTTACTTTAGTTTTTATTTCTACTCTCTATTTCAAAAGGCAGTTTATGATAAAAATCCATACACAACAACAGATAGCTAAAAGTGAAGTTAAGAAAAAGGTATCTGAATCTATTTAGAGAAAAATGGGAATAATTTTATCAGGAATCTGAAATAAGATATTATTCATGACTACTAAATTAGCTCTGAGTTTCCTAGCAGCCAAGGTAAGGAAACACACACACACACACACACACACAACAAAAAACTGAAGAGGCTTATAGATCTCTAAGAGCTTGAAAGGAGCACATTCTCTGTTCTTTAAAAGAGACACACCTTGGTGCACCTGGGTGGCTCAGTGGGTTAAAGCCTCTGCCTTCGGCTCAGGTCATGATCCCAGGGTCCTGGGATTGAGCCCCGCATCGGGCTCTCTGCTCCGCAGGGAGCCTGCTTCCTCCCCTCTCTCTCTGCCTGCCTCTCTGCCTACTTATGATCTCTGTCTGTCAAATAAATAAATAAAATCTTTTTAAAAAAATTAAAAAAAAAATGAAAGAGACACACCTCCCCTCTGCCACCAAAGTCGTATCAAACAGTGCCTCCAAGTAGCAATGTTAATGGCTGCAAAATTTCTTCATTTCATTATTAGCACTACATATAATCTAAATGTATGCCAAGAAGACATGTGTATGGAGAATAATCTAATGTCGAGGACATGCTTCCTAAAGAACAGACTGTTGCAGGGATCAATATTAGAGAATCCAGAATATATAGATCTGGTGTGTCCCTGTTGCTCTCTGTCACACATCAATTGCCCCAGGAGCATTTGTAACCAATACAACAGTGAGCTTTAAATGCTTGTGCTCCCGTTAACTAGAAAATGTGTTTCAAAAGGTTTATATTATAGTTAGCTAAAAGGAAATACACATGTAAAGAATTCCAACCTCTAAGGAAATGTGGCTTAACTTCTAATGCCATTTATAAGTGATCTCAGCAGACAAACTGAACCCAGACAAAAAACTGTAAAAGCCCAAGTTATGCCTTGGTATATGTTCAGCTTGGTAGTATACCAGCCTTCTTTCACTATGATAGACTTATACAGAAACTGAGATTTTTGAATTACCAAATGGCTGTAGATAGTAGTTTCTCTCTTTTTTCTAAGTAATAGAACCCGTAATTTGTCCAGGTTAGCAATATACTCAGCTTAAAATAATCATTTCCCATTCCCTTGCAGCAATGGCTGGATATGCTGGTCTTGGGACACAGTTATGGCCAAGGAGAAATGAGCAAAGTCTACCAGAAGGGCCTGTCGGGAACTAGCTAAATAGGACAAACTCAACTCACACTTGCGCTTTTTTTTTTCCCCTCTCCATCCTTCATCTTGTTAGAAAACAAACAAGATATCTGGAGAAAGACCAGCCATCTGGGAACAACGAGTATAAAAACCAGAGATGAGAACACTGAAAAGGGAGCTGGAAAGAGCTTGGGTACTTGACAACTCCCTCAAGCAACTCCACCAGCTCTGGACTGCCTACCCCCGCAATTCTTCTGACATGAAAAAAATAAAATCTTTTTTAGTTAGCCACTGTAGATGGGTTTTTGTTAGACTCAGCAGAATGTAATCCCTAACTGAAAAATAGGCACATACCCACCTCTCTAAATGCCTCGTTCAACAAACTGAAAGTAAAATTGAGACTTCATGTCCAGGGAGAATGTGCAGAAGAGAATAAATCTCCCCTTCAGGATAGCATTCATTCTGGTGCCAGAAGCATTGCAGGTGTTCACCAAATCCTGTTTTCCTCACGGTCCCACTGCTGAGCACATTTCACAGCTTTCTGCAGATGTGGCCATGCATCTGAGTTCTGCCCAGTGAAACAGGGGAGGGAGTAATGTCTCTGCCATTTGCAGATTTGGTGCATTAAAACTTTCCTTTGCAATTTACCATGCTCGCTTTATTCCCACACTCCAGGTGAATGTAAAAGAGGAAGAGCTCCTGGAAAATGACAGAGCAAAACAAAGAGGCCCAGGTCCCGGACCCAGAGGGCAGAACCCTGCACTTGCAAAAAAGCTGGACAAGGACAAACAAAAAGAAACACTGATTATGGGGGTGCCTGGGTGGCTCAGTGGATTAAAGCCTCTGCCGTCGGCTGGTCATGATCCCAGTGTTCTGGAATCAAGCCCTGCATCAGGCTCTCTGCTCAGCCGTGAGCCTGCTTCTCCCTCTCTCTCTCTCTGCCTGCCTCTCTCTGCTTGTGATCTCTGTCTGTCAAACAAATAAATAAATCTTAAAAAAAAAAAAAGAAAGAAAGAAAGAAACACTGATTATGTTAAGTCACTAAGACTTTGAGGTTGCTGTTACAGAAGTCAGTCTACTATGAATATAACTTGAGGAATGGTCTCCAAAGTGGATGGCAAGCACTCTAGGGGGTACGCAAGATGATCCTCTGGGGTATAGGGTAAAAATATTACAACTACATTTTTAATTAACCAATTAATTAACCAATTAAATGTGTATAATATGTTGGTAAAGCGCTATATAAATATACTTACATTGAAAGTATACTCAAAAAAGCTTTTTACTAAGTGGGATGCACAATTCTAAAAAATCATGAATGCCATTGTTCTAGAGAATTGGTTTTAAAGCATTTTTAAGACACAAAACTCACTCTTCAAAAGAGAACTTCCATAATGAAGTCATTAGAGAAAACGGGTGATGGCACTGCTGAGGGTTGAAAACCCAAACACAATCCCTTTGCCCCACCCAAGAAGAAATGATACTACATCAACAAAGAAATAGAAGTCTCAGTATTGAGGTTTTATACAAGACTTTGATTAGAAAGAGGATGACATTGTTTACTTTTTAAAAGCAAACTTGCTATATAGAATCTATGGAACATTCTAAAAAATCTCTGGATTTGACATATATTTCTTGGTTTAAATTGGTTTGAATTGGTCACTTATATACTGGCTCTTACTACAAGGTGAAGGGGTTAGGGAGACCTCACCACTTAGCTTTGCTTAGTTCTGTTGTGAAATTTCTTCATCTTCATCTAAACTGTAGGAATAGAGCAGGAGGATGGGAAAAAGGAAATGGCAAAGCTAAGAAAAGGTGATAGTGTTTCTCAGGCTCCTTGAAAAAACAGCAGCTGCTTCAACATCTCCGGCTTCTACTTGCACATGTACAAATGGGCCAAGCAGAGGCCCGTTCCTCTTTCATTAGGTTGAGGGTAGAAAAGAGCTCAGAATTTAGCCCAAAGAAACTATCTAAAACCATTCAGAAACAAGAAGTCTTGCGTGAAATTAAACCTATGTTATGGATAAGTGTGAAATATAAAACAATTATTTACAAAACAAAGAACCCCAGAAAATACAGTATACTGTTTCTATGGCAAAATTATCCAGAAACCCACATGCACTCAGGGAACATGGAGCCTGTTTTTTTCTTTCTTCCTTTTTTATCTATCTATCTATCTACCCACCTACCTACCTATTTCTTTATATATTTGAGTATGAGCTGGGGGTGGGGGCTCAGGGAGGCGAAGAGGGAGAAGGAGGAACAGACTCCCTGCTGAGCAGGGAGTTCGATGTGGGACTCGATCCCAGGACCGTGAGATCATGACCTGAGCTAAAAGCAGGTGCTTAACTGATTTAGCCACCAAAGCTCCCTGGAGCCTATTTCAATCATTCTCTAATCCATAAAAATGAGGTCAGCAAATTAGCAAGTGTCAGTTTGAAGCATACAAACCTCTGACTAATTTCTCCTTTTTCTTTAGGGTGGAGAGAAGGAAAAGGGGATAATAACAAAATTACCCTTGGCAGTCAAGTATGAACTGAAAGGAATAATCAACTTGAACTGTTATTTGACTTCCTATTGCCTCTAGCAAGCTTATGTTGTCAAATATTTGCATCTGTTTTTAAGCTATCACCATCTCTTAATTTTTTAATGTTTTTCGACTTTTCCCCTATTATGGCACTATCCATCTTATATACTACTTCAGGCTCCATCAAGTCCATACAATTTATATTGTCAGAGATCACAGAATAAGCAGTACTTAATTAGAGTTGCAGGTCTTCCATCCCTAAGTGCTTTCCCCAGCCAGTGCCTCCAGTTGGGTGCCCAGCTTCTGACAGGTACCGATGAGATAATTACTATCTCAGTCTACTGTATCGAGGTGCCAAGGATATTCATATCATCAGTATTGTAAGGCCAGAGCTATCTTTGAACTCAGTGTTGCTTATTAAGTGAACACAAAAGGACAATAAAAAGCAATTCTTTAAGTGGAATGTCCCTGTAAGAATATTCATTTGCTTCTCTGTGACAGATGCTGTCATAAGGGTTATTCGTAACTTCTCTTTCTTTTCCTCCCCTTGAATATGTTTGCTGTCCTGATGATAAATCTACAGTCTATCCTGAGCTGAAGAAAAATAGCTGGGGCTTTTCTGTATGCCAAAGCTGTGGGCCACATCTATCATCCTCTTGCTTTGTTTCCCTTTTAATTATCTCACTTCAGTCAGAAACTTCAAATCATAAGCCTAAGGAGAAACTAGATTTTAATTTACAGAAGTGCAGCTAAATATTTTTGTTCTAAGTCTGTATTTCATAATAAAGATTGGAGCCCCAGGGCTCCTTAAACCAAATGGCAACTATAAACATTTTTCTTCATGGCATGTTTTTTTGTTTCAAAAAACAAACCTGACTTCACCTACAGCCCATCAACCAAAAAGTTATTATAAGATCACATTCACCTTTTCCAGTCTGCCACCCAGCACACAATACCCTGAATTAATCACACATTAGAGATGAATTTTCTTAAATGGGTCATTTCTTCAGGAACTTTGAAGGTTGATTTAGACTCTAGCTGGGGCTAGGTGACCTCTTTGAAGGAGGGCCCACTCTGCTCCACCTACTCAACTGGGAAAGCACTCCCTCTTTCTCTTTCTTACTTTCCCTCCAGCTTTTCAGGTCCCACCCACAAACAAGCTTGGTCTGCCTTAAGACTGCTCAAACAAGCTCACCCATTCATTAAGTGCAAGGTCTGTCCAAAGCACCAGAAGTGTACTTCCCAAATAGCTGAGTTCTTCTAGGTACCCCAAAGCCCCGACATAACAGTGAGCAGGACTATGGATCAAGTCCCATGTATCTCATAGTTCTAGAGAGATTTCACATCAATTAAGAGTACTGATGGCCTTAGGATCAGAGGGAGGGGAGGGAACAGTTAACATTCCCCAGCATTCTGCCCAGCAGCCTTTGTCAGAGATATTAAAGTCTTTCAAAGGCGATATATTGGTTCTATGTGTCCAGAGCTCTGGGTTAAGTGCTTTCCTTTTATATTTGTTTTCTTTCAAGGAAAAAAAAAAAAAAAAAAAGACTTCACAACTTTCAATAAGAAAGGTAAGTTCACGTTTCAAGAAAACTGAATGAACTCAAACATGTGAGTATAGTCAGTGGTGTAAAAGAAGGTAAAAAAAAAAATCCAATTTTATAGGTCAGGTTGGGTGATAGGGCGGAAAAGTAAACAAATGGCAGAAATCTGTCAGGTAGGCTCAAATTTTAGAGATAGAAGGAGCCAAAAGATCCTTAAATCCAAGCACCAACTCAGTTAACTAAGGAATCAGAGTCTGCAACTTGCTCGCAAAAAGCAGGTGGCAGAATGAGGGTCCTCCTCAGGTAATCAGGGACTGTTGAGCACCTATGGCATGCAGTATTTAATAAGGGTTCTTTGGGTACTAATGAACTCTTCCCAAAAACCCAGCAACATAAGTAGGACCCATTATAGCATTTCTCAAAATGGACTAATTATATGGTTTGCTTTCAAAGAACTCAAAGAAGGGGAAAAAAACCTCAAGACACAATACTGCATTACACTAAAAAATTAAAATGGGGGGCACCTGAGTGGCTCAGTGGGTTAAAGCCTCTACCTTCAGCTCAGGTCATGATCTCAGGGTCCTGCGATTGAGCCCCGCATCAGGCTCTCTGCTTGACAGGGAACCTGCTTCCCCTCCTCTCTCTGCCTGCCTCTTTGCCTACTTGTGATCACTGTCTGTCAAATAAATAAATAAAATCTTAAAAAAATAAAAAAATAAATATGTATAAATGTAAAATTAAATCCCTTATGCTTGTTGTTCTTATAAGCAACTATCAAACCAGAACAAATTTGAAAATTAAGTGCAAATAAAACTACAAAACCAATACAACCCAATTCATAGCATTATTTTAATGTGACAAATTTATGTGATTTTGCTAAAACCAAATCACCTTTGGTACTTACTGCTAAGGCACAAGTTCACTTGTCTGAGCAGGCCCATTTCACCACGTACAAGGGATCTCATTTGGCCAGCTTCTGGCCTTCCTCCCGAGTCATAGGAAGTTAGGATCATCTGGCACCAACACTAGCATGTATGCTAGTCCAGTGTTCAGTTACAGGATGGTCCAGAAGATGCTTAGTCTAATTTTTATACTATTATCAAAACAAAAGCTCTTTTTTTAAAAGATTGTCATAGAACATGCACTATAGCCTCAAGAATATAGTCTCAGACCACTCTGAAAGATACTGATCAATTTATTATTTGAAGTTACTTTTTCATTGTTTTCTACTAAAAATCCTGGAGTAGAAAGTTGGCTCAAAGAGGAATATTTTTAATATGATGTGATTAAGACAGAAGAATTTTTATTAGATAGTTTTATATAATTTCAAGTGAGAACATTATTTTAATACTTGAACTCTACCCACTACCATGAATGCACTTCATCAATTTTCTGGTAATAGACTGTAGAACATTCTCTATATTCACAAAGTTTTGTCTTAGAGCTTAGTGGAAATATGAAAATCTTAAATGTAAATCAAAACTATGCAGCAGTTACATATAAGTCCCTAGTGAAGCTAAACCACAAGGTGGGAATACTGGCAGCATAGAGGATTACAGCAAGAGCAGTAAGACCCAGGGCGAGTATTTAAACCCATGATTTGCAAAACCACATCAATAAGGTTTGCTGTAAGCGTCTTCTATTATCATAAAGGACCTAGTCATCTTCTTATGCATGTCATTTTCTTTTAAGCTTCATTGTATACAAAGCTGCACTAAAATTCCTTTAACCGTAATTTCAGATTGGATACTATTGAATACAAAAACAGATCCGAAGGGGCACATGCACCCGAATGTTTATAGCAGCAATGTCCACAATAGCCAAACTATGGAAAGAACCTAGATGTCCATCAACAGATGAATGGATCAAGAAGATGTGGTATATATACACAATGGAATACTATGCAGCCATCAAAAGAAATGAAATCTTGCCATTTGCGACAACATGGATGGAACTAGAGCGTATCATGCTTAGCGAAATAAGTCAAGCAGAGAAAGACAACTATCATATGATCTCCCTGATATGAGGAAGTGGTGATGCAACATGGGGGCTTAAGTGGGTAGGAGAAGAATAAATGAAACAAGATGGGATTGGGAGGGAGACAAACCATAAGTGACTTTTAATCTCACAAAACAAACTGAGGGTTGCTGGGGGGAGGGGGTTTGGGAGAAGGGGGTGGGATTATGGACATTGGGGAGGGTATGTGCTTTGGTGAGTGCTGTGAAGTGTGTAAACCTGGTGATTCACAGACCTGTACCCCTGGGGAAAGAGTATTATGCCTCCATCAGAAAGGATGAATACCCAACTTTTGTAGCAACATGGACGGGACTGGAAGAGATTATGCTGAGTGAAATAAGTCAAGCAGAGAGAGTCAATTATCATATGGTTTCACTTATTTGTGGAGCATAACGAATAGCATGGAGGACATGGGGACTTAGAGTGGAGAAGGGAGTTGGGGGAAATTGGAAGGGGAGGTGAACCATGAGAGACTATGGACTCTGAAAAACAATCTGAGGGTTTTGAAGGGACGGGGGGTGGGAGGTTGGGGTACCAGGTGGTGGGTATTATAGAGGGCACGGATTGCATGGAGCACGGGGTGTGGTGCAAAAATAATGAATACTGTTATGCTGGAAATAAAAAAAAAATTAATAATAAAAAAAAATAGTAGACAGGTAATTGCCTTAGAAATGGATTTAGTTAAAGATTGGAAATGATGATAAAGTGTATTGTCCTATGATAGTAGTATTAAGGCAGTTCATGGTCAATTATAATAAAAAAACATATTAAAATGAGAAAAAAAAAAAAAACAGATTTCAACTTGATGCAACAGATAGAAAGAAGACTATTTTTTGTTAAACACCCTGAATTCTCAGATTTACAGTCCTTAAAACTCTTTTATACCAATGTAGTGTAGCCTGTACATGTTAGAAGTTCAACTGAGGAATCATCCATGGGGTGCCCATTGTCTGACAGGTACTACACTGGATGCTGGGAATACACAATGAATAAAAGGAAACAGTTTCTTGTAATGGTCACAGTCTAGACAAGGAGAGGACGTTGACTCAGTCAATAACCATCGTGGGAGGGCATCTAATGTGACATCTAATGAGAATCAAGCACAAGGTGAAGAAGGAGCACTAGAGGGGAACACATCGTTTTGCCTAGGCTGGAGGTAAGGAAAGCCTTCCCAGAAGAAATGACTTTCTAGCCAGGATTTGAAGAAATAAAAAAGAGTTCATTAGAAAGAAGAACAAATGGGAGAAGATGCAGAGGAAACACAGATGCAAAGGCACATAAAGATAAAACAGTGTAATGTGATGATGATAATCATAGAGCTAGCCTTCACTGAGTGGCTCTGTGCATCAGGCACTATTTAGACACTTTAGGTGCACTATTTCATTTAATCCTCATAACAGATTTATTTCTATTCTACTGGTGAAAATTTGAGCATTAGAGAGATTCATCTGCCAAAGAACTTACAGCTAGTAAGTGGCAAAGTTCAGGTCAAACCTAGAACAAGGTCTTCATAGTCTACATTTCCCACCTCCTGCTCCATAGTTCAGAAAGCTATAAATAGTCTGATATTGTTAAAGCATGAATTAGAAGGCAGAGAGAAAAAAACATATCTGATTGCTAGAATACTACATTTCTATCAACATTGATATGTATGAGCATAAAATATTATAAATCCCTCCCAAATGTTGTTGCAAAACATAGGAGTGATGCTTCATATACAATCTATTATTAGTGTTTATATGTATTAGAGATCTTAGTTATATAATTTCTAATATCATTCTTCTCAGGAAATGTAGATTTTTGTTTGTTTACTTATTATTTTTAATATCTAAGTGGATATGATAAACATCTTCATAAGTTAGTCATGTGTAAATAAACCATAAATAAGATAAAATCCTTTATTAGTACACATGTCCCAATTCCATGTGTGGAAATCAACATACATACACACCAGTTAAACCAAATATAGAACCTGAGGCTTTCTCTATCTAGAAACCAATAAAATAACAGGGAATATGATTATTTGTTACTGAAATTGTAGAGCTTTTAATTGGCGAACAACACAAAATTACAAGAACTGACATGTTTCTCAGCTAATAAAATTAAAGTCTATGGCACTATGTGCTCTCAGCCTTTGAGAATTTTTACTTGCTGTTTTTTTGTTTTGTTTTGTTTTGTTTTTAATTTGGCTATTTGAGAGTTAAAGTGCAGATTTCTCTACAGTTGAGAGTAAGTAAATAACATTAACATAGGCTCCTTAGTAAACCAAGAGTTAACAGTTGTGGGTTGTATGATCATTTCCTTAAATGTCCTGCTCTCCTCAAGTGAACCTGACAGAAAGGGTGGATTTATGTATTTAAATTACCACAGTTAGAGAAAGGCCTTGTAGGGGAGCTAATCCTTCTACCCAACAAAAGGGGAAAATCATAACAAAAACAGCAGGCATGAAAAAATTTTCCAGCAACCTACTTAGTAAGTGCCAGGTGCTAGATTCATTTTACCTGGTTTCTACCCAGATCAAGGCTGCCATAAGACTAGAGATAGGCAGAAATGCCCACGTATAAAGATTTCTGGTTGAGCTCAGTGCCTGTCATTGATAAATCAAGATCAATTTATCCACCTCCCAGGGCTGTTGGAAGGCTTACATTAGATAGTGTGTTCATAGGGTCTAGCAGTCCTGGGACCCAAGAGCCATCCAATATAGGTTGATCCCATCCCCCTCCCACACAAATTCCATTCTCTCCCTACAATCTCGCGGGGACCTTCAAATACTACCATTTTTCCTTATAGTAGTTTCTTAGAAATCTGAAGACAAAATTAAAAAGCAACAAAACACTAGGAGTAGGGGAACCTGGGTGGCTCACTGTGTTAAGCCTCTGCCTTCAGCTCAGGTCCTGATCTCAGGGTCCTGGAACAGAGCCCTGCATTGGGTTCTCTGTTCGGTGGGGAGCCTGCTTCCGCCTCTCTATCTGTCTGCCTCTCTGCCTACTTGTGATCTCTGTCAAATAAATAAATAAATAAATAATCTTAAAAAAAAAAAACCAAGGAGTTTATGGCATAATTATTTGATGTTTTTGTAACTTCAAATAGTTGCTTCTGTGACTAAGTGGTAGGCATGAAAGGGTATCAAGATAATGGGAATTTACTGCTGAGCCCCATCTTGGGGCATGAAATTCACCAATAAATTACTGCAGCACAGTTTCACAGCTAATACAGCTATGTAAAATCACTGTTTGAGAGTCCTTTTTTTTTTGAAAGACTCAATATAAGTAATCAAAGAGAATATAAGGTATTTTTGCAAACAAATCTCCTGCTCCAAAAAACCCTCTTCATTGTTTTCTTTCTTCATCACCTATTATATGCAGGGGAGAATGCATTCCTCTTTGATCCCCAAAATTAAACAACTAATAGGCCAAAGAATTGTGTTTACTTTTGAGTCAAGGAACACTATTATAAATTTAAGTTCCTATCTCTCCTAGTCTTGTTGCCATCTTTAATTTTTTTTTTTATTCTACAAGATGAGAAAATATCAGGTCTATAGGCAATGAGTGATTAACAAAATGCATGCAAATCAAGTAATTAATTTTAACAGACCTTCAGTGTCCTTATTGCTGACAGAAAAGGGGAGCTGGGAAATTTAATCTCAATTTGTGAATACTTATTATCTCTAAATAAAACAGCAATCACAATGGCATCTTCTCAGGGCTCCTGGCAGACACTTATATTATGCACGTTTTCGATTCACTTACTTGAACTAGAGATTAATGTCATCTTCACCAACCCAATATTAAAGTTCTTTTCACACCCATAAAGTTGTTTACCAAATTTTTTTTAATTTTAAATTTTAAAATTTTATTTCAAATTTTTATTTTAAAATTTAAAAAAAAAACACAAATGCACCATGCACATGCTCAGTTCACACAGCTATTTTGGGACAACCTGGGTAAGCAGGAGTTGGGGATGAAAAGAGAGTTCTTCGGGTATAGATACATTTATCCCTGTCACGAGTGCAAGAACTTAGAGAGCACCCAATGAAAGAATGAATACATGAACACAATCTGTTTTGATGGTTAGAAAGGTTAGGCTTTGGGTCTTAGTACCTCCACTTACTAAATGCCTGACCTTTGGCTACTTACTTACCCTCTCTGTGCCTCTCTTTTCATAAAAGAAAGTAATACACATATTTACGTTGTTGTGAGAATTTTTTAAAAAGTAAATGAATGGAAAGCACTTAGGATAATGCCTGGCATATGGTAAATGCTTAATAAATTATTATTAGTATTACTTTCAGCCTTATTACTATTATTACTTAATACTTTTCAGCTTATTAATATTACTATCAGACTCAATAGCACTGTCCTTAAGTTGGAGAGAAGCTTCATTAGCTGGTAGATGGTCATTTTTCAGAAATTAAGCATAAAGACTTTAAGGATTTCAAGCAGTTAGGTAGATCAGGTAAAGTAATGAGTTTTACTTGAGAAAGGAAAAAGACATCTCTATATGAATCACATTAGAAAAATTAGCAGAAGGGGTTGTGATAATTTGCAGTATAACAGAAGAACTGACTTCACAAAAGGACTCCCTTCCATAAAGTCATCTTGGTAATAGGATCTTTTGGGGCCTAAAGCAAAACTTGATTTATAAAAATATAAACAACAAACAAAGAGCATGTACATTAGCTTTTCAGTCATGGAAAGCGGGTCTTGGGAAGTCATTCATGAGTCTGGTTTTTGCCAATTCCAGCGACCAGTGTCCTTTCAAATGCCTATCACATAGCTGATCATTCTCCTTCCTAAACATTTTCTCTACTTTCTCTTTCTGTCTTCCCTTCTACCTCAATGGCTACTCTTTTTCAGTCTGTTTTGCTGGGCACTCCTCATCCTAACTTCCAAATGTTAGGTACTCTGGAGCTACAATCCTTCACCTTTTTCTCTTTCTTTACTCCCTGGAGCCTGGCTTTAAAACTATCTATACACAGTTTGCTCTCATGTTTGTATCTCAAGGCCTAAAGTTTCCTCCAAGCTCTTGGTTGTTTCTCTACTTTATTAGGTCCCTAGATGTCTAGTAGATATCTCAAATAAAGCATGTCTAAGACAGAGCTTGATTTCCACTTGAGGTCCGCTCCATCCTAAGGATGGGTCCTTAGGACCCCATCCTAAGTCTTTCCCATCTTAGTCAATGGCTCCATCATTCCCTCTGGTCAGCCCACTTTGGTTCTTTCATTTCCCTCATCACACAATCACACAATTATACAATTCCTCCATACACACATTCAATAAATTACCAAATCTTATTTGCAGTATTTTGAAATGTATTTCAGATCTGACCACTACTTACCATTCCTACAGCTACCAACTTGGACTATGATAATATCCTCCTAAATGCTACCTCACCTTTCAATTTTTTTGTCCCTATAATCACTCAAAGTGATCTTTTTAAAATGTTAAGTCAGATCACATAACTCCTTGGCTTAAAACCTTACAATGGCTTCCTGACATACAATGCCCTCATCATGGCCTAAAAGACCTTGTGAAGTATCACCTGCCTCACCATATGCTATAGTTTGAATGTTTGTGTCCTTTCCCTGCCCAAATTCATAAGGTGAAATCCTAACCCCCAAAGTGATATAAAGAAATGAAACCTTCAAGGCAGTTATATCAAGAGGGCTTTACTTTCATGAATTTAATTTGTGTCCTTATAAAAGAGGCCTAAAGGTGTTCTCTTGCTTATTCATATGAGGAAAAAAATCAGAAGTTGGCAGTTGGCAAGCCAAAAGAGGGTCCTTACCACAACCCAACAATGCTGGCACCCTGACCTTGATTTCCAGCATCCACAACTGTGAGCAACAAATTTCTGCTGTCTATAAGTCACCCAGTCACCATGGTATTTTGTTATAGCAGCCTGAATGGACTAAGACACCATGTACTTCATTTCCACTTGTTCACCAAGCTGCAACCCCATGGGCTTCCTACTTGTTCCTCTAACCACCAAGGCTATTCTCCCCTCTCAGCTTTCAAACCTCTTCTTCCTTCTGCCTGGAACATTTTTGGCCTGGATTTTTCTCTGAATAGACTCTTTCCATTCTCATTTATTCAAATATCTTGACTAATAAATTTAAATTATCTACAACCACCACATATTTTTCTCAAGCCCCTTAATACCACCTAAAACTATATGCTGACTTATTCATTGTCTCTCCCATGAGAATATAAACTTGAATGGAATAGAGATTTTGCTTGTTACCTCTACCACTGTATTCTCAGCACCTTAGACAGTGCCTGGAATATAGTAGGAACTAAATAGAGATGTCTTGATAAATTAATCTACTATCTTCCTCTTCAGTCTATAGCTCCAAAGAATGGATTAGGTATCTGCAGTTAGGAGAGGATTCAATGTAACAAAATTATCAGTAATAAAAAGTCACAGACTAGTCCCCAAAGGCTTCTGAATCTAAAATACCACCACACACAGTCAAAGATGTATGGGTTTGAATCTTATCCCCATGTTTCATCTGAATATAACTTTAACAATTTATTTAATCCTCCTGAGCTTCAGTTTCCAATAAAATGGGGATGCTATTATTAACTGGCTGTGTCATTAGGAGAACTATGAGTTCTTGGATTCAGCAGTCATGTCTTGATTTCATTCATGCATTTGTCCACTCAAGCAACACCTTTATAGAGTATCTAATATGTTCTAGACAATGAATTAGTTACTGAGAAATTAATCATCCAATTGTGAGCACAGCAGACATGATTGAGAGCCTTGGGAACTTATTGGCTAGTAAAGCATTATAATAAAGTGCTATTTTCACTTCAGTAAGGGAAATGCAATCAACATGGAATGGGAGCCTAAGCATACTCTGGAGAGGGGATCAGGAAAGACTTTTTTTTTTTTTTTTTAAGATTTTATTTATTTATTTGACAGAGAGAGAAGAGTGAGAGAGGGAACACAAGCAGAGGGAGTGGGAGAGGGACAAGAAGGCTTCCTGCTGAGCAGGGAGCCCCATGCAGGGCTCAATCCCTGGACCCTGGGATCATGACCTGAGCCAAAAGCAGATGCTTAATGACTGAGCAATCCAGGCACCCCCAGGAAAGACTTCTTGAATCAAATTACATTGAAGGATAAATATAAAATATGTATAATTATAGGTGTTGTGTAGGTGGTGAGTATGGAGGCCACACAGGAATGCAAAGACTTCTGATACTTTAGAGGGATACTTTAGAGGGATACTTTAGAGAGATTTAGAGCCAATATGGCTAAATTTCAGGATATGGAGAAATTTCGGGATATGGAGAAATGATGGGAGGCCACTGCAGTGAGCAGGAGCTCTAGGAAAATAGAAAAGTAGAATATGGTAAATTTATAACATAAAAACCTATGCAGAATTAGAAGCAATAAGCTAGCTGTATGCATATGAATAGATATGCAAAATGTATTGAGGAGAAAAAGGTAAGAAAGAAGGAGAGCTATAACACAACGACACTTGTACAAATTTAAATATACACCAAGACTGCATATTTTAAAAGGAATCACACATCAACCACACACATTTGACTGAATGACTTGGAAAGGGAGAATGAGTGTGGTAATCAGAGATTAAGAGGAAAATAAATTCATAAAACAAGAAAGAGACCTTGCATGATCTGCTGATGAAAGTGTCCAATGAACTGAGAAGTGGGATTAACACAATTCTGAATCTAAGTCCAAAGGGAAGGAACAAAAGGAGGGGGGTAAAAGAAGGCCAGAAACTAGATCACCAGGAGACCAAGGAGAGAACACTTAAGGCATGTTTGGGGAAGAGCAAATGGTCCTGTGTGGCTTGACGTCCCCCAGAGATCACAGATATTTGCTTTGCTCATTTCCAAACTGTCAATTCCCCACTAACTAGCCCTGCTGAGGCCTTGGGCCAAGAAGCACAGACACTGGACAGCGGTTCTCTCTGCCTCACTAGCTTGTCCTTGAAATGAAACAAAGAAACCCATGTAGGTGTATGCAAATTTAATATTCGTGAAATTAAATCACTGCAGGGTTTCCATTTCAAAAATGGGAAACTAAAACTACCCAGAATTATTCCTTTTCAAAAAAAAATTATTCCATATTTCAGCCTCACCAGTTACTAGGAATTTAAAATGTCTCTGTCTGATGTAAACAGAAATGAGGGATACATCTGTCCCAGGAAATCACTAACTTAGATATAAAATACAGCAGACAAGTAGGTGATTAAATGTCAACTCTGGGAAGATCCCTCACAGACTTCTATAAGAAATACCAGCATTACAGAATTTTAGATTTAGCCCAAAAAAAAGAAAACACAAAACATGTTTCATTAATATTTTAACTTAAAATTGCATGTTTTAGTTTGGGCTTTTTGCCCTAAATTACTCTATAAAACATATTTGCTCCTCTTTTTCATTTTTTTTTATTCAAACAGTATTACATTAGTTTAAGGGGACAATATAATGATTCACAAGTTCTAAACATTTCCCAGGGCTCATCAAGATAAGTGTACCTTTAATCCCCATTACCCATTTCACACCTCACCTTGCCTACCTCCCAGCTGATTGTTGCCAGAGAAATACAAACCATTTAGTTTGTATTTAAGAGTCTGGTTTTTTGTCTTTCTTATTTATTTATTTATTTATTTATTTATTTATTTATTTATTCTTGTTTCAAGTTCTTATTTAAATTCTAGTTAGTTAACATAGAATTGTATGCATTTCAGGTATAGAATTTAGTGATTCATCACTTACATATTACACCCAGTGCTTATCACAACTGCTCTTCTAAATACCCATCATCCATTTACATTTAGCCCATCCACCCGCTCACCTCCCCTCCAACAACCCTCAATTTGTTTTCTATAGTTAAGAGTCTTTTATGGTTTGCCTCCTTCTCTTTTTTTTCTTCTTTTACCTATGTTCATGTTTTGTTTCTTAAATTCTACAGATGACCTATCTCACTTGCATTATACCCTCTGAATCCATCCATGCTGTTGTAAATGGCAAGATTTCATTCTTTTTTATGGCTGAGTAACACTCCTGTGTGTGTGTGTGTGTGTGTGTGTGTGTGTGTGTGTGTATGCACGTGTGCACATCTTTATTCATCATCTATTGATGGACATTTGGGATGCTTCCATAATTTCACTCTTGTAAATAATGTTGCAGTAAATACAGGGGTGCATATACCTTTTGAAATTAGTGTTTTTGTTTTCTTTGGATAAACAGTCAGTAGTAGAATTTCTGGATCATATGGTAATCCTATTTTTAATTTTTTGAAACAACTCCATATTGTTTTCCACAGTGGCTATGATGAGGGAGCAGGAGGCTGGCTGAGGACAGAGCAAAAGCTGGCGCCTTGCACCCCCTCTTCACCCGCTCCCCTCCATATGTGTAGCATTCCTCAGGCACCCCTGACTGCCATAAAACGATAAATAGTTAACTTGCAGGGGTCGCAATCCTGCAGAACAGGAATCTCCCTTGCTCTACAGATGTCCTAGAGACCTAAACAGGGAGGTTACCTTATCAATAGCACAAATTTCCAGAGGCAAATAACTCTCGGTTCCTGAAGCCCTAATGTCTCCCTCCCACCATAAACTGGAGGAGACTGAGGTAGAAGGGAATGTAAATGACAGCAGGATCATAACACCCCACCAAGAATCTCCCAGTTATCTTGATGTTAATGCCTGACCTAAAGACGACATTGATCAAGCCATAAGGGCAAGGACTCCCCCCGGCACCTTGTAGGCCCTCCCTAACATGTGAGAACTCTGTTGAAACCTCCCATCCCTTCATCACCTCCCCCCAACCATGGGGTGTATAACATGCATACCCTCACAACCCGGAGCAGCAGCTCTTCCTGCCCACGGGTCCTGTCCCCGTGCTTTAATAAACCACCATTTTGCACCAACGACATCTTGAGTATTCTTTCTTTAGTCGTCGGCTCCGAACCTCCTCACCCCATCGAACCTGACTTAGGTTCTGGGACTTCATCAGCTATACTAGTTTGTACACCCACCAACAATACATGAAGGTTCCTTCATTTCCACACATTCACCAACACTTGTTATTTATTGTGTTTTTTATTTTAGCCATCATCACAAGTGTATAGTGATATCTCATTGTTGTTTTAATTTGCACCATGACTGAGCATCTTTTCAAGTTTTGTTGGCCATCTGTATGTCTTCCTTAAAATAAAAAGCTCTATTCATGTCTTCTGCCCATTTTTTAGTTGGGTTGTTTGGTTTTTTGGTGTTGAGTAGTTTAAGTTCTTTATATATTTTGGGTATTAACCCCTTACTGAATATATCATTTGCAAATATCTTCTCCCATTCAGTAGGTAATCTTTTTGTTTTGTTGATGATTGTTGATGATTTGTTTTGTTGATGATTTGTTGATGATTGTTGATGATTATTGATGATTTGTTTTGTTGATGATTTCCTAGATAGGTCTGCTGAGGCAAAATTAAACTATTGGGACTACACCAAAATAGTTTGCTATTTGGTGTAGTTTATACAATAGTTTAATTTTGCCTCAGCAGACCTATCTAGGAAAATGGTTCTGTGGCTGATGTCAAAGAAATTACTGCCTAGTTTTCCTTCTAAAAAATTTATGGTTTTCGGTTTTACATTAAGGTCTTTAATGCTTTTTGAGTTTATCTTAGTGTATGATGTAAGAAAGTGGTCCAGTTTCACTCCTATGCACATATCTGTCCAGTTTTCCCAATGCCATTTGTTGAAAAGACTGTCTTACTACATAGGAATATAAGTGATCATCCCCAACCTTATAAAGAATATCTTATAAAAAAAATCTAAAACTAATGTCATATTTAATGGTAAAAGATTGAATGCTTTTCTTCTAAGATTAGGAACAAGGCAAGAATTTTGGCTCTCATTATTATTCTAGCCACTGTAATAAGTCACTTGAAAGCAATAAAAGAGATATTGATTGAAAATGAGAAAATAAAACCCCATTTCCAAATAAAAAAAAGATTACTTTCTCCATTGCATATTCTTGCCTCCCTTTTGAAGATCAACTGACCATAAATAGATTTATTTCTGGACTCTCTATTCTGTTCTATTGATCTATTTTTTCTGCCAGTACCATACTGTTTTGATTACTACAGCTTTGTAGTACATGTTGAAATCTGAGACTTTAAGCTTTTTTTTTTTCCCTGAAGATTACTTTGGCTATTTGGGGTCTTTTGTGGTTCCAAAGAAATTTTAGGGTTATTTGTTTTGCTTCTGTGAAAAATGTTTTTGGTATTTAATAGGGATTGCATTAAATCTATAGATTGCTTCAGGTTGTATCAACATTTTAACAATATTGTTTCTCCTAATCTATGAGCATGGAGTATCTTTCCATTTGTTTGTGTCATCTTTAATTTCTTTCATCAATGTTTTATAGTTTTTGGAGTACAGATTTTTCACCTCATGGTTAAGTTTATTAAGTTAGATATTTTATTGTTTTTATTGTTTTTGGTGCAATTGTCAATGAGATAGTTATCTTAATTTTTCTTTCTGCTACCTCATTATTAGCACATAGTAGTTTTGTATATTAATGTATATTAATTTTGTGTTTTGTCATTTTATTGAATTCATTTATCAGTTCTGGTAGTTTTTAATGCAGTCTTTAGGGTTTTCTTTATATAGTATCATGTGATCTGCAAATAGTGATAGGTTTACTTCTTCTTTGACAATCTGGATACATTTTATTTATTTTTCTTGTCTGATTGCTGTGGGTTAGGGCTTCCAGTACTGTGTTGAATAAAAGCTGTGAGAATGGACATCCTTGTCTTGTTCCTGATTTTAGAGGAAAAACTCTCAGTTTTTCACCATTGAGTATGATGTTAGCTGTGGGTTTCCCATATATGGCCTTTCTTATGTTGAGATATGTTTACACTAAACCTGCTTTGTTGACATTTCTTATCATGAATGCATGTTGTACATTGTCAAATATGTTTTCCACAACCATATGAAATGATCATATGGCTTTTATTCTTTCTCTTGTTGATGTGATGTATCATGCTGATTGACTGGCAAATATTCCTGGGACTTGCATCCCAGGAATAAATCCCATTTGATTATGCATTTAATGTATTGCTGGATTCAGTTTGCTAATATTTTGTTGAGGAATTTTGTTTCTATGTTAATCAGACTTACCAGTCTATAGTTCTTCTTCTTCTTCTTCTTCTTTTTTATTTTTTTTTAAATAGTGTCTTTTCTGGTTTTGTATCATGGTGATGCTGGCCTTGTTGAATGAATTTAGAAACTTTTCTTCCTCTTCTATTTTCTGGAATAGTTTGAGAATAGGTATTAACTTCTTTAAATGTTTGGTAGAATTCACCTGTGAAGACTTCTGGCTCTGGACATTTGTTTTTTGGGAGTTTTTTGATCACTGATTCAATTTATTTGCTAGTATTTGGTCTGTTCAAATTTTCTTTATCTTCCTGATTCATTTTGGAAGGCTGATATGTTTCCAGGAATTTACCCATTTCTTCTATGCTGTTGAATTTGTTGGCAAATACTTTTTCTTAATGTTCTCCTACAATTCTTAGTATTTCTGTGATATAGGTTGCTACTTCTCCTCTTTCATTTCGGCGTTATTTGAGTCTTCTCTCTTCTTTTTTTGATGATTCTGACTAAGGATTTATTAATTTTTTTTTTTTTTTTACCTTTTCAAAGAACCACCTCCTCTCTTCATCAATCTGTTGGACTGATTTTTTTTTTTTAGTCTCTATTTCATTTATTTCTGTTCTAACCTTTTTTTAATTTTATTTTCAGCATAACAGTATTCATTATTTTTGCACCATACCCAGTGCTCCATGCAATCTGTGCCCACTGTAATACCCACCACCTGGTACCCCAACCTTCCTTAATATCTGATAATAGTTGCTTTATGTGTTTGCTCCTTAGTCAAAGAGAATGTAGACCTTAAAACACCCTTAAATCAATCCATAAGCTATTATTACTCTATTTTTCTTTAACTGAGTCACCAAGTACCTCAAGAGTGGAACATGGCATATTTCAGAAAGCTTAAAAAATGTCTGTCAAATCATAGGTCAGTGCCTAACAATGGAGTGCCTAACAAGTCAAGTCAATACACCTACAAAAGAATTCTCCAGGTTTTAAAAATATAAAATGGACACTATAAATTTTCTGCAAATTCATAATTTTTTACACATTTTGAAACTGAGAGAACATTTAGTAATATTAAATATTAAGTTTATACTAACTTATGTGTAACTTTCATATAAACGTTATGAACAAAAGTAAATATTTTCTCAGTGTTCTGAACCACAGACATATCTGAAATATACCACTAATACAAAATAGCTGAAACTTTGCTATGAAAATAAACGAAAAACCTAGTGTTAGATGTAAGATACATCAATGTATAGAAATGGACTCTGATTTGAAAGAAAAAAAAAATAGAGAAAAACTTATAGAAATGGCAAATCATTTTATGCAGCTTTTATATAAGTGAAGTTAGATCAATACAGGATGATCAGGAATAAAGAACTAAACTTTATTACTTGTGAAAGAGAAATAAAGAAAGAGAGAGGCTCTCACTCAAAGCAAAAATGTCAGAAGTCACCAGGAATTTTAATTGCTCCCATACAAAATCAAGAAAAGAAAGCACAATATCTACACCAACTAAAGAGTAACAGCTAATGTTCTTAGCAGAACCAATTCACTAGTTATTGCTCTGTTTACACATCCCCTGACAAAGCTAATAATTTGTATATTTTTTAAATGGTGTTAGCAACTTTAAAGCCATCAGAACCAATAAAGAGTAATATATTAGAGATGCCACAGGTGAGGACTGGTGTCTAGTTAAGTACGCTGGACTCGGTTTGTCTAGCATCTGCCTGTATGAATACATATGATCAGTATAGGGCATTTCAACTGGAAAATTACTATATTTCCCAATTAGAAGCTAGACACTCATTCATAAATTAATTATTGTTCTTCCCACTAAGGATATTAGTTACTATTATTTCTAAGCTTTTAAATACCTGCCCTCCCTCTGCAACTATTTTTCCCTGAAATTTTGAATAGATTTGTCTTATCACTCTTCCTCCTAGGTACTTAGAGGAATAAATGCTATTATCAAAGTGTACAGCAAAAGTGAAAACATTTTAATAGGATTACGATAAAAGAATCTTTATCCAGTGACTGTTGCAAAGAGAAGAGAAAAGGAGACTTGTTTTAAGATTAGAATATAGACTTTGAAAAGAAAAGAGGATTATCTTATTAGCTTGGCAACTGATGTACAGCACTCAAAATCCTGTTTCTTGTTTAGGAAAGAATCATTTCAGGTAAACATGCTTTTAACTGGCTATGAGTGTGACATTCATCATAGCAAAAGAGCTAGGGAAAATATAGTCAAAGATAGCCATTCTGCAGATTCATGCCAGCTGTGATTACTTTTTTCTGAATCTGAAAGGCAATCTAACATCCCAGTAACTAAATATGTGCAGCTGCTACGTATAAATAGTAGGTAAATGAAACTGTATACAGAAACATACTCTCATGGAGATTTGGACAGAAATATTTTCACTTGAACTGTAAAATAAGTTAATGAGTTTAACTTTTCTGACATCTTAAAAAATTGTTTAATTGAACACGAGCTAGGGACAGAGTTAATGGCATTAAGAAGGTATTGATCCCAGAAAGATTTGAGCTGTATCTGGTGAAACCACAAGAAAAAAAGCGTCCAAGTCTGGAAGACATTAAATGGGTTCAAGACCATGGCCCAAGAGAAAGTCACTATCAGGAGTTATGTGAACACAGATGGAATCAAGAGAAAATCAATTAACTGGAGGCTGCCTTTAAAGCAAAACACATTGATAAGACAGCTGATATCCACCGACCAGCTCTCTCTTCCACATGGAACAGATTCATTCCCTGCAGGATGATCTACCAACATGCATAGACTATCCCCAGTCTGCTAGGTACATTGTGCTTGGTTCTGACTTAATTCTCCTCTTGACTGATGTTCTCTATACTTCAAAAAGAGATATCTTCTCTATCAAGCATTCAGTAGTATTATCTATATACATTTAATTTTACTATTTTAATTAGAAAACTACTGACTGTGAGTTTTCTCTTTTCCACTTAATGTCACGATTTTGAAATAGTTTTAAAATTTCTCCCAGTTCTAAACTGTGAAAATATTTTAGAGGAAGAATTGAATGACTGATTGGCATGAAATTAAAAACTAAAATTAGTGGGCGCCTGGGTGGCTCAGTGGGTTAAGCCGCTGTCTTCGGCTCAGGTCATGATCTCAGGGTCCTGGGATCGAGTCCCACATCGGGCTCTCTGCTCAGCAGGGAGCCTGCTTCCTCCTCTCTCTCTGCCTGCCTCTCTGCCTACTTGTGATCTCTCTCTGTCAAATGAATAAATAAAATCTTTAAAAAAAAAAAACTAAAATTAGTATAAAAAGGAAGATATTCAAAATATATAACCACCATTTTCCTTGCTTTGCCAAACATTAATCTTTTGGTTGATGAATTTTGGATATGGGGACAACAGAACCAGTTTCAGAGAAGGTGCCAGGAGAGTAGAGACAAAGGATCTCACAGAGTAATGGTTATTACCAAGTGATGTGGAAGTATGTCAATATTGTAACAATACTGGCCTTGCTGTACAGGTGCTTACTAGATAAATACCAACCTGTTTATGACAAAAATGATTTATATCAACAAATAGTTGATAATAAAGAAAATGTCTTTAAGATACACTCATGATTTGATCCATCCAAGATCAAATCTTATCTCCTAAAACACAATTCCATAAACTTAAAACTGGATAACTACCAGATATCTTTTAGCAGCATTAATTTCATCCTCTTATTCTAAGAGTTCACAAGAGGCTCCTCTGTCACTCTTTGCTCCTCCACAAACCCATCCAGTGTTGACACATTTGGCTCTCTACATTTTACAGCTGTGCAAAGAAAGCAACAGTGAAGGAAGTGGTAGTGTGAGTTGTGGTATGGTATCTGTTCTTTTGACACTTCTCCAGGCCTGTGCTTGATTCCAGAATTAGTCATCAGAAACGCATATTTCTGCGTTGATGCCACAATTCCCAGTAGTGAATAGAAACACCCATTGTTCAAAGGAATAGCAGGTTCTTTTTAGGAAATGCCAGAGATTTATGAAAATAAGATCCTAAAGGCCACAGAGGTGACTTTAAGTAACTTTCTCTACCCTTCTTTTTTATAATACCCAATCTATAGCTAATATAATATCTAATTTCTATATGGCATGTCTAATGTCTAGTTCTTTCCATCACATAATAGCATTTTGAGGCCAGAGAAAATAAAGTATTTGTCTTTGTCCTCAATGTCCAGTCTTGGCCTGGACATACAGCATATTCTCAGTCAACAAATGTGACTGAAGGAAATACCAGTGCAGGAATGGCTAGAAGCACAGGATTAGGAAATTGCTGAGACATATGTAAAGAAGTCACACTCAGAGTACCAGGTGGCTCAGACCCCGTTCCTATCACTCACCCATGAATTACCTGTGTGGCACAGCTCATTTCTAGCCTCCATCTCCCTGTCATGAAAAGAAGGAGGGTGGCCCCCTCAGAAAAATAAATAAAATATATATTTTTAAAAGAAAGACAGTATGAGATGCTGTTAACTGTGGCTTCCATTTTATGGAAAATGGGGGAGACAAATCTTGATTTTGGAAAAAATATAAAATTTTCATAAGTATCTTTTATTATCAAATAATTAGTTAACCAAAATCATTAGAAGTGACTTTCTGAACCACTAGAACTTGACTTTTCTCTAAATGCTTATTCTCTAGAAAGCTAATGAGTTAGATTCATTTTCAAGCAAAAGCTAGCTGGAAACAAGAAAAAGATGTAAATGCCTTTTGCAAAATCATTATAGGAATCTAATAAAATGGTAAGGATCATGCAGGCTTATTATGCCAATGTACACCAGCTGACCAAGATGTGGGAAAAGGACAGAGGAGGTTAATACAAATCTAGGCATTTGTTTCATCATTGCTGAGAAGGTATGAAGGTGAAAAGAAACCAAAAAGCTAATGAAATGGGAGACAGAGTTTGAGCTACCATAGAGAGATTTTTAAATTAACTGTCGTAACTTTGAGAAAAGTCCAAATGAATAACCAATAAATTAAAGATCCAAACATTGTATCAGACTTAAGTCCATTAAAAATTTAATCATTTGAACATAGATCTTGATATGTATGATATGATACTAAAGATTATGACACTTCAACCCTAATACTTCATCTATATCTTCTAAGAATAAGAATATTCTCTTACATCACCTCAATACAATATTCCAAGAAAAATCACATTAATTCAATATTATCTTATATTCAGTCCATGTTTAAATTTCTCTTGTTTTCTCTAAAATGTTTTCTATAGCCTTTGCACAAAGTGGGAGTGGGAGATACAGCATAGAAGCAGCAGTCTGAAAAATGCCAGGATATACAAGAAGGAGATTTGTTTACTTATCTCAGAGTATGTGCTGGAGAAGCAGGGATCTCTGGGAGACTTCTCCAGGAAAAATAAGCTGGTGGAGCAACTTCCCTCCTGCACCACCCAACCTAGACAACTGCAAGAAATAGCAGAGCACCAACAATCCTACCTAACTTGCTAACAGTGAGCCCCGCCCTCTGTTCTCCTGCTGACACACCCACTCCAGCCAGACCTTATTTCCAGGTCCCTTTCCACTGCAGACATTCACAAACTTTGCTAATACCTTGCCCTATCCCCATGTACTTCTGCAGATCCACCCCTTCCAACACAGCCTGCCTCAGACACTAGGTACAGGTCCCCTCCTGCAGCAGAGCAGTGCAGACCTTGTTGGCACAGCACACTCCATCCCCTGTTCTCCTGAAGACCTGTCCCCCAGTTGTGCCCTTGGCCAGAGCCCATCCAAAGTGGTTCCACAAGCCTGGCAATATGCAAGTAGCAAACACAGGGTCCAGTACCATACCAAAGTAACTCCTGCTGCAGGTAGGAAGGTCCCTACATACCCATTCAACTGTGGCCTCAGCAGTAGGCTGACCAACAAAAGCTTCTCAGGGGAAAACACAGGGAAAGTATCCTGCAGTTAGGTGCTACTGCAACTCTGGCAAATTCCTGGTCTGATGACTTAAGCTCAAGGCAGACCCAGACTGTCCCACTAACCACACAGAAAGAAAACCATGCCTACAACAGGCAAAGACAGCCACTCCACATAATTAAACTGAAGGCTAAAGTGGCTCAGCCACATTAGGGCATACACAACACATAAAGGAAATGCCTCTTAAGTGTCAAGTTCTGGTGATCAGGGGACATCAATGAATAGATCATCTGATCAGAAAATCAACAAGGAAACAGTGTCTTTGAATGACACATTGGACCAGATGGATCTAACAGATATATTCAGAACATTCCATACTAAAACAATGAAATACATGCTCTCTTAAAGTACACACGGAACAGGGATGCCTGGCTCAGTTGGTTAAGCATCTGCCTTCAGCTTGGGTCATGATCCCCAGATACTGGGATCAAGTCCTGCATTGGGCTCCTTGCTCTACCACAAGCCTGCTTCTCTCTCTCTGCCTGCCTCTCTACTTGCTTGTGCATTTTCTCTCTCTCCGACAAATAAATAAAATCTTTTTTTTTTTTTAAAGTACACATGGAGAAGTGTCTGTTCATATCTTCTGCCCATTTTTTGATATGATTATCTGTTTTGTGTGTATTGAGTTTGAGAAGTTCTTTATAGATCCTGGATATCAGCCTTTTGTCTGTACTGTCATTTGCAAATATCTTCTCCCATTCCATGGGTTGTCTCTTTCTTTTCTTGAATGTTTCCTTTGCTGTGCAAAAGCTGTTGATCTTGATGAAGTCTGAAAAGTTCATTTTCGCTTTTGTTTCCTTTGCCTTTGGAGACATATCTTGAAAGAAGTTAGAATGGCCAAAATCAGCAAGACAGGAAACAACATGTGTTGGAGAGGATGTGGAGAAAGGGGAACCCTCTTACACGGTTGGTAGGAATGCAAGTTGGTGCAGCTACTTTGGAGAACAGTGTGGATATTCCTCAAGAAATTAAAAATAGAACTTCCCTATGACCCTGCAATTGCACTACTGGGGATTTACCCCAAAGATACAGATGTCATGAAAAGAAGGGCCATCTGTACCCCAATGTTTATAGCAGCAATGGCCGCGGTCGCCAAACTGTGAACCAAGATGCCCTTCAATGGACGAATGGATAAGGAAGATGTGGTCCATATACACTATGGAGTATTATGCCTCCATCAGAAAGGATGAATACCCAATTTTTGTATCAACATGGATGGGACTAGAAGAGATTATGCTGAGTGAAATAAGTCAAGCAGAGAGAGTCAATTATCATATGGTTTCACTTATTTGTGGAGTATAACAAATAACATGGAGGACATGGGGAGATGGAGAGGAGAAGGGAGCTGAGGGAAATTGGAAGGGGAAGTGAACCATGAGAGACTGTGGACTCTGAAAAACAATCTGAAGAGTTTGAAGTGGCGGGGTGGGGGTGGGAGGTTGGGGTACCAGGTGGTGGGTATTATAGAGGGCACGGATTGCATGGAGCACTGGGTGTGGTGCAAAAACAATGAATATCGTTACGCTGAAAAGAAATAAAAATAATAATTTTAAATAAATAAATAAATAATAAATAAATAAAGTACACATGGAATATTCTCCAGATTGATCGCATATTAGGCCACAAAATAAGTCTCAACAAATTCAAAAAGACTAAAATCGTATCATGCATCTTGTTCAACCCAACACTAAGAAAACTAGAAATCAATCACAAGAAAAAATCTGGAAAGAACACAAATGCATGGAGGGAAGATAACAAACTACTAAACAATGAATGTGTCAACCAAGAAACCAAAGAGGAAATAAACATATACATGGAGGCACATGAAAGTGAAAGCACAACAGTCCAAAATCTCTGGGATGGAGCAAAAGCTGTTCTACAAGGGAAGATTATAGCAATATAGGCCTACCTCTGAAGAAAAAAAAGTTTCAAATAAAGAAGTTCACCTTAGACCTAGTGGAGCTAGAAACAAACAAACAAACAAACAAACAAAACCTAAAACCAGTAGACAGGAGGAAATAATAAAGATTAAAGCAGAATTAAACAAAATGGAAACTGAAAAAAAAAAAAAAAAGCAATAGAACAGATCAAAAAACCAGGAGCTGGTTATTTGAAAAAAATCAACAAAATTGATAAATCTTTAGCCATAAAATATAGGGAACTCAAATAAACAAAATCAGAAATGAATGAAGAGAAATAACTGACACCACAGAAATACACAGGATTGTAAGAATATTATAAAAATTACATGCCAACAAATTGGGCAACCTAGAAGAAATGGACAAATTCCCTAGAAATATAATCTCCCATGATAGAATCAGGAAGAAATAGAAAATGTGAACAGACCAATTACCATCAAGGATACTGAATCAATAATCAAAAACTTCCAGCAAGCAGAAGTCTGAGACTAGAGGCTTCACAGATGAATCCAACCAAATATTTAACGATTTAACTACCTATTCTTCTCAAACTATTTCAAAAAATAGAAGAGGAAGGAAAGCTTCCAAATTTATTCTATGAGGCCAACATTACCCTGACACCAAAACCAGATAAACACACTACAAAAATAGAGACGTACAGACCAGTATCTTTAACAAATATAAATGTAAATATCCTCAAATAAAATATTATCAAGCTGAATCCAACAATACATTAAAAAATTATTTAATATGATCAAGTGATATTTATTCCTGGGATGCAAGGATGGTTTCATATTCACACATTAAATAATGTGATACATCACATCAATAAGAGAAAGAATAAAAACCATATGATCATTTCAATAGGTAAAGAAAACACATTTGAGGGCGCCTGGGTGGCTCAGTGGTTAAGCCGCTGCCTTCGGCTCAGGTCATGATCTCAGGGTCCTGGGATCGAGTCCCGCATCGGGCTCTCTGCTCAGCAGGGAGCCTGCTTCCTCCTCTCTCTCTCTCTCTCTGCCTGCCTCTCTGCCTACTTGTGATTTCTCTCTGTCAAATAAATAAATAAAATCTTTAAAAAAAAAAAAAAGAAAACACATTTGACAAAGTACAACATCCATTCATGATTTAAAAAAGAAAAAATCCCCAACAAAGTTTACAGGGAACATTCCTCAAAATAATAAAGGCCATATATGAAAAAACCACATATTTGATGGTGGAAAACTGAGGGCTTTTCCCCCAGATCAGGAACAAGACAAGGAGGTCCATGCGCACAACTTTTATTCAACATGGTACTAAAAGTCCTAGCCACAACAATCAGGTAAGAAAAGAGAAATAAAATGCATATGAATTGGTGAGGAAGAAGTGAGATTTTATCACTTTTTGTAGAGGGCATGATACCAAATATAGAAAACCCTAAAGACTCCACCAAAAAACAACTGGAACTGATAAATGAATTCAGAAAGAGTACATAGCACAAAATAAGTATATAAATCCATTCCATTTCTCTACACTAAGAATGAGGTAGCAGAAAGAGAAATTAAGAAAATAATCCCACTGACAATTGCTCCAAAAATAATAAAATATCTAAGAATACACTTAACCAAGAAGGTGAAAGACCTATACTCTAAAAGCTATAAAACACTGAAGAAACGAACTGATGACACAAACTAGTGGGAAAGTGTTCCAGCTCATAGATTGGGAGAATAAATATTGTTAAAATGTCCTACACTACCCGAAGCAATCTAAAGATTTAATGCAATTCCAATCAAAATACCAACATCATTTTTCATAGAACTCAAATAAACAACGCTAAAATTTGTATGGAATCACAAAAGACCCCAAATAGACAAAGAAATTTTGAAAAAGAACAACACTGGAGGTATAAAAATCCCAGATTTTTTTTTAATTTTTTATTTTTTATAAACATATATTTTTATCCCCAGGGGTACAGGTCTGTGAATCGCAGATTTTAAGATACACTACAAAGCTATAGTAATTAAAACAGTATGGTACTGGCACAGAAATAGACACAGAGATCAGTAGAACAGAATAGAAAGTCCACATATAAACCCACAATTACATAGTCAATTAATCTTCAACAGAGAAGGCAAGAATATGTAACGGGAAAAAGTCTCTTCAACAAATAGTGTTGAGAAAGTTGGACAGCTATATGAAAAGAATAAAACTAGACCACTTTCTTTTACCATACACAAAAATAAACTCAAAACAGATTAAGGACCTAAATGTGTGAGACCTGAAACCCTAAAAATCCTAGAAGAGACCACAGTCAGTAATTTCTGCAATATCAGTCATAGTAACATTTTTGTAGATGTCTCCTGAGGCAAAAGGGAAACAAAAGCAAAAATAAACTATTGGAAATATATCAAAATAAAAGGCTCCTGTACAACAAAGAGAACAATAAAACTAAAAGACAACCTACTAAATAGAAGGTATCTGCAAATAACACATCTGATAAAGAGTTAGTATCCAAAATATATAAAGAACTTATGTGACTCAATACCAAAAAACCCCAAATAATCCAATTAACAAGTGGGCATAAGACATGAACAGACATTTCTACAAAGAAGACATCCAGATGGCAAACAGATACATGAAAAAATGCTCAACTTCACCGATCATCAGGGAAATGCAAATCAAAGCCCTAGTGAAATATCACCTCACACCTATAAAAATGGCAAAAATAAAAAACACAAGAAACAACAAGTGCTGGAGAGGATTGGAGAAAAAAGAACCCTCATGCACTGTTGGTGGAAATGCAAACCGGTACAGCCACTACGGAAAACAGTATGGAGGTTCCTCAAAAATTAAAAACATAACTATCATATGATCCAGTTATTACACTACTGGGTATTTACCCAAACAATACAAAAACACTTTTCAGAAAGGATATATGCACTTCTATGTAATAAACATATTACTTACAATAGCCAAATTATGGAAGCAGCCCAACTACCCACTGTTAGATGAATAGATAAAGAAGAAGTGATATACAGAATACAATGGTATTCTACTCATTCATAAGACATAATGAAATCTTGCCCTGTGCAGCAACATAGATGGACATAGAGAGTATCATGCTAAGCAAAATAGGTCGGTCAGAGAAAGACAAATACCATATGATTTCACTCATGTGGGCAATTGAAGAAATAAGGCATCCAAAATAAAAGGAGAGAGAGAGAGAAATCAAAAAACAAACTCTTAATTATAGTGAACAAACATGGTGACAAGAGCAGAGGTGGATGGGACAGGGTGGTGAAATAGTCGAAGGGAATTAGTGGTACACATATCTTGATGACCACCCAGTAATGGAGAGAATTGCTGAATCCCTGTATTGTACACCTGAAACTAATATAACACTGTATGTTAACTATACTGGATTTTTTAAAACGATACCAGCCACTTGTCTTACAAAATGGATTCTGGACTTGTCACATTATTCTATGATTACATACTGATTTAAAATTTTTATCAAGAGTACTATATAGGTGATACTGTATTCTTCTTACACATGAGAAAATAGTTAATGTCAGCTGGTTCCACTTTCAGCAATGCTAATTTGTGTAACGTGGTGTCTTCTGAATCTCTTCACTATATATTTTTTTTTTTGATCTCTTACCTATTCTTTTTTTTTTAATTTTTAATTTTTTATAAACATATGTTTTTATCCCCAGGGGTACAGGTCTGTGAATCACCAGGTTTACTATGCAGCCATCAAAAGAAATGAAATCTTGCCATTTGCGACAACATGGATGGAACTAGAGCGAATCTCTTCACTATAAAAGCACATTTCCCCCTTGGTAATAATTTAAGTCATATGAGAGGTGATATGTTGAGATTCTGAAAATGCCCTGAATCCTCAAATGACTTTCACATCCCACTGATAATCTACTTTATCAGAAATTTAGCAGAGTTGTCTAATTCTATCATTTCTTTTGCACTGACTAGCTGGCATTTTATGAAGAACAGGTTTCCTCACTCTTTCATCCTTTCTCTTTATTTTTAGTATCACTGTTAACCCATGGACATCTGAAAATTTTATTTAATGTTGTAACCTTTTAAAGTTATTATTATTTTGATGTTCAAATGGTCCTGAAATATGCCAAAGGGAGCTCCTTCATGTAATCGTATGTGTGTATGTGTGTGTTTGTGTGTGTGTGTGTGTGTGTGTTTAATGACAGTTTGAGGTTTTCAGAATTCCTTTGTTTCTTTTTTCCAGCTTTATTGGAATATAATTGGCAAACAAAATTATAACATATTTTGCTCATTTGATATATGCATACATTGTGAAATGATTCTCACAATCAAGTTAACATACCCATCACCTCACACATTTACTTTTTTTTTGTGAGAATGTTAACATCTTCTCTTGGCAAATTTCAAACATACAGTAATACAATATTATTAATTATAGAAACCATGTTGTCCATTAGCTCCTCAGAACTTATTCATCATGTAACTAAAAATGTGTGCCCTTTGATCAATCTCCCTCCATTTTACCTCCCCCCTGCCACATCCCCGGTCCCTGGCAACCACCATTCTGCTCTTCATTTCTATGTGTTTGTATATAAGTGATACCATATTGTATTTGTCCTATGTCTCGTTTACTATATCCTATTGGCTTATCCATATTGTCATAAATGGAAGAATTTCTTTCTTTTTAAAGACTGAATAATATTCCATTGTGTGTGTGTGTGTCTTTTATCCATTCATCAATCAATAGTCACTTAGGTTGTTTCTATATCTTGACTACTATGAATAATCCTGATTAAAACATGGAAGGCACAGGTAACTTTTTGAGACAGCGATTTTGTTCCCTTTAGACACAAACCTAATAGTGGGATTGCCAGATCATACAGTTCTATTTTATAATTTTTTAAAGAACTTGCATACTGTTTTTCATAAAAACTGTACCAATTTACATTCTTACCAACAGTATACAAAGGTTCCCTGTTCCAATACCCTCATCTATGCTTATCTCTTGTCTTTTTGATAATAGACATTTTAACAGGCATGAAGTAATATCTCACTGTGGTTTTGATTTGCATTATCCTGGTTATTAGTGATGTTGAGCAATTTCTCATCTACCTATTGGCCATTTGTATGTCTTCTTTGGAAAAACTTCTAGTCAGGTCCTTTGCCCATTTTTCAGTTGAGTTATTTGGTATTTTTGCCATGGAGTTGTATGAGTTCCATATATATCACAGAATAAAGTGAAAAGGAATAAAATAATGATATTATTATATAATATAATTCTATATGAATAATAACCCTTTGTTGGCTATTGGTTTCCAAATATTTCCTCCCAATACACAACTTGCCTTTTCATTTTGTTTCTTTTGTTGTGCAGATTTAATTTGATGTAGTCCCATGTGCTTATTTTTGCTTTTTTGCTTTTGTTTTTGGTGTCAATGTCAAATCTAAAAAAAAAAACATTGCCAAGACCAATGACAAGGAGCTTTTTACTGTTTTCTTCTAGGAGTTTCATATGTTTAAGTCTTACATTTATGTCTTTAATCCACTTTAAATAAATTTTTGTTTATACTGTAAGATAGGGGTTCAATTTCATTCTTTTACATATGGATATCTAGTTTTCCCAATACCACTTATCGAAGAGATTACCCTTTCCCCATTGTGAATTCTTGGTATCTTTGTCAAAAATTAATTGATTTTAAATGCCTGGGTTTATTTCTGAGCTCTCTATTCTATTCAATGAATCTATATGTCTATTTTTACACCAAAATCATACAGTTTTCATTACCATAACTTTGTAATACAGCTTGAAATGAGGAGGAGAACTGCCTTGATTTCTGGCACTACAGACTCACCTATATTTCTCTGCTCTACACCTATAATGACCCATTTATCCTAGGGGTATTTTTTTAAAGCAATGTTATTATAGTAAAAGCTGAAAAACTGAAGAACTAGAAAAACAACAGTGCTAAAGTACTCAGTAATACACCAAAAAAAAAAAAAAAATCAAATTAGGGTTACTGTGTGTAAACATTAATCATTAATATAATTTTGAAAAGTTCCTCAATTGATTCTTTTCAGTATACTGTAGGGATTTAGTTGTTGTTTTTTTTTAAGCTATATCTTCAGGAATTAAGATACAAATCAGGGGCGCCTGGGTGGCTCAGTGGTTTTGGCTGCTGCCTTCGGCTCGGGTCATGATCTCAGGGTCCTGGGATCGAGCCCCGCATCGGGCACTCTGCTCCGCAGGAAGCCTGCTTCCCTCTCTCTCTCTCTGCCTGCCTCTCTGCCTACTTGTGATCTCTGTCTGTCAAATAAATAAATAAAATCTTAAAAAAAAAAAAAGATACAAATCAACATGTGAAATCAGTACTCAAGAAACTAAAAGCTAGATGGGTGAAAGGTATTAAAGAGGGCCTCTGTTTTGATGAAATCTGGGTGTTGTATGTAAGTGATAGATCACTGAATTCTACTTCAGGAACAAATACTGCACTGTATGTTAACTAAATAAAATTTAAATTAAAAAAAAATAAATGAAAAAAAAAAGACATTCCTTTTTCCTAAAAGCTGGTGAGGTTTTTTTATGTTATGCCCACATGAAACCAGACAACTGGTCAATTTGACTGATTCTTTCCAGTTGGCCAGTTTAATAAAAAGAAAATGTAGGAAGCCTAAGATTAAGTCAGACAAATGGGTTTATATTGACCTCAGTTCTGCTTCTCCAAGGGAGGGGATCTTGTAGAGAAGATCTACAGGAAGGCCGCTGCAGGCCATCTGCAAGCACTGGACAGCTCCAGAATCATCTCATTTCATCCACTTGCACATTGGTGTCCTCATAGCTGACATTTACTTCATCTCATTCCTTTCTTCCTAGTTCTTCCATTATGATACAACCACTGCATGCTTCCCCGTTTTCAGTGTGGGCCAAGTCTCCTGATCACTGCTCTTTCTTCCCTCCCTTGGCCCTTGGTCCACTGACTCTAGTAAGAAACTCAGTAGCAGCCCTACCCACAAGTTCTGTGGACCACAGGCTTAAAGATCCAACCTGCCTATCTATCAACCTCGTGCACCCAGAGTCTCCGTTCCCCCTTGGTAACACACTGAAAGACAGTATTAGAATAAAATCTCATTAAAGCTCAGGACACAAAACTGGGTGTAATGAAGTTACCATTTTTGTCACTTTCATGAGTTTCTCTTTTCCTGCCAAGACTGGCAATGACTGCTTTTACGGGGGGCTCTTCTCTACTACTGGAGGCAGTGTAACCTCTGAAGTCACATAGACTAGCTCCTCTTGTTACCAGCTCTGTGAACCTGAAAAAGTTACTTAATGCTTTTAAGCCTTAATTTTCTCATCTGGAATTGGATATATTAATAGTAGGTATATTATGGGTCCAAAGGAGTTGCACAATATCTGGCACTTTGTAATTCATCAATTATATGAGCTCCCATTATTATTATTATGGCTTTATTCTCACTCCCAGGGAATTTCACCAAAGACATCCCTAACCACTTTCATGCAAACAACTTCCAGATTTATTAACTCCCTTCATCCCTAATATGGTCTTTAAACTCAAGAACTGTCCTAGAAAGATCCTCTGAGGCTTCTTTAGCTCCCCAAACTCAACATTTCCAAACAAATCTTCTCTAGTACACTCAATTTTTTTCCTCACAATATTTTTCACTTTTTATTTTTAGACAATTATGGATTTGCATGCATTTGTTAGAGATGATACATGAAGATCTTATATACCCTTTACCTAGTTCTTTGCTAGAGAAATATGATAGAAATTGGAAGGTTTTAATAGATAGACTATACTGAAAGAATGACATTTGCAGATGGTAGTAAAACTTGTTTCACATTTTTCCCATTGAAGAACCTCACAGCATACACACTATTAAGAAAAAAAAAAATCCCCAAATCTCCCCCAAAGAGTGTTGGTAGCATTTTCAGTTGCTTCCTCCTCCCACCTGGCCCTGGTTTCAGGGTTCACTCTTTCCAGCCCTGAGCCTATATTTGATTGGCCTAAGTCATTCTCCATGCCAGTGTTTGGTTTAGGAAGGGGCCCATGACACAGCTCTGGGCATAAGGCACAAGAGAGAATCTAGTGGGCAGTTTGTCTTGCCCTTAAAAAAAAAAAAAAAAAAAAAACAAAAAAACAAGGGCAGGAGAAGGAGCCATCTCATTTTTCTGTCTCTGAACATTGTTTTATAAAAATGTATTCAGAGCTCCTAAAATCACCACACAACTATAAAAGGCAAATATGAGCCAGCACTGAACACAGCAGAGCAGTAAGATGGAAAGAACGTAGGTCTCTAATGAAATCACTAAGCCTCTGAAAATACCCAAAACCCCTCTGTCTCAGGATATCTTGTTAAGCAAGATTGTGGGTGTTCTGTTTGGGGCCTACAAGAGTATCCCAAATAAAACAGCAATTATAAGTGGATCCAGTCTCCAAGCCTGCCTGACATGCTGATTTTTAAGAGAGAACCTATAGTTCAGTTGGTTAACAGTGTGTTCATACTCAAAATGAATATTCTAGAAGAGAAACAGTCAGCTCTGCTATATAACTGGTAAGAAAGAGCAGTATAAAAAGCACAGGCTCCAGAAGCAGGGAACCCAGGTTCAAATCCTACCTTTGCAGCTCACTAGCTGTGTGGCCTTAAGCAAGACAATTTATTTAAGTTGTTCATTATGCCCATGGTAATACCTACCTCATGGGTTTATAGAGAGTATTAAATGCAATCATGTAATAATAAAGGGCCCAAATAAATGTTAGTTTCTTTTCCCCTAATTAATCCTTTGCCAAAATGAAACACTAACTCAGTTTATTAGACCATTAATTCAGACACTTTGTTTCCAGCAGGAGTTACTCTGACAGCAGAGCTGGTGTCATCAAGAGTAATTTCTACTGAAAAGGTTCCAATCTTAACATTTCCACTGTGAAACCTAGTGTGGTGCAGAAAGGATCGGGCCGGTTTACTTTCAACTCCAGAGAAAATTGATGTGACGATAACCGCAGTGGAAGGGTTTATATGTCCTTGATTGTTTTATTCTCACACCTTAAAAAGGTATGTGCGTGGAATTAATGGGCTGCAGTGGAAGTGTGCTTGTAACAACTTTTCCTCCAACTTATTTCCAAATTTCGTAACATTTCATCAAAAGCTAATCACATTATACTGATATCATTACCAAACTCCCCAGAAAAATCAACAAACTATTTTATGGATATGTTGTGTTTGAAGTATGAAAACAAAAATAGAAGTTGGCATTAAAAAGAAATACACTTTATTCTTGGCAGAGCAATACAGGCTATTATAAAAGTATTCACCTTTTATAATAAATGAATACAAGTTTTATTTACTTAAATAGTCAATGATCTAGTTATACTTGTGCACTAACAATAATTAGGATAAAACTGGTAAAAATTTACCTGGAAGACAATTTGACACCAAAATCTTTAAAAATACATTTATACTTTGACCTAGAAATTCCACTACTAAGAATTTATTTTAAAAAAAGAATCAAGGATTTGTACAATGATTTTTTTCAAGAAAAATTTTTCTTGCAGGAAGAAAACAACCTAAACATTCAACATTAGACAATTAGTTAATATTCTTTGGATGGAAATGCCCATCCAAAGGAATACTACACAATCATTAAAATGAAGTTCTAGAAAAACATTTATTGGCATGGAAAGGTGTACATGATATATTGCTAGGATTTCAAAGGCCATAAACTATTTACAGACTGCTTTACAGTTTTGTTTTTTAAAATATAATTATCAAAAATGCATACCAGAATAAATGCAAATGATGTTTCTTTCTAAGAGTTTTTATTTCTTCTGTTTGATTCTATGCATTTTATTCAGTATGCAAAAATTAATTTTATAGTAAAGAAAATTAAGTTTTAAAAAGCTCAAAAGAATTAGTAAGTTTACTTTGAAGCTAAATAGCAAATAAATCCCCTCACTATTCATTACATGGATTCTGAGCTCTGGTTTCTCATATTTCCCCCAAAATCTGATTTAAGAAGTTAAAATTTAAGAGACTCACCTACCTCATCTTACTGTTGATCACAAACTGGAAAACTGCTGAGCTCTATTTCTGGCTGGAGGTGGTCTCTTAAGTCAAAGATTCCCACGCTCCTGCAATGAGGCACAGTGAAGTTTTAAACACTACCTATTTAGTTAGCTCTTTATGATTCCAGGGTAGCTTTCTCTAAAAAGAAAGAAACTGGCTGGTGTCCACGCTGGGATGCTGCTCTTGGATGTCATCTCCAAGTGCACAAAAGCTCTGGTCTCTACTAGAGTCATGCCTGTTGTATCCACCTGGACTCTTATTTATTTATTATATTATTAATAATTATTATTGTAGCTGGTGTTTATTGACCCTTGCTCTAATGTTCCATATATTCTACCAAGCACTGTTCATACATTATTTTGTCTAAACTCTTAAAAGCATCCCAGGAAGATTAATGCTATCCTTATTCCCATTTTATAGATGAGAAAACAATTTGCCCAAGATTACATAGTTAGTAAGGAGTAGAGTCAAAATGGGAACTGGATCTACCTCAATTTTATTAGATGTCCCTTAGCCATTTAAATGAGTGTGTTTATAATTCATATTAGAGAGAAATTTCAATTGGTCATGTCTGGGTCTTCCTAAACCAGAATAAAAATGATTTCAAGAAAATATTAGATCAATAGTACAACCAAAGTAATGACTCTGCTACACAGCCATGACCTTGGCTACCAGTGGCAAGGACAGCCAAGACATAACCAGGATAACCAAGAGCCCTTGTGAGTTCAGCAGCTCCACACTGACTTGCTTAAGCTTGTCACTTAACCTCTCTGAACCTCAGGTCCTCATGTAGAAAATGAGCTTTATTATACTTCTCTTAAATACCTCATTTATGAGTATCAAATGAGACAATGTATGTGTAAGCACTTTTAAAAGCACAAAGGGCAAAAAGCTTGATTAACCTCTCCCTGCAAATTACTTCTGCCCTCAAAACCCAAAAGCAATGTAACTTTTATATTGCATTTTGCAAAAGACTAAGTGACTGAGGGGCTTTAGATACAGAGAAACAATGTTGGAGGAATAAAATCCCATGTGTAATATTTTCCCATGTTTAGCATTCAATTAAGTAAGTCCTGAGGAAAAGTCACTGAATAGATGTTACATTCTCCCATCTGAGGCTGTTTGACTTAATGTTTCTTCTCCACGTGCATGAACTTTTGAACAACAGGAATTTTTGCCACAGGACTTAAGACTCTCCTGTGACTTGATGTCAAGAAATCTCCTTAGTCATTTTGGTTTCTGCTCCCTGGGAGCAAAGTTGAGGCTTTGGCTCTGAGTTGTTACACATTCTGTTTTAACTTAGGATAACATTTGGCTCAATAATTCAAAAATATTACACCAAGGTTTAGGATTATACTTGCATGATGGAATAATTTTTTAAAAAATTAGTATCTGGGGAATAGAGGAAATGAAGGGATTTTTCTTGATCATTTTTTAAATTGACCATTTTAAATTAAATTTAAAAAATTTAAAATTTTTTAAATTTAAAATTTTTTAAATTTTAAATTGTAAGAGCAATACATGCCCATGTTAAACAATTCTAATAGCACATGTACAGTGAAGGGTAAAAGTGCCCACTCAATGCACTTCCACTTCTCCTTAGTAAACACTACTGACAGTTTCTCGTATATATTTGGAGAGTTTTTCTATGCTTAAATAAGCAAATGGATATAAATATATCTATTTTTTTAACAAAAACAGTATCACTTATTCTACACAGACTGCTCAAAAAAAAATGCTCTTTTTTCCTCCTAAAAGTACACTTGTTTAGTTTCTCATATCCACCGCTATGGATCTAACAGTTTTAAAATCTCCTCTGCAGTATTCTATTGCATGGCTCTAACATAAATTATTTAAATTTTTTTTCTGTCTATATATTTAGTTGTTAACAGATTTCTAACATCACAAATAAGTTTGCAAGCAACAATTTCACCACATCTTTACTCAATTATGTATTTTACTTAGAAGTAAAATTGATAGGTCACAAGAGATGTGCATTTAAAATGGTGTCAGATATACTAAGAGCATTTTTCACAGAACTCGAACAAACAATCCTAAACTTTATATGAAATCAAAAAAGACCCCAAATAGCCAAAGCAATATTGAAAAAGAAAAACAAAACTGGAATTATCACAATCCCAGATTTCAAGATATACTACAAAACTAGAGTAATCAAACAGTATGGTACTGACACAGAAACAACACGGAGATCAGTAGAACAGAATAGAAAGTCCACATATAAACAATTACACAGTCAATCTTTGACAAAGGAGGCAAGAATATGCAATGGAAAAAAGTCTCCTCAACAAATGGTGCTTGGAAAACTGGAGAGCAATACGCAAAAAAATAAAACTGGACCACTTTCTTTCACCATATACAAAAATAAACTCAAAATGGACTAAGGACCTGAATGTGAAACCTGAAATTATAAAAATACTACAAGAGAGCACATGCATCGAACATAGCAACATTTTTCCAGATATGTCACTTATATGTGGAATTTAGGAAATTAAACAAACAAAAGGAAAAAAAGAGAAATATTGAAAAGACTCTTAACTATGGAGAACAAACTGATGGCTGCCAGAGGGGATTTGGGTGAGGGAAGGGTGAAATAGATAAAAGGATCAAGAATGCATTTATCTTGGGGCGCTTGGGTGGCTCAGTGGGTTAAGCCTCTGCCTTCGGCTCAGGTCATGATCTCAGGGTCCTGGGATCGAGCCCTGCATTGGGCTCTCTGCTCAGCGGGGAGCCTGCTTCCTCCCTCTCTCTCTGCCTGCTTCTGATCTATCTGTCAAAATAATAAATAAATTCTTTAAAAAAAAAAAAAACTTTAAGAATTTATCTTGATGAGCACTGATTAATATACAGAATTGTCAAATCACTATATTGGACACCTAAAACTGTACATGTAATATTGTATTTTTAACTATACTGAAATTAAAATAAAAATACTAAAATAGTGATAGATATTCCAAACTGCCATTTAAAGGTTGCTGTACCAATTTAATCTTTCCTTACAACTGGTACGCAAGAGCCTAACTTTCACCAACAACAGTATAGACTGTACAAGAAACTGTTAGACTGAGGTATATATAATATCAATGACTCGGTGGACACTGGATACCAAGAAACTGTAAATTCCTGCCTTTAAGTATACTGTGAATTATCAGTCTTCTCATTCTGAAAAGAAACAAGATTGCAGCGAAATCTTGAAGCGAAATCTCATCAAGAGGGGCTTAACACTTAACACGCTTACCCTGTGCCAGGCACTATTCCTAGTGCTTTACTTGCATTAAGTCACATGTTCCCCCCACCAATCCTAAATGGAAGGTACTTTCATCATTCCCATTTTACATGCGAAAAAACTAAGCACAAAGAAGTTAAGTAAATTTCTCAACATCATGCAGGTGACAAGTGACAGAGTTCAGATTTGAACCTAAGAAGCTTGAGTCCAGAGTCAAGTTTTTAACCAATGACGCATCTATCTGACTCTGCACTTAATGATGTGCCAAACATTTATTAAATGCCTGTTCAACGCACGGACTATCTTATCCTCACAACAATGTGAGTACTATCCCTATTCCTCAGAGATATTAAAGTGGCTTGCCAAAGTGACAGAGGGAGAATTAGTATGCAGGCATGTCTAATTCTGAAGTTTCTATTTATTCTACAGCACCATACTTCTTTAGAGAAGCTAGTTGTCATAATATCCATTTTACAGTTAGGGAAATCAAGTCTTCAGAAGAAGGTGTACAAGGAGGCTAAACAGGAGTTGTCCCTATCAACAAACAGAGGTACGAGGGGCTGTATCATACGTAATTCTTCTTTTATCAGAGTTATATAAAGTTCGAGTGTTTATGTAAAAATGTGTAAAGAATGAAAAAGATATAAGAAAATATGATGTGCAAATAGGATTTCACAACTGATTAAAGAAGGAGGTGAGGACGAGAGTAATCAGAGGGGACTTAACACAAGTTTGAACTGGGTAACAGGAGGCTGATGTATAGAAATCAGAAAGGTTGAAAGTCTGGGCTCCAGAGTCTGGGTTCAAATTTCAGCTCAGGCACTTCTGACTTTTTATAACCTTAAATAAGTTACAGAATACTCAGTACCTCAGTTTCTTCATTTGTAGTATAAGGATTTTAATAGTAAATGAGGACTATACAAGATAATGCATTGAAAGGATTTAGCACTGTGCCTGGCCCATAGTAAATATTCATGAAAGGTTATGTTATTGAATAGACATTGAAATGCTATTTATGGAGGTTATTGATTATGATAAAATAGAAAAAATTCTTGCTTTCACAAAATCTTCCACAGGATATGATAGAGCTAATGATGATTAATTTAATCTTCAAATTATTCTACCTTCAAATATCTCAAACTCAACCCTGTGATATTTTTTTTCAATTTCACTTCCTATCACTCCCAATATGGTGCCTCTTCTCTATGCAACATTATTACCTTGTTGCCTCCTGCTAACAACTTTCTTTTCCCTTCACCCCAAATGCCTATTCCTCCCATTTCCATCAGTTCCTGGTAATAATGTCCTTCAAACTCACCTTCTCCAGAGCTTCCTTGACCAGCTTGCCTGCTCTAACCACCCCAGCTGTGATCATTCCATTCTATGGGTAAACCCTAGAATGGTATCATTTTGATATATATATATATATATATATCTACACACACACACACACACCATGCAGATAGATATATGTATATCTATATCTATATGGTTCTCAAGCTATGTTGAAGGTGTGTGTGCCTCCATAAATAATTGTTAATGATGAAATAGGAATAGCATCTCCTGTCTAAAGAGACAGATAAGAACCCTCCTGCTCCACTCACTCTTTTGTCCAAGGATAGAAGATGGCTTGGCAAAGCTATGCTCAATAAATGCTTACTTTAAGAATGAATGTTTTCAGTTATAGGTGCATGGTCAGTCTACAAATTATATTTCTAAACCCTCTTTCTATATATGTCAGCCTTAAGAAATGAAATATTTCATAAAACAATCTCAGTCATATAATGGGGAAACTAATGTATAGAGGAAGTGTTCTACAATCATTTCAGGTATTATAGATAATACAAATGTGTTTTATACAATAAAGGCCTGGTCTACCATACATCTAAAAGGCAGTAGGAAATCATAATTAGAAACAGAAACAAGGCATTTTTCCTTTCACTATTTAGTATATGCAATATTCCCTACAAAATGGCACTGAATGTTTTCCTGCTGCTACATAGTGCCATATAGGCTCAGAAAAATAAGACCTCTTTTTATGCCTATGAAACTGACTTCAAATAAAATAACCAACCTCAAAGGTTGGTTGAATGCAAGGAATGTTTTTACACAACCCAATATTTGGATATATGCATTAATGCATATGGCAATACATACTTAAAAAGTGCTACTAAATCTCCAACCATCCACTACATTCAATTTGAAACCCTCATCAAGATATTCACATTCAAAGACAAGGTTCCTACATCAAATAGGTCACAATCTTAGGTGCATTTAAATACTGGAAATGAATGGTACCTAAAATAAAAATCCTTTATATACAGAGCAATACATGAGTATAACGTTAATAGCCCACACAGGTTTTTAATGGCTCCTAATATAATATGCCCTTTCAAGGAACCATTCATACATATTGAAATGCATTTTTACTATGCTACTTGGAGTAATTACGAATTGAACAAGGTTGACAAAAATCAGCCTTAAAAGTTAGGTAATTTTCTTAAAATATACATAATATTCTGTAAGTTCACAGCTCTCTAAGTGATAAAATATTAGATCCTGAATGCTAAAAAGTAAAAGTAGCATTCAAAATGATTTTTAAGACTATACATTTTTATTGTTACAATTCAGTAAACTATTTTACCAAAGTTTACAGTCATCTCCAACTCAAAGCCAGTGAAAAATCAATTGTTTTATAATCAATATCACAAAGCAAAAGCAATTAATAGTCAATGTAAAATAACCTATTTACTACCTCATTTTAAATGTAGTGAGGAACTTAACAAGAATGCATTAATATTATCCTAGTCTATTCCACTTAACAAGTTTACATTTAAGATGTTTCCATTTTCAAATATCAAACCCACTGTACATTTAGAAAACCTACTTGGGAAAATCTATTATTATTTAATTTCTCAAAAAACTCCACTTCAGCCTACTTTTCTTTGAATTCTGAGTTGCTACACTATTCTCATCTTTACAACAATAATTATTGATCTCTCAGGAGCAAGAACATCATGTAAAGTGAAAGAATTATAATATGAAGATAAGAAAGTGAATAATAATTAAGTTGTATATCTTAAACACAGAGCACATTATAGTCATAATTGGCTTACCACCAGTTAGAAATATATATATACACATTTTTCAAAATAAACCTTTTAAATAAAGTAATACAAGCATCTTTCTAGCTTAAAGATTTGAAATAGCAATTAAGTCTGAATCTTAAATCATTCATCTCTATAACTAGAAGAGCAAGTCCCAAGGATGTAAATCTCACCCAATGAGACAAGGGATGCTGAATATATTATTAATTGCTAAGTAATTTCTTAATTTTAGAATCTACCTCCCAACACGGGCAAATAAATAATGTGATTTATGAGCCCAGACTCTCATGGTGCTTTACTAGAGTTCAATAAACACATGCACATCCTAAACGTACAGTGTAATTGTGATTTCTACAAGGCAGGAAACATAGCAGGACTCGCAATAGCAAATCTACCCCATCTACTTATTATTCAAGCAGTAGTATTTAGAATACCTAAAATGCCTGCTGAACACTGCAGCTCAACGTCCCCCTGGGGTTACTTCTAAGCAGAACCACATCTCTTCTCCTCAGTGATTAGTGAGTTTTAAGAAGGCAGGTAACATGAGGTAGAAATTCTTATGCAGCAGGAAGATAACTCTTCTCGCCAAATTTTCAAAAACCAACACCCTCACACCCCAAATACACACACACACACACACACACACACACACACACATACTCTCTCTCTCTCTCTCTCTCTCTCTCTCACCTTTTTTTTTTTTTTTTAAAGAAAGAAAGGAGGGTTTTTCAAATAGGTACCTAAAACATGTCATTTGCAGGGGGATGAAAAATGTATTTTTCCTCTACTTGCTGCTGTGTAAGATATTTACAGATCTGATTAGAAAACCTGTATGTACGTGAAAAGTAGTGCTTTCAGGGAGATTTCTTTAGTGAAATATGCCTGTGCATAATGTTATGCAAACATGCCTACATTAACAAGGACACACACATGCACATCTAGACCAATAATTAAGATTCACTGTTCTACAATCCCCCTTTGACATTTTTTAGCATGCATGTTATTCAGAAGACAGATTTTTTAAAAAATAATAAGCAGCTGCATATAATGCATGCCAAAGTGGCATGTTTAGAGAAGCAAATACATTACCAGACGCATTTTGAAGTTTCTGGAACACCTGCAGGTAAAAGGAGACTGTGAATCGGAAGCTGGCACACGGTATTCCTCAGAATCACAGAGCTCGGTGTGACTGTGGGGGAATGTAAGGCGAGTGTGAGGCTGGAAACCTTTGAGTTGAGCTCACTCTAAGCATCAGAAAGCCTCAAAGAGGGGAAAGAAAAAGGCAGCCCACAGACAGCTAGATGAGAAACTTCTGGCACCTCTCCAGCTCAGGAATGAATTCTCTGTAATTTGGAGACGTATAGTGATGGAAATGAAGAGAAACTTGGATTTACGGGTGCATTTGCTCAGCCATGCAGAAATGGGCAGGTAACAGTCTCTCGGCTCATTTTAAAACAGTCATTCAAGAACAAGACTGAATCAAAAAATTAACAGGCATCCTTTTTTGAAAAAATAAAAAGGCTACTCTAGCCAGTTTCCCAAGATGCATTTACAAACTTCAAATGGATCATTCCATCAGCTATTTGTTGCACATTTTATTAATCCCAGTGCAGAGGTAAACTGGAAAATCTAATTCCTTTTATGTAGAAAACTGGATTTACTGCTTCTTTTTATAATGCACTTTAGTCATATAAATACACAGATTTACTTACAGAGTTCTCATTCCTTGTGTAAAACCACTACTGTTTGGTCCAGATAAAATGTTAAAAGGTTTATTTGCAGCTTTTCAAGGAAGTAAAGAAAGAATGTTTTGATACTCAAAAGGTAAGCTGAGTACAGATATTTAAATGTTGAATTTGAAGCAAAGAGAGTATAAAGGAAGAGCCCTGAGCCATTAAGTGGTACATAAGAGATATGGTACATGAGCATTGAGCAGGCAGGTAGCTCAAGTCTATAAATATATACATAATTAAGGGTAGGAAGAAAAGAGCTTTGGCAAATTAACTTCTTAGAGACAATAGCTGTGATTTTGTTTAGGCTTACAAATAAGTCAATAATGTCTGGGGAGCACATGTGGACCTCACCTTGTCTGAAAAATTCCACAGCTCACGAACAGAGAGTAAGGTTGGAAGAATCATACACTGGCAATCTATATTCAAATGTAATGAGGAGAAGGACGGTATTACCATGAAGAATGTTGTCATATTACATTGTGCCTATGTGGCTTAACTACTCATCCAACCTTGCAAATAACCATTTGTCTGGACTCACTAGCAAATGTGGTATCGATGGGAGGGTGGAGGTGGGAGGCAGATTTTATTTGTTTTACGACATATGCACCTTTGGGAGTCTCGAGGATAAAATGCATGGGATGAATGTAGGAGTGATTCTCTCTTCAAGGCCACATTTATGTAAAATAAATTCAAAGTGCAATTAATAATGACAAATTAAGCTATTTATTATTTTAACTCTTGAGGTCAAGGGCACAACAGTATTTATGTTTATTGATAAAAGGTCGATGGCAAGACGGCTGAAGATGGCTGGGCTCTCCTTTAATCACTCTCAATAAACATGTATTGACTGAGCAGCCTTTGGGCTTCCTCACATTTCAGTCCCCAGTCTTTTTTGTCTAGGATATTTTTTCTTATCTCTCCACTGCCATCTGCTTCATCCATTTATTCAGCAAATATCTAGTGAATTAGACACTCCACTTTGTGGGGAACACAGAGACACTTAAGCTCATCCCTCAAGGAGCTTACCATTGTCAGGTAACCACAATAGGTCCCAGTAAGGGATCACACATTGGAATTACTTACAAATACCGGTGCTAACTGCCATCTCTTCTTCTATTTTGGATTCATTTTTGGTGGGGAGAGGCAAGCAGAGTTTGTACACATGTTCTGAAAATCTCCCCAGATGATTCTGATTTAAATCCCCTCTTCCATGCCATGAGACTAACAACAATTCAAGATGATTATCAGCCCTCTAGTAACTGAGAGGAGGATATCCCATCCACCGCTGCATTACACTCAAACTCAACAACTACTCAAGTTGACCTGTACTCCTGTGTCTTTCTTTGCTCATTTCTCTACTACGGGGACGGCCCATATGTAATCAATGTGATACAGAGCCTGAGTCTGCAAGGTTCTAAAGGGATTTGGAAGCCAAAGCTGAAGGAAAAAAAAAAGCCCAAATCTTTTGGTTCATTCATATAACTTCTTCAGGTCTGTTTCCTTAGCTATAATTTCTTTACCAAAATTTATGAGTACCTTCTTTGAGAAACCCAGTTCTATGCCATGCTGACACATACACAAGAGCACATCTGAGATAAAAATTTAGAATTCCTGACTTCTACTATCTTACTGCTTAATGTACCTAGTCAGCAAATCAAATCTCATGATGGTGAAACTTCAGCCTGAAGATCTAGGGCCTCAGCACCATAGGGCTTCTCCTTCTCCATTTTCCCTTGGTGGGGACCATGGAGGAATTCAGAGCATGAAAACAAGCATATTATCTGCCAACTCCACCCTCTGCTTCAGCAGCTACCTCAGATCTGGAGGAACCTCTGGTAAATGACATCCAACCATCAAGCAGAATGGTCTCACAGCTAGAAAACAGGCTACCATCTGACCCCCTTCTCCCATGGCCATCCCATTCAAATAAGAAGGTGGTTTGGGCCCTTATGAGAACAGCTCCTCCAGGCTCTACTTCTAACCTGTGGTGGTGGAGGAGTATCCCATGCCATTCCTCAGAGGTATAAGAATGGAATATGGCCACGACATCCTCAGAGGCCAGTCTGCTTGCCCTTTTGGCTTTCATCACAGTTCACTCTATGTCCCATAAGCCCACCCAATGACCATAAAAATAGCTCAAAGAGGAGGGCTCGTTCAGCCTCCTTCCCCCACTGATTGTCCTGTGCTCAACATCACCTTCATTCACTCAAGAAGAAACCAACCTCAGCAGATATTTTTAAGATAAAGCTCATGTGATCAACTAAAATATAAACCTCTTCATGTAGCAATTTTATGAAAAAGTGAATGTTTGCTATATCCTCTAGTTCTCAGCTAAGAAAATCAGAAAAGCCTGACCTTCAAACACTAAGAGAAGGAAAAGCACAAATTCCCGAAGATGGTAGCACTGCAGAGACATTAAAGACAAAAAGACCTGAGTTTGAAGACAGGATTCTCTACCTAGAGGATATGTGTCTTTGGGTAAGCTGTTTAAATTCCCTCATCCTGCTTCCTCTGCTGTAAAAGAAAAAAATACCCTCCTTATCAAGTTATGTTGAGAGTTAAAATATGAAAAGTTCCCGAGGCATCATAAGTTAACTACGAAATAGCAACTCATGCCTTAATGATCAAAAGTATCCGATTGTCTTCAATATGCCATTACCCTATAAAGAAAGGGACTATGTTTTAGTTATTTTCATATTCTTCCTACCAGTATGTCATGTACATCCACACCCATTCCTAAGTTTTTTTGAGCACCTGTCACTCCCACATTTCACCTAGGTGCCAGGGACACAGCATTGGGCAAGACAGTGGTGGTTCCTGCCCTCATATTGTTCACAGTGCATCGAGGGAGACAAAAGTTAAATAAATGCCATGAATAACTAAAATATATGTCTTAGTCTACTCAGGCTGCCATAACAAATACCATAGAGGGGGTGGCCTAAACAATAGACATTTATTTCTTACAGTTTTGGAGGCTGGGAAGTCTGATGTCAAAGTGCCAGCAGATTTGGTTCCTGGTAAGACAGTTCTTCCTGACTTGCAGACAGCCATTTTCTCACTATATCCTCACATGGCAGAGAGGAAGTTCTGGTGTTTCTTCCTTTTCTTACAAGGACACTAATCTCATCCTGGCGGATTCAACCTCATGACCTCATCTAAACCTAATCACCTCCCAAAGGTCCCACCTCCCAATAACCATCACGCTAAATGTTAGGGCTTCAATGTATGCATTTTAAAGAGACAGAAACATTCAGTCCATAATACTATATAAATGAATTAATGAATTAGTTAATGATAATCCTTTTAGTTGTTTTATTTATAATAGCCCACACTATGTCAAGGGCACAAATGGGAGAAAATTTGGGACTGCTTCCAATAATTATCTTCAAGCTTAGAGACTCAGGCTGATGGGGTGGGTCTCATTAAGTGGCACGTTTCCCCCAGGAGCCATCCCCTGAGACCCATCAGGCTAGCTAGCCCAGGCAGCACTTTGATCTGTCCTCAAGGTCCCTTCCATCCCACTGGCAAAACGTTCTGGTTCCTGGACTTACTGTTTTACATCCAAGCTGTCTGAAATGCAATAACATTTTTTTAAAGAGCAACCGGGATTTTAATTAAAGTACCAGGGATCCAGCCAAAGACATTTTTCTAAAAGAGAAGAAATATCTGTTTTTGGAGACAGAACATTTCGTAATAGAGATCTCATATATTTTGATGAATGATAATTAGCGACATGGACTGTACCCTCACAAGAATCCAACCGCAGGGTTTATGTGTGTACTCATATGCATGTATGCACATATGTGTGTGTTTAGTGCTCATCCTGCGTAATGAAACTGGGTCAGGGAGACAAAGGCACTCTAGTTACTTAAACCAGTCAGATATTTAAGGCAAACAAGGTTAATGGAACAATGTAAGGGCCTGTCTCTTAAGGGCAAAAGATTACCTTTTGTTCTCCCTGAATTCCTTTGATTTAAAAGGCTTTGGCTCCAAGACTCCTTGCAAACAGCACTAAATAAGAATTCAACTTCTGCAAGTGCTGGTTGGCAGAAGTTTACCATATACCTAATGCTGAGGGAAACCATGGGGGATACTGGAATTCCATGCCACTCATACTTATAGGTAAAGGAATTTAAAATAAAACAAAGCCCCAGTATCCTAAGTGACAGTCTGGCAAAATTATTTTACCTCTGGGATCTATTTTTATAAACTCATGCTTACTGCTTGGAAAATCCCTGGCAATTCCCCACACATCAAGTCAGTCACACCAGTCAGAAGCTAAAGAAAGTAAGCTTCAAAACCATCCAGCTGCCTCCATGGACCTGAAATCCCCTACACATACCAGTGCAGGCAACAGTGCACCCATGTCCATTTTGGGGCCATCTGGGGGTCCATAGATACTACAAAACTGAGGCATTAGTGGAAGACTTGTAGGAGCTGGCAGACCATCTCAGGCAGAAGGGCTGGAGGCTTAGAGGCCTCTGGTGCCTACCCATCCCCAGAGGCATGGCACTGCCATGAGGCCAGTAACACAGATGGTGCCCTGCACAGACAGCTGAGAGGCAGACAGCCATGGCTCTGTGTGAAACGTTAGCCAAATTGCTGGCTGGCTGCCATTATTGGGCCTGTGGACCTGGAACAGAAAGGTGGGGTGGGGATATTAGCCCCTTTTCCCTGACATTATGGGTGTTATTTCTCTGGACCTAAATGGTGAAGGATAAGGAAGTGATTTTATGAGGATAATAGACGTTGTCATGCTAGAGAGACATCTCAACCCTAAAAACTAATTTACCTGAGGGAAAATTGATATGATCCCCCCCTCTGGTAAAGCAAAATCATTAGGCTGAAACACTCCTAACCAAGCTTTTTACATTGATTCCATCTGGTGATAGCAGATATAAAATCACAAGATACTATAATACACACACATACAAGTCTATATTTATTGTTATGTATTTTGCTATAAAACAAATATAGTATATTCTTTAAGTGACAATAGCAAGTGACAATCTTTCAAGCCCTGAAAGGCCAACCAGTGGAAGAAAATGAGAACAGTATGCAAACACCACCCACAGAAATCCAAAGAATGGAAAGCAAGTGACTAGGAGTCCATTGCCAACTGCAGATTAAAGAAGTGACATCTATGCACTGATTCTCAAAGCGTACAGAGCATGCAGCGCTTCATGGCAAACACAACTGATCCTCACTTCAAAGGAGATGGGCCCATGTGCCATGTGCTACAGGGGACAAGCACTGGACCAGGAGTCTAAAGATCCAGGCTCTCACTTGCTGTTCCATCACCTAGCGCTGTGACCTTAGCTTCAGATTGCCCATCACTGTGGTGGGGATTATGTCCGCCCAGACCACATTATAGCGCTGCTGTACAGAAGACAACAACATGTATACCGATTTGTGTATCAATCGAAACACAGCATACAAATGTATTGTGGTCTTATTGCCCTACCTCAGCCCAAAGCATCAGAGTATCACTAGTAAATCACTACTATTCTAGCCCCATAATGTCTTAGCAAAGGGATAAATTGTCTATAAAAACCCTAAGAAGGAGTCAGTGTATGGAGGATTAAACCATAAGAAAGAGAGAGACAAGAAAATCAAACTCCCATCCCCCATGCCTAACAATCCGGCCCAGTCAGGGGTAATGCACTTCAATTAAGCGCTAGGCTTCCAGAGAGCCTTGTAGATTGACTATCAAAATTCTTGCTCGACTGAACTGAAACCTTACAAAGTGGCCACCACTAAGACTCACCAAGGAATTCCTCACATAAACAGTAGTCGATGTCAATTAACCTTTGTGAACATGAAAAATAAATGGAAAGGTTGAGGAATTAACAGGGAGACAAACACAGATGCCATACACAAGCATGATGTTACAGTAAATGCTTACAATCACATGGTAGTTAATTTTAGTATAGTAGGAATGGCTCTCATGATAAAAGATCTTTTCTAAAAGTGGAAGTACATTACAAATAGGGGCTGAGTCTAATCTATATTTTCCCCTATCATACTCTGATTAGTCCCACATTAGTCCCACATCTGCACTGAGTACAAATATTTATTGAAGATACCATATTGATGTCTTCCAAATGTCTGAAGAATCAGTAAATATAACTGCATTCAGCTGTGTATCTTCCAACTTCCTTAACTGATGATTCGAACAAAATTAATTAAGTTCCTGAATTATGAAGAAAGCTTTTCTCCTAAAAGGAAAAATGGAAAGGGTGTGACTAGAGAAAGACACAAGCCTGGGTCCCTAAGATGCAGGGCTCAGCACAGGAACTTTCGGTACCCAAGTTTCAGGAGGTAATTTTTTTTTTTTAAGATTTTATTTATTCATTTGACTTTTGGAGTATAGAACTGAGTGAAAACTTAACTCGAATCCAATACCAGCCTGGGGTAATAATGCAGTTGGAACCTACCAACCCCCCATCCCTTGGCCTAGCCCCTTTCTCTTCACATCCCCACCTCCATTGAGCAATATGTGGGGCCTGACATGTGAGTGGGCAACCCAGACAAGTATAAGCTCTATTCACATCACTGCCAACCCATGGCCATGAACACCCCCATTGCACATCCCTTGGGCTTAGATATGTACACACTAATTATGCAGTCCTGCCCTCAAGATTTTAGACCAGAGAAAGAGGGCTTCAAGGGTTCTGGAAATGACTTTGGGGTGTTTAAGTAGGAACTTCTGAAATCTAGTCTAGTTTATGAGACTATGCTCTAAAATGGGGGCCAGAGACTCCAGTGAGCAGGTTCCTGGGTTCCTTAATCCTTGACCTAATAGGAAAGGGTGTGACTAGAGAAAGACACAAGCCTGGGTCCCTAAGATGCAGGGCTCAGCACAGGAACTTTCGGTACCCAAGTTTCAGGAGGTAATTTTTTTTTTTAAGATTTTATTTATTCATTTGACTGAAGAGAGAGATCACAAGAGCAGTAGGCAGAGAGAGAAGCAGGGAAGCAGGCTCCCCGCTGAGTAGAGAGCCCAACGTGGAGCTAGATCCCAGGACCCTGAGATCATGACCTGAGCTGAAGGCAGAGGCTTAACCCACTGAGCCACTCAGGCACCCCTCAGGAGGTAATTCTTGAACCCATGTCTAAATGCATGTCTAAACTGTCCTATTTCTGTGATTCCCTTAATGGTAACTTTGATGAATAAATAATCTGTATCCATGATTCATTTTTTTAATCAGCCTTTTTTTGTTAGCCTTTGATTTTGCTACTTGTCACATTATAACTTGTGTCCTCACTACCTAGTATAATTCTTTTCTCTAGGAACACTCATAATTTTCTTCTTACCAAATTAAATTGCCCTAGGTATTTCTCCCCCACTTACCACTTTTAACTGTTAAGATCATTCTTCACCTAGACCTTATGCAGCCTTGCTCTTTGTGCCCCTTTAATGCTACTTTCATTTTCTTCTTCAGCTACTACTTTAAATTCCCTCCATTCTTTATCCTTCATTGAATGTAAGTACTGCTCTGGACCAAGTGTCCTTCTAACTCTGCACATAGATGTTCATCTACTACCATGTATATGCCCAAAGGTACTTGTTCGATTTTCTTTGACCCAGAATGTATCTATACCTTTTTTGTTTTTTAACACTTGAAGACAAACTTTTCAAAATACTTTCACACTAACTCCACTCAGTCCTAATCACTCTAGACAGTATAAAATAATGCCAAAGTTAGGGCTCTGACTCTGGATGAGTCAGAGTCTAATGTAGAAGCAAGAGAGATGGTAAAGAGGATTCTCCTTATTTGCCAAGGCTAACTGATTGATACTATCGATATTCCTAGAGTCATGTTTCTCCCATTTTGATATGGACAGGAATCATCTGGGGATCTTGTAATGGAAGTTCTAATACAACAGGCCTGGGTAGGGCCTGAAAAGCCTCTCCACTTAGGTTATGGCTGGGCTGAGGCCTGACAAAATGGAAATAACTCAGACAAGTAGTTACTAAGGGACAACCTCTCAAGAGAGGAAACAGAGAGTTACAGACCAGATTCAGGAATTAGATCAGAGTGAAATATATTTGTCATCCTAGGAGTGTTTAAAAAAAAAAAAAAACATAGACTTGTATTCAGGTAATTATGTGTTCTAATATCAACTGACCCACCATGGACAAGCTATCTAACTCATTTTCTATCAAAAAAAATTATTTCTTGCCAATTGTTAGAAACTTTGCTAAATGACAGAGAATATGACAGATGTGATACTACTCTTGGGAAGCTACCATTCCAGCCCTCTTAGCCTGTTTCCCCATCTATAAAATGGCTAAATAATGCTACTTTTGCATTAGTCATCAAATGAAATAATGTCTTAAAAATTTTGGTAAATAACACTTAATAAGTACTTAATAATTATTAGAATCTCTATCTTTCCTTACATATTTGGCAATATAATGTTGACAAAGTGTATATACTTTTTGCATATTTAAAGTTGATTTTTAAATCTGTTTTATTTTTTCCCCTAAGATTATAAATCCTTGAATTTAGAAAGCATAATCTCTTATAGCTGCTTAGCACCTTGGAGAGCACTGCACTCACACAATTCTTCAACAAATATTTTACTGAGTGTCAAATAAATAAATAAATAAATAGTTTTGTTATTATGTTATAAGGAAAACAAGAACCAGATAAGAGAAGAAAAGAGTGATGGAGAAGGGGAAATGTTATTATACTAAGAGTAGCCAGGGAGGCCTCACTGATAAGGTCACATTAAGGCTGAACTGAGGAGTGAGGGTGCAAGCACTGTGAGTTTCTGAGAAGAGTTTTTAGGCAGAGGAAACAGCAAGTACAGAAGTCCCAAATGTTCTATGTGTTTGGGGAAAAGCAAGGAAGCCAGCACAGCAAATTCCTTCATTTTATAAATGAGAAAGTTGAGGCCTTGAAAAATAACTTTGGCAGACCCAAGTATATCAACTAAGTTAATTTTAGCTCTTTTAACAAAATAAACTCAAACTCGAGAATCATTATGTCTTGCTTACAATACCAGTGTCCCAGAGTAGCAGGCACTCTTCCAGGGACCCAGGCTCCCTCCATATTGTATCTCTGCCATCTTCAAAACAAGGCTTCCGGGTTCACTTCAAATGTCAGATCTCTCTCCAGTGTCTGATAGGGAAAGATTATGGAGGACTACATATAAGAGGTTTATAACAGGCCAAGCCTGGAAGTGAATTCTGCTCACACTCACTATCACTTAATCTCTTGACTACCACCTACCACAAAGGAGAATACAAAATGTAGTCCAGCAGGAATATGAGGACAAGGGATTTGGTGAGCACCTAGCTAGGCTCTATCAGGCCAAGACACCTTCGTCCTAGTCCATGCTTTCTTCCTTTGCATATGCATGCATGAAAATAATACTCTCTGTATAGTGGTTTTTTATCTTAGTCAAAGCTGGCACTAATAATAAGACGGGAGATAGAAGAATTCCTAGTTAGCTGCCAGCTAAACACATTCTACTGTCAAGTAGTTTAATCTTACTGAGATGGGAACAAAAGAGAAAGAGAGGTATCTATAATGGATTGAAGGATCAAGTAGAGATATGTTGTGACGAGGAAGGAAGATTGAAAAGACAGAAAATCGTATCATAACCCCACTTCATCTGCCTCCACTAGTTCATGAGATCCAGCTGTAAGTCAGCAACCAACTGCTCTCTAACTTTTCTTACTCCAGCTCACATCAGCAGGACTTTTGTGAGGATCACATGGAGATTATACAAGCAAGAATATATAATCAAGTATTGTTGTTATTAAATGCAACTTGGTAACTAGTTAGAGGTCTTTTTAATGTACTTTGGGTAGATATTTAGAACATAATGCTATTAATTTATTGATGTTAATTGTTTAAGTTGGACACATTGTTTGTACACATATCTGTCAGGGCTTTATCTAGTAGTATAATCCATAGCAGTTATGATAAACTAAATTACTTATGTTACCTTCCTCTACATCCACATCCTTGTGATGGTCTCTCTCTCTCTCTCTTTTTAATAAAATGCAATTACAATTAATGGAAAGAAAATATCAGTGTTAGAGAGGCAAAAAATTAGAGTCATACAGTAAAATTGGATTACCCTGTAGAAAGTCTTTCTCAATACCAAAAACCGTCTAATTAAAACTTCCAAAAGTAATACCCATCTAAGGAAATCATGATTACCAGAGAATAAGTCAGTATGTAAACATTACTAATGAACAAAATCCAAGGTGTGAAAACTCTACACTTTGTCTTGAAATAACAAGGCAAAAATGCCTTTTTAAAAGATAGTCTTCTGCAGTTTTATATTTCTTACAGTAGAGCTAAAATTACACAATTAAAGTCAAATGAACCCATCCCATACAGGTATCCCATATTAGTATCAATGGTATGGATAAACAACATGGATAACAGCTCAAGGTCTGAGAGGAATGAAAGTGCTCCTTCGACTTAAGATAATATTAGGCTGGATTGTATTAAATATACATTAATGACCAGAAAACACTGTATAAATTAAATCCACCATGGATTGTTAATTGAGTACTGCACATAATGACTGAAAAATCCACCCACAGTAAATACTAAATGAAAGTCATGAAAAGATTAAAATGATACACAGCAAAAATTTAAGAAAGTGTCTATCAACCTGAAAAAATAAGAGCCGACTCATATCAATTTTATATTTTAATAAATATTTGCTGAGCATTCACCATGAGTACTTCATGCTGAATACCTCCTGCAAATAAGCCTATTAACCCCAGATTCTGAAAATAGTCATAATTTCTCCATATCTAGGAATGAACTTTACAACTTTACTTGCATCTAGTACTTAAGACTTTCTTATACCAGGGTAAATTAATGATGACATGGGGGATTACTGTGGCTTTGGGGCATTCTTAATGTAGTTGATTAAATGGTAATGGGTAATATATGGGCCTGGAGTACACACAATACAAAGATAATTATCCTATCTCAGAACTCATTATATTTACTTCCTGTTCCATTGATTTGTCAAATAATCATTGATCACATGCTTCCTATGACATTTCTTGTCTTGTCAATCTGTATTAAAACATTATTCTTACACTCTTACACTAGTTCAATTTCTTCATCTTGCCACTCTGAGAACAGAAACATACATGTTTTGACTTTTTTGAAAGCACTTTGCACATTTTTGCAGGTGCCAAATTATAATATCTGTTGAAGTAACGAATGAATTCAGAATCTTTGAATTTTTTTTTTAAGATTTTATTTATTTATTTGACAGACAGAGATCACAAGTAGGCAGAGAGGCAGGCAGAGAGAGAGGAGGAAGCAGACTCCCTACAGAGCAGAGAGCCCGATGCAGGGCTTGAACCCAGGACCCTGAGATCATGACCTGAGCCAAAGGCAGAGGCTTTAGCCCACTGAGCCACCCAGGTGCCCCTGAATCTTTTTTTTTTTAAATATTTTATTTATTAATTTGACAGACAGAGATCACAAATAGGCAGAGAGGCAGGCAGAGAGAGAGGGGAAAGCAAGTTCCCCACTGAGCAGAGAGCCCAATGTGGGGCTCTATCCCAGGACCCTGAGATCATGATCTGAGCCCAAGGCAGAGGCTTAACCCTTCTTTGAATCTTGTTTAGACTGGGCAAGAACAAATTAAAAGTAAATCCATGATGAAGTATAGTCTTCTCTCTGTAACTGAGGATTTGAAGCCTCTATTTTAAGTGTTGAGGTTGATTTGTATCAGTAATTACAGGAAATGCTTTGAATAGAAGGAAATACAGGGATGTTGTCAAAAGAATGGACCAGGGAAGAGAAGGGAATACAGTGTACTGAAAAGCACATCACAACTGAACTTCATAAAATCCATCTACCAAAGAGTTGACTAATATCTCTGTAAACTTCACATCCAAATACATATAACAGATTAGGATTGAATGGTCAGTTGGTAAAGACCTTTAATGATACCATCCTAATTATTAAAAAAAAAAAAAAACAGAGATTTACTAATGAATTTAAACCCATAAAATACATGTCTCCAGGAAACGTTACTCTTCATAGTGAAGTATTTTTTATTTTAAAATGGATTTAATTGATAATCACCTTATAATATATTCATATTTTGCCTGGTATATTTTTATTTTTAAAAGTCTAAAGAGATGGGCTCCTGGGTGGCTCAGTTGGTTAAGCATCTTCCTTAGGCTCAGGTCATGATCTCTGGGTCCTGGGATCCGAGCCCTGTGTCAGGCTCCCTGCTCACTGGGAAGTCTGCTTCTCCCTCTCCTTCTGCTCCTCCCCCAAGATTCTTGTGGTTGAGGTCTCTCTCTCTCAAATAAATAAAATCTTTTTTTAAAAAAGTATAGAGATAACTTTGAAGAAAAGACTGCAGTAGGCAGAATAATGAATGGTCTCCCAAAGATGTCTAAATCCTTGAAACTGTAAATGACAAAAGGGTTTTAAGGCTGCAGATGCAATTAAATTTGCTAGTCAATTGACCTCAAGAGATGAAGAGTTTCCTGGATTATCCAAGTGAGTCCAATGTAATCAAGAGTGGAAGATGCATGAGGAAGAATTAGTGTCTACAAGATACAACGTGAGAAAGACTCTGCCAGCCACTGCTGGCTTTGAAGATGGAGAAGGAGGGCTATGAGCCAAGGAATGCAGGCAGTCTTTAGAAGCTATAAAAAGCAAGGAAATGGATTCTTCCCTACAGCTTCAAAAGGAAATTCAGCTCTCCTGACATCTTGATTTAGTCAGTGAGACCCGTGTCAGACTTATGACCTCCAGAAATATAAGATAATAAATTTGTGTTGTTTGAACATATTAAGATTATGGTAATTTTTTATAGCAGCAATATACCAATATACAAAGGTCAAAGATTTTAAAAGCTTACAGACTACTATTTATTTGATATTAATCTCAAATTCACTAAAAAAGAAGTAAAAAAAAGTTTGGTCTTAAAAATTAGTTGCAGCATCAATAAAACAAATGAACCCAAACCAAGAACAATAAAAGTAACAATAACAAGAAGACCCAAATAGGGTAATATTTTCACGGAGAAAAAAAACCCCTAAAACTCAAAAACATTTATGTAATTTTAAACATGCTTAGTAGCTCATTTTCTTTCACAGTGAGGTGTAAAGTGTAAAATATATTAAGAAAAATGTGATGAAATGTGTCTTAGAAAAAATATGTGCCTTAGCATCCCCCCCAAGTGTATTGCTTTGGTGTAGTCCAAAGCCCTACTTTAGCTTGAATTTTAAGAGCATAATATATACTTAATTCAAGTTCAGTGGTGAGAAGAAGTTCTATACTAAGAATAGAGAATAGGTAGACTGTGACAAGTTCAAAGTAAACTGCTTCCAGGGTAATAGCAAAATTCCAGCTGTTCATCACTTCATCATAGGCAATGCAGTGGAGTAGCAGGGCAGAGAAGATCTTGCTGGGATTGAATTTAATTCAGTCTCTCAATTTTGAGAACTCCAAAATTCAAATTCCACACATACTGTGTTTAATTATAAATAAGTATATACAAATAAGCAAGCATATATATAAATGGAATAGTAAATCTTATTAAAGAAGGCAGGAAAGCAATGATCACTTCATTACTTAAAGCATCAAACGTAACTAGTTACAAGAGAGTTCAGATGGGCCATGCCCTAAATTGACAGGCCACCTCTAAAAAGCATCCCGATTTCTGTTTTGTTTTGGTTTTTTTTAATTGCAGGGAAAGGGAACAGGGAAAAGATCTCTGATCAGGAGATCCTGGTTCCAATGTCGACTTGCCCAATAATTTATCTTTGTGAATCTAGGTTTTCTAGTTTGAAAACTAAGGAGGTGCAATTAAGTTATTATGACCCAAAGTTTGGGATCTATGTTAGTGGAAGTAGTAAATGAGCTCATTAAAAGTATTAAATAATGTTGAATCTCTAAGTAAGAAAGTTATTTCCTTTTCAATTCTCTTTGTAACCTTTATAACAAGGTCAAGGAGAAAGTCTCAGCTTGGTGCTAGTGTAGCTTTGACGCCTCCCTAATACCAGCAAATATCCTTTTTTAACACAAGGCACACCTTAAACTTAGAGTCTTCCAAGGGCAAAGTCTTTAGCTACAATTAAAATGTTGTTTTACCTTTATTGTATCAAATTATATATTCTTCTATTTATGGCATATAAAATTAATTTCACTTACAGTATAATGTAAGTTATTTAAATAAAAACAGGAAGGTGATTTAAGAAAAAATGTTAATTAGATAATATATAGGTGATAATTACATAGAATTGAGAATGGTAGATTAAATTATTTCCCATTCTTTCTATTCTTTCTTTTTTTTTTTCCTCTATTTTTTTTTAATTTAAATTAATTTTTTATTTTTTATAAACATATATTTTTATCCCCAGGGGTACAGGTCTGTGAATCACCAGGTTTACACACTTCACAGCACTCACCAAAGCACATACCCTCCCCAATGTCCATAATCCCACCCCCTTCTCCCAAACCCCCTCCCCCCAGCAACCCTCAGTTTGTTTTGTGAGATTAAGAGTCACTTATGGTTTGTCTCCCTCCCAATCCCATCTTGTTTCATTTATTCTTCTCCTACCCACTTAAGCCCCCATGTTGCATCACCACTTCCTCATATCAGGGAGATCATATGATAGTTGTCTTTCTCTGCTTGACTTATTTCGCTAAGCATGATACGCTCTAGTTCCATCCATGTTGTCGCAAATGGCAAGATTTGGGAGAAGATATTTGCAAACGACATATCAGATAAAGGACTAGTGTCCAGAATCTATAAAGAACTTAGCAAACTCAACACCCAAAGAACAAATAATCCAATCAAGAAATGGGCAGAGGACATGAACAGACATTTCTGCAAAGAAGACATCCAGATGGCCAACAGACACATGAAAAAGTGCTCCATATCACTCGGCATCAGGGAAATACAAATCAAAACCACAATGAGATATTACCTCACACCAGTCAGAATGGCTAAAATAAACAAGTCAGGAAATGACAGATGCTGGCGAGGATGCGGAGAAAGGGGAACCCTCCTACACTGTTGGTGGGAATGAAAGCTGGTGCAGCCACTCTGGAAAACAGCATGGAGGTTCCTCAAAATGTTGAAAATAGAACTGCCCTATGACCCAGCAATTGCACTATTGGGTATTTACCCTAAGGATACAAACGTAGTGACCCAAAGGGGCACATGCACCCGAATGTTTATAGCAGCAATGTCCACAATAGCCAAACTATGGAAAGAACCTAGATGTCCATCAACAGATGAATGGATCAAGAAGATGTGGTATATATACACAATGGAATACTATGCAGCCATCAAAAGAAATGAAATCTTGCCACTTTCTATTCTTTCTAATTCTAACTATAATCCAATGATCAGAAACCTGGTCTCCACTAACAAGGAAAATGTTGAAACACTCTCTATTCCATTTAGGTGCTAAGATAACTCTTGTAATTGTTCTATTATCATTATTTTTTTAGAGAGGGGGAGGGGCAAAAGGACAGGGAGAGAAAGATCCTAAACAGGCTCCTCAACCAGCACAGAACCCCATGTGGGCCTCAATCTCAGAACCCTGAGATCATGACCAGAACCACAATCAAGAATCAGACACTTAACTGACTGAGCCACCCAGGGGCCCCGGAGTAGTTCTATTATTGAATTAATGTATACCTGTCTTGTTTCCCCAAAAGATATAATACAACCAGGAAAAGCAATATATGTATCCCATTAATGTATATGGAATGAATAATGGATTCTTCCTTCTCTTACATAAAGATATTTCTGGATCTAAAGAGAACCTTAAATTTAAAACCACAATTAAATCAGCATAACTATATTATTTCCCTATTGATAGTTTATATACTCTTGGGAATGTTAGAAACATAAATCATTTCAATCACTGTCTCAGATCTCAAGTTCCTCTAAAACCATGCACTCCGATACTATTTGAAAGCTCAAACCTGTATCTCAAAATAATATTACTAGCATGCATTGTCTATCTTTGTCCAATAGAGAAAGTACAAGAAAGTGGATGTGCATTCTTCTAATCTGCCAACCCAGTTCTTGTGGTACAAAATCAGGAGAAGGGAAAAAGGATGGGGCCATCCAAAAGCCAGGCCAGACAAGGAAAGTCATGAAAGTATAGGAACCACACACACCTGTGGGCCTTGGTGAGTAACTGCTTGTTACATGTGTAGGGGTGGGGAGTAGGAAGAAAGTTGAAGCAGACAAAATTATGGGGTTCCAAATGGAAGCGCTGTCCTTCTGAACAGAAAAAAAGTAATTCATGTGTCAGTCTTCCTGGGTCAGCTACTTGCTTACTGTATGATACTGGACAAGTTGCTTAACCTCTTTTGCTCCAGTTTCCTCAGCTGTAAAATGGGATTAATAATAGTACCTAACTCATTGTGTTTCATTGAGGATTATATTAACATGAATAAGTGTAAGTGCCTGTAGTATTCCCTTTAGCATAATACATGTCCTATATTGTCTATCATCTGTAGCACTGCTATACTGGATTATCTACATCTATTTGCATGTCTTGCCCTGAGACTCACTGTTCCCTTAAAAGACAGGGACTGTACATTATTCACTCTTATTTCCAGAAACTTGAACAGTCCATAATACAGTCAGACCTTAGTTAACTGTCTTTGAATGAATTCATTAACAGGCCAATGCTACTACAATGATAATCATCAATATACAACCCAACTACTTTAAAGGATATACTAACACATGTGGTCATTAAAATTAGAAGAAGAAGGAAAAGGTTTAACTCACCTCAATACAGTTTGGGTATTATTTTTATGGAATTGAAGGAAACTTCAAAACAAATAATGTGCATCGAGAAAAAAAAATGATAAAGAGTGGGAGATTGCACAGAACATTATTGGTTTGTGCCAAGAATTTTAAAGCCCAATCTGGTCTTTCATACACACACTGTAGAAGATAAATAATTTCTTCAATAATCCTTTATTTTCCCCAACATTACTAATTAACCTGAGGATAGGGACTCAGCCAGTCTGGCTAGGACATTACAGAGTTTGGATAAGGACTTGATATGGGACATTTTCTAACAGCTAGCTAAGACATTCTCTAACGACATGTGCAATTGCCTCTTTAGCCTTCATAATGCCTCCACCTCAGACTCACACAACTCATTTCCCAAAATACAGTGCAACTTGAACTTACCCCAATTGAAAGTACTTTGAAAGCCCACAGCAGACTTTTTAAAAGAAAATACATTATTTAACCTTTTGATTCTGAAAATGAGATGATGACTGTAAGAAGGTGCTATAATAAACACAATATTTTTAAAGTAAATTTTGTAAACCAAAGTTAGCTTATATTCTATGTAACATTCTCTCTTTCTGCTGGGGGCGGGGGGCGTGGTATTTTAAACAATACTTTGAATGCCTGTGGCTGGTTAACTTTGCTGGTTCACTTTGCTTAAAGGGGCGCCTGGGTGGCTCAGTGGGTTAAGCCTCTGCCTTCGGCTCAGGTCGTGATCCCAGGGTCCTGGGATGGAGCCCCACATTGGGCTCTCTGCTCAGCGGGAAGCCAGCTTCCTCCTCTCTCTCTGCCTGCCTCTCTGCCTACTTGTGATCTTAAAGCTGAACCTAGAAGAACAACAAAAACTCTCATTCACCTCCTGGGAGCTAATTAGTAGAGAACTTGCATGCTAAAGAAGTCATCTCCGAAGACCACATGTACTTCATTTAAATCTGTAATTCACCTCTCACATTTAAATTAAGAGAGTTTGAATAATCTGCCAATTTGAGGTTGTTGGAAACTAATATGGCTTAATATTTTCTGAACTTAGCTTTAAAATTTAGTTTGCAGAAATTTCAGCCACTTGTTAATGTGATGGCAATAGAAAAGGCTGTTTTCTCTTTGCTTGCTACTATTTCCTTCTAGAAAACAAGAATGCAGACTTCACACCATCAAACAGATCTACTGTCATTTGGAACATGTAATCTCTCTTCACATTGTTTCTGCTTTATCAATTAATCAGTCTCTTTATTAAACAATACTGGATAACAAAGAGTAATGATGTCCACAGACCTCACTTTGACCCACTAACATAACCCTAACAGATTCAAATGTAATCTTGTTGATAGTTTTACTGTTAAATTTGACTTGATTTTTAAAATGTGGTAGTATTAAGGTAACAACCTTAAGTAAATTGCAAGTAGCCTTGAGTCTATTAATACAAAGTACATGTGACTACTGTATTATGTAATTTGCTAATAAGATTAACAATTGAGTTCGCTGGTCGCCAGAAATTCCTTAACTGGCTCACTTTCAAAGTGTGAAGTTTCGGATATATAAATAGCCCTTGTGAGAATAGCATTTGTTGATTGTGATTAATTCAGTTCTAGGCACCTAAGTGTCACAAAATAAAAGAACATTTGATGAGTCCCTAAGTTTCATGCATTCTTTTTTTTTTTAATTTATTTATTTTCAGAAAAACAGTATTCATTATTTTTTCACCACACCCAGTGCTCCATGCAATCCGTGCCCTCTATAATACCACCACCTGGTACCCCAACCTCCCACCCCCCCGCCACTTCAAACCCTTCAGGTTGTTTTTCAGAGTCCATAGTCTCTCATGATTCACCTCCCCTTCCAATTTACCCCAACTCCCTTCTCCTCTCTAATACCCCTTGTCCTCCATGATATTTGTTATGCTCCACAAATAAGTGAAACCATATGATAATTGACTCTCTCTGCTTGACTTATTTCACTCAGCATAATCTCTTCCAGTCCCGTCTATGTTGCTACAAAAGTTGGGTATTCATCCTTTCTGATGGAGGCATAATACTCCATAGTGTATATGGACCACATCTTCCTTATCCATTCGTCTGTTGAAGGGCATCTTGGTTCTTTCCATAGTTTGGCGACCGTGGCCATTGCTGCTATAAACATTGGGGTACAGATGGCCCTTCTTTTCACGACATCTGTATCCTTGGGGTAAATACCGAGGAGTGCAATTGCAGGGTCATAGGGCAGCTCTATTTTTAATTTCTTGAGGAATCTCCACACTGTTCTCCAAAGAGGCTGCACCATCTTGCATTCCCACCAACAGTGTAAGAGGGTTCCCCTTTCTCCACATCCTCTCCATACAAATGACTATCAGACACATGATAAAATGTTCATCATCACTAGTTTCATGCATTCTTATATTAATTGGCATAAATGGAAAAAAATCTCAAAATATTTTTTTCAATAAAATTTAGGTATTTCTAAAAAGCATTCCCATAAAATGGATATCATGGCATAAGTAATAACAAGCATAACTAGGAGGGAAAAGCATTTCTTTTTTTCTAATTAACTTCATAACCAAGACTGATGTCTTTCCCTAGGATATCTGACTCCCTTTGTTTTGCTTCTAATATCTATTGCTTCAAATATGTAACTTTTTCACCTAGCAGGGGATGATTTCAATTGCATTTCAAAATATGAATCTCCCTCTCCTGGGTTCTAAACCCTAGAGCATTTCTCATTTTTTGCATTTTTCAAAGGGAGTGTTTGGAAAATGCCAAATGTGTCCCACCATGTCGAAACTCACAGTCTCATATATTTGCTAGAAAGATGGCTGGAAATAATTAAGATCCTCAAAACCATTTTGCTGGGTACTCAGAGTTCTGCCACTCAAACTTTTAATTATACACTGACATCTAATAAAGCAGAATGTCAGAGAGCTACTGCAACCACACTCACTTTGCAGTTTTACTGTGGACATTACTATAGCAAAAGCCTGCCTTGCCGATCATTTTTAATTAAATAAAAGGCAAACCCTCCCAAAGCAAGAATTACAATGAAAGTCAGCTTTTCAGTGGAGCAGCTGTGTAAACGGGTTCTAAAATTAGTCTAGTCATTTCCAAGCTGTGTTTTACGGCTTCAATGTGTCTTCTGCAGTCCATGTCAGGATGAGAAAATGAATTTTCTCAAGAGCATCCCAGTCATTTGGGGTTCAGTCCATTTTAATGGTGTCATAGCTAACTCAGAGCTCTCAGTCCTAAGCAGTCTGGGTATAGGGAGACATGATCAAAAAGTGCCATTTGAGAAGAGTGTTTGCTTTAATTTAGATGGTGTTGACAGACCGATAGGTACTGTAATAAAACCACCTGGCCTCTTGCCCAGGGGATGTATAATCTAAACAAGATAAACAAGAATATAATGAACAACTTAGACTGACAGGCAGTAGCCAGCTTCAGATTTCAAGCTTCCTGTCCTTTACTAGGACAGTAAGAAGGAACTTTTCTAATTCCTATTTCTAATACTTGTTTTTGCAAGGAAGCAGTGGGGGTGATCATAGAAAAAAATTTATGTAATACAGGACAGCTATTATCCATCTCCTCACCACAAAAAAGAAAAAAAAAAAACTGAAATAGGTTTTCACCCTTTCTTAACCCAAATTCCTGCACTGGCTATCTTAGAAGATTAAGAGGTAGTGGGGAGAAAACCAGGAAGAGAGGAAAAGAAAAGAATGAGAATGGAGCTGGCACCACATAGTAGGAGAACATTAGTAAGAATATAATTTATATCTCTGAGAGCATTCAAATCTATACAGGACTACAAATAAGTGAGTACCTGCCTTTCTTATCCTTCATTAGTGATAATTTAATGTTTCTAATGCATATGGTACTATGTGATCCCTTGCAGAATATTTTCTTTACAAAGCAGGTATTCTAAGGCTGGAAACTCAAGATTATTAAGTTGTATCTGAGCTAGGAGAAAGCAACAGGGAGAGGGAGATGGAGGATGATGTCAAAATAATACACTGACAAATGCTAAACCCATACCAAAAACTTTGAACCAGAAGCTCAACCCATTCACAGAAAGTCACCTCACCACCTGCCCAGGCAGGAACTGTTCCAGAGAATCTAAATGGTGCCTTACTGGGATCAGGCAACTATAAAGTGGCCACTCTGACATGTCTGTGCCCTTGAACATGTATTTTAAAATGCTGTTTTATCTTATCAAGTAGTAAGCACCACAAACATTCTAGGTGTTCAACTTATTTTCTAAGTGTCCTGAAAATGGTGAGCAGAGACAGACCTACCATGAAACTAATGCAGAGCTCTGGTTTGTAACACCCCTGTGAAATCCTGAACTTGTAGAATGTTCAAAGTAGGGAGGGAAGCCAAGTTGAAACCAAGGGTTTATGGTAAATTTCCCAACTAGATCTCAGAAGAAAGAACCCCCAAGATTCCACTAATTTATTGTGATCTCTTTCTCATAAAAAAAATTCATTTTGATATCTAATGTATTCATAGCTACGATGTTCTTTTTCTGAACGAGGCCCCTCAAAATTCATAACATCCAGGCCCCAGAAAATTTGAATCTGCCCCTCATGGTGATATTGAGAGCTTTCAATATGTTCTTAGCCTATCTCTTAAGAAGCAGTATAGCTGTAGTGCTGTCTAGGAATACTTATTATTAGTGCCCTCTTTCACTCTCAAAAGCATCTTGGTTTGAATGGTAAATTATGTAGTCACTCTAAGTATAGCATAATAGATAAAACACAAACTCTGAATCAAACTGGTTAAAACCAATCACTGTCATTTATAACCTGGGGAATTTAACTTGTCTCAGTTTCTTCACCTGTAAAATGGGGATAACAGTACATACCTTATAGGTGATTGTAAAGATTAAATGAATCCATACATATAAAGTACTTAGAGCACTGCCTGGCACAGAGGAAACACTATGTGCTAAATGTTTGTTGTTATTGTTGTTGTTATTGTCATTATTATTAACTCTTAACTAGTTGTTAAAAAAAAACAGTTATTTATTGATGAGAAAGTACTGTGCTTGTAAACAGATAACAATCTACTGGTGGCTATTATTATTTTGTAATCACTGATTTAAAGTCTATTGACTTCTGATATTTTTTATCTACTGATATTGAAATATAATTCACTTAGAGTAATGCCCTCAAAGTTCAACCATGTTGTTGCAAACAGCAGGGTTCCATTCTTTTTAAGTCTAAACTATATTCCATTGAGTATATATAACACACTTTCTTTATCCATTCACCCTCTGATGGACACTTAGGTTATGGCAATGTCTTGGCTATTGTAGATAATGCTGATATGAACATTGGAATACAGGTATCTCTTCATTTCCTTTGGATATACACCCAGAAGTAGAATTGCTGGGTCATATGGTAGTTCTATTTTTAATTCTTTGAGGAAGCTCCATACTGTTTTCCACAGTGGTTGCAGCACCAATTTACATTTCCAATAGCAGTGCACAAGAAAGGATTCCCTTTTCTCCACCTCCTTTCCAACACTTGTTATCTCTTCTCTTTTTGATAATGATATAAGATTTGCAAATATTTTCTCCCATCCAGTAGGTTGTTGAGGGTTTCTTTTGCTATTCACAAGGTTTGAAATTTATTGTAGTCCCACTTATTTTAGCTTTTGTTGTCTTTGCTTTGGATATAAACTCAAAAAAAGAAAAATCACCTAATTTGTTCTTGAGTCCAATACCCTCAGTGAATACTTGAAAAATCATTCCTTTTTGTGAAACTTATTTTTAATCACTATTTAGAACAGTGAACATGCCTGCATAATATTATTTTATACAAAATCACTTTGAGAGTTACCTAATCACATGCAATTGCTCCAAGAGAATAAACTAAAATTAGTGGCTCATTTAGAGATAGAATTAAACTCAAAATAATAAGACCTTTCCCAAAGACTGTCCAATTTTAAGACAGGGCTGGCTTGTGAGGTGGTGAGCTCCCAAACACTGATGGTATTCAAGAAGTAACTGGCTGGGGCGCCTGGGTGGTTCAGTGGGTTAAAGTCTCTGCCTTCCACTCAGGTCATGATCCCAGTTTCCTGGGATTGGCCCGCATTGGGCTCTCCGCTCAGCAGGTGGTCTGCTTCCTCCCCTCTCTCTGCCTGCCTCTCTGCCTACTTGTGATCTCTGTCTGTCAAATAAATAAATAAAATCTTAAAAAAAAAAAAAAAGAAGTAACTGGCTGACTAACCACCTGGAGATGTGGTACCTGGATTCTACATTAGATAGATGATTTCACTTGATGACTTCTGAGGTTATGTCCAATATTAAGAATCAATGTTTCTATCATTTTTAAGCAGAACATCTTATTATCAGTTAATTTCTTCCCCTTATCACATATTCAGCTCTCCTCACTGCTGCATTTAGCACATTAGGTAACATTCTCTACCATAAGGTATTCTTGGTCTGTTAATTCGCCTTTGTCCTTGCAAAGGAAAAACTTCACAAGGGGGGATTCAAAATTGACAATAAATGCACAAAAAAACAAGATTCTCTAAATTACAAATAATAGAGAAAAGTGAAAATGTTCAAGGGGTTTGAAAACTTTGTAGTAAGGAAAAGTTTTAAATATTTAATGTGCCTGCCAAGGTCTTTTTTGGAGAGATTAATATTCAAATGCGGTTTGTTTGTATTAAAGTATTTAAATGCTATGCATTTAATATAAAATACATATTCTCACTTCTTCCCTGATGCAAAATCACATTGGGAGTTATGTGATCATGTGTAATTTGTTAAATGCAAATCATATTTTAAATATTCATATACCATATTTGCATTTTTTAAAATCAGAATTTTCAAAAGTGGAAGGGGAAGCAGAGGAGGAACAAAATTTAAAACACGATCTATGGAGGACACCAAAGAAAAAAAAAATAATATGCATGGTGGACAGATAGATGCCCACGGCTACTGATAAGACAACCAGAGAAATCTGCACAAATTTGAAATGCAAAGTCCACACCAAGCAGTGGATCAGTATCATGAACCCAAATGGGATCTTGGGGGCAGCTGGCCCTACTTCTTCATTTCATGAATTAAGAAACAGAGATTGAAAGAAGAGAAGTAACCTGAATTTTGTTAGACCAAGAGGAAATAGATCTGGTTAGGCTCTATGATGAATGGCCGAACAGACATCCTCTCACTCCACATCTCATCACTATTCATTTGGCCTCACCCTTTCTGAAGACTCATTAAGTAGACTCCATGGACCCCAACAGCTGAAAAATTAAAAATCAGTAAGAACACTAGTTGCCTAACAGATAAATGATAATGTCCAAAGCTGTCCACAGTGCTCTGAAATACATTCCTACATTGCGGGCAGCAGTTAGAATTGGTATAACCTTTTGTAAAGCAATTTGACAATCTTTACCAGAAGTGTTAAGAGTGTTAATGTCTTTATTTCCCGTAAGTCTAAATCTAAGTATCTAAGTGCAAAGAAATAATGCTAAAGAAGTCTAGGCACACCAAGTTTTATTACAATATTATATAGCCAAAAGTTAGAATTGGCTTGAATGTACAATGTAAGAAAATAATTTATTTCCCTTATTAAAATATATTGTAATTAAAAATGACAGTTATATGAAAATTATAACACTTAATAATGTATCAAGCAATGTTTTTAACAGATGACTAAATCCATAACCTGAAATGAGAACTAGATAATGTCTACTCCATATTAATTCGAGCACAGATAGTTAGAAAAACCAAGATCACTCAGAAGTCTGACATCAACATCTAATTTCTTCTTGCTAAAAAACTGGTGGGAAGACTTAGGCCAGTTCTTAAACTTCACTATAAGCAACCTGTCATTCTAAAAGTTTGTCAAAAACTCGGATCCTGATTGGTGGGGTCTGGACAGGATTCAGGAATGGACATTCTGCAATTCTTAGTCCCCAAGTATCAATAGAAAGATTGTTCTTTGCTCCCTTCTGGGTCTGTCTTCTGCCAGGCTTCATGGATTCTCTCATACCTTTGCCCCAGCAGACTGATCTATGATCAGGGGAATCATTGTTTTAGGGTCTATTAACTCACCTCTATCTGTGTTTTCTGGGTGTCTTAGCTCAGTGATAGAGGCAGAGTTGCAGTGAAGGAGGCAGAGTTGCAGTGGTTTTCACCAAATCTTCTGTTATATTTTACTACTTTGATGAATTTAAAAATATACTTTCAAAAAGAATTTAGAAAATGGATGTTTTTATAGAGCCATGACCAGATATAACACCAAAAAAGTTTACTTAAAAAACTACACAGAGGGTACCTGGGTCGTTCAGTGGGTTAAAGTCTCTGCCATCAGCTCAGGTCATGATCCCAGGGCCCTGGGATCGAGCCCCGCATCGGGCTCTTTACTCAGCAGGAAGCCTGCTTCCCCCTTTCTCTGTCTGCCTCTCTGCCTACTTGTGATCTCTGTCTGCCTCTCTGCCTACTTGTGATCTCTCTCTCTGTCAAATAAATAAATCTTTAAAAAAAAAAAAACTACACAGAAACTATAATTTAAGTTGTAGTTAATTTAAAATTACATATTTTATATTCATGTATTAAAATTATTAGCATCCTGGAGGAATGCTGGAAGAGAGAAACAAATCACGTTATCAGCTGATTTTGTGAGGTTTATTTTGAAGACAAACATTAGGTCTTTTTCTGTTAATAGAAAAGATCATATCTTTGCCCTCTGAGTTTTACATACTTAAAGTACTACACACAGGAGAAATTATTTGCTTTGGAGAAAAGTGAGTGATCAATGATCCTGACATTCACTTCCAGGAGAATGATGGACCAGAGCTAGATACTCTGAAGAAAAATAACAAAAACATATATTAACTTAAATATATTTTCAAAAGCATTTTGAGGTTTAGGAGATATCCTCAAGGAAAGAAAGAAAGATGAAGAGCTGAATCTTGCACAATGCCACTCAGTTAACACTGATGAAGAAGCAAAATCATAGGATTTTCCTGGAACCAATGATGGTAAGATAGCAGGAACCTTGACTTTCGCAATGTGAAAGAGCTGAACATGAACTCCCACATTAAACAAGGACTCTTAAAAGGAGCTAAAGCTTTCCAAGTTGGCAATACCCCCTAGATATCAGCGGATGCAACTGGAAATCTTTTTTGCAGAACAACAACCAAAATTTAGTCCCAAATTTCCCCAGGGTAAGTTCAATAATACATGAGTTCTCAATCAAAACCCACCAAACACACAAGGAAATAAGCTGTCAACAGTAAGAATCAAGAGATTTAAAAAAAAATAGGCCTTCAAGAACATCTGAAGTTGAAATTATTAGATACCATATATAAAATAAATACTGGAGTACAAATGCTTTCAATTTTAGAATTAAAAATAAGAATGGAGGGACGCCTGAGTGGCTCAGTTGGTTAAGCAGCTGCCTTGGGCTCAGGTCATGATCCCAGCATCCTGGGATAGAGTCCCACATCGGGCTCCTTGCTCAGCGGGAAGCCTGCTTCTCCCTCTGCCTCTGCCTGCCACTCTGTCTGCCTGTCCTCACTCTCTCTGACCAAAAAAAAAAAAAAAAAAAAAAAAAAAGCATGGAATAAGAGACTACCAACATAACCAAGGAAATCTGAAAAACACAAAACCAAAAAATTTTTAGAATAAATACTTTTGAAATTAAAAACTCAATAGATGCGTTATATAGTAGATAAAATACAGGTGAGAGAATTGCAACTGATCAGTAATCAGCACAGATTACAGCTTGACTATATAATGGTCAAAAATATAAACAACATATCGACAGATCAAAGTCATGTAAGATATGTTTAATTGAAGGCCCAAAGAAAGAGAATACAGAGAATGTAAAATAAGTTTTTAAAGAAATAATGGTTGAGAATTATCATAACTGATTAAAAATACTGTATAAGTTAGCCATTGCTATTAAAAAAAATGATCTGAGCAGGAAAGTCTAAGTTACAAGAAGGAATGATAAGTGAAGAAAATGGAAACAGAAATGATACAACATGATAGTATCAACAGATATGATAGTAACAGAAACATATGAAGGTAGAGTCCAATTTTAATAGCAAAAAATTAAAAACAATATAACAGACAATGTTAGTATGTGAACCAGTCAGAGAAAAATGACCTGACGGCATCTTTGTGCATGTGTGGTTTCTTATTTTGAGAGGGGGCCTGACATACAAATGAACTTTAGGCTTTGTTGGATTTTTAAGTATGCATGGTAAGATTTCCAACAACAACAACAAAAAAGAAAAATAAACAAGTGGAACTGTAACTAAAAAGCTTTGCCACAGCAAAGGAAAGCACTGACGAAATGAATAGTCAGTCTATTGCATGGGAGGAAATATTTGCAAATCATGTATCTGATAGAGTTATTATCCAAAATGTATGAAGAACTCACCACTCAATAGCAAAAACACAAACAATCCCATTAAAAAATGGGCAGAAGCACTGAATATTTTTCCAAAGAAGATATACAGGTGGCAAACAGTACACGAAAAGATGCTCAACATCCTTAATCATCAGGAAAATGTAAATCAAAACCATAATTAAATACCAATTCATACCTATCAAAATGGTTAGCATCTAAAAGAAAAGAAATAGCAAGTGTTGGCAAGGATGTGGAGAAAAGGGAACCCTATACACTGCAGGTAGGAATACAAAAGTGGTTCCATCACTATGGAAAAACTCTAGCATGAAGGTTCCTCAAAAACTTAAAAACAGAACTACCATATGACCCAGGAATTCCACTTCTGGGAATTTATCCAAAACAAAAACACTAACTCAAAAAGATCACTGCACCCCTTTGAGCACGATTTACAGAGACAAGATATGGAAACAAGTGTCCATTGATGCATGAAGAGATAAACTGTGGTACATATACACAGTGGAATACTATGCAGCCATAAAAAAGAATGAAAAAAATTTTTTTTAAAAAGGAATGAAATCTTGCATTTGTGACAACATGGATGGACCTCAACAGCATTGTGCTAAGTGAAATAAGTGAGACAGACAGAGACAATCATATAATCTCTTATACGTGGAATTGAAAAATATATATATTTATATACACACACATACATATAGAGAGAGAGAGATCTCAAAACTAAGCTCACAGATATAGAACAAAATCCGTGGTTGTTATAGGAAAGGAGTAGAAGTGGGAGAAATAATGGGTGAAGGGGGTCGTCAAAAGGTTAAAAAAAAATAGATTGGGAATATCCTGTGCTTTTTTTCTCTTACTTTGGAAAGAAATAGTTTGGCAAATTTTATACAGTATCACAGCCAAACCACAATTTCCTGGCTGAATTACCCAGATTCTTTCTGGATTCCATTTTGCACCCAAGGTCTTAGGGGTAGAGAGAACAAAACAAAACAAAAGAAGTTGAAGAAGAAGGAGAGGGGAGGAGAAGTGGAAAGGGAAGAAGAAGGAGGAGAAGAAAAAGAAGAATCTCTCTAGCATAGCTTAACAAAGGTGATGTAAAAATTAAATTTTCACTGGTCACCTCACCTTTGCCTTGTCTACCAATGCTGCCAACAGAATAGATGATCCAATAAAATTTTTCCTAATTTGTTACTTACATGAAAAAATACAAAAAATAAAAAAATCAAATTACATTTTGTTGTACAACTGACATTTGTCTTTATTGAAGATAATAACATTACGTAAAAAGAAATACAAAATTCAAGAATATTTGTTATTAGGAATGTAAAAAAAAAAAAGATAGAATAAGGAAAAAAATGATCAAAAGGAACACAAGAGGAGACAGAACCTCTGTTCTATGTGAATAGATATTTCAGTGATTTATCCTGCAGAACTGACCACCTGAACTTGCACATACACAAGCAAGCTAAAAAATGTTGTCTGTTAGACTCATGCTATGGAAATAGCCTTGGGAGGCTGGTTATTTAAAATACATTTTCTGGCCTCCAGGTCAGAACTGGCCCTTCTGTTCTGGGCACCGAGAGCTACAAATCTTTTCTCACATCCCCTCCTGCTCCAGGCTAGTCTGGCCCCCTGGAATGGAATCTGGGCGGAAAGGCAGACACATATAGCCCAGGCTCTTTGAAATCTATAAAAACATGGTAACAAATGCAGCTTGCTCCAAACTGCACATAAGCAAACAAATGTTTAATTTCAAACCTTGTTATTTGTCCAATAATTATGGCCCTAATAGGGATGGTCAATTGAAAGACTCACCTGAAGGGAGGACACCCTGCCCTAGCTCTTTCTACAGGGCTTTCCCAGCTAATTAGGGTAGATGTTTTAAGTATCCAATTTGATGTAACTTTGCCTTATTCTCATTTATTGCATACTATTACCTTCATCTATGTGTAGATTCCTTTCCCCTTCTGTTTCTACTAGGTCTCTATAATAATAATAAAGTTTTCTTCCCTTTTCAAAACTGAAACATGGCTGTTATGAATCTTTTGTTCAGAACAACCCCATGGAAATTTGGGGAGCTAAATATACAATAAAAAGGAAAACATAAAATCACATGAAAATATGGATAAAAATATGGAAAGCAATAATAAATATCCAAGAGAAAAAAATGATAGGAAAAAAATGCTCAAATATGCATATAAATTGAGTCCCCAAAAAGAAAACTAAAGCAAATAAAACAAAAAAAATTTCAAATAATTTAAGAAAAGATGCCTGAAATAAAAAAGACTTAAATCTTTATTCAAAAAAAGACATTACATGTATCCAAGGGAATTATCCCACAATAGGTAATACCAAGATATAGTCTAATAAAAAAAACTACTAGACTTTAAAGAAAAGGAAAAAATTACTAGGGCATCCAAACAAAAGACCAGGTTACATACGAGGAGCAGAAAATAAAACTGACATCAGATTTCTCAAAATTTTCAGCAAAATTTTCTGGTGAGAATAACGGAACAACATTTTAAGAGATACGCTTGAGAAAGAAACTATAAGCCAATGATTTTATATACATCTTTAAAAATGAATGCTTCAACCAATTATGAATATGCAAGTACTCAAAGATATTGATTCCATAAGTTTTTCCTGAGTAATCCACTAGAAAATGAGTTTTACATAAATTATTGAGTAAGCTTCAGCATATAAAAAAACAGATTGAACATTGAACATACTTAACTATACAATTAAGGTTAAAATATGATGATAAGGCAGGTGTGCCTGGGTGGCTCAGCTGGTTGAGTGACTGACTCAGTTTTGGGTCAGGTCATGATCTCAGGGTCATGTCTGGGGTACTCTACTCAGTAGGAAGTCTGCTTGGGATTTTCTCCCTCTCCCTTTGCCCCTCTCCTAACCTGCATGCATGCTTGCTTATTCTCTCTCTCTCTCTCTCTCTCAAATAAATAAATAAACCTTTGGGGGGGAAAAAAAGATGATGATAGGGCAGAAAAATAGTATGAAACTGCTATATGCTCTGACAATATAAAGATGGCACAGCTAGCAAAGAAAGATGGAAAGGGGGAAGAATATGTGGAAATATCAATAGCATTGATGAAGTTCCCCTTCTTAAACAGGGAGTGGGTCTATGCATGTTCACTTTATTATTATGCTTTAAATGTAAGTATGTGATACATATTTTTAAACTTTTTTAAAAGAGTTTTTGAGGTGTTAAGATATCTCTTCACTCCAGATGTAAATAAATACTGCCATATCCAGTAAATTTTATAAAATGGAATAATCCTTATCAATGATCAGCCTTCAGAAAAGGGTCACAAAGATAAGCTTGGGACTTTTTTTTTTTAAATCAACATAAAGATTCCAAAAGAAAATATGCACTGATTAAAATCAGTAAGCAGCCACTGCTTGGGGATATGTACTGCAGGGTTGGGGGGTGGAGGAGGATAATTCCTAAAGAAATTAAAATTCTTTAATCTCTTGTGGAATAAATAAAATCCTTTTTTTTTTTTTTTAATTAAAGTGGGCCCGACATTTGGAAAGCCAAGCCAATTGCTAAAGTATCTGACTTTAAACCATGCTTTAAACCCTGTTGGAAATGAAAGGAAGTCTAAAGCATAGAAGTTCTCACTTGTGGGTTAAGACAAGTACCAACACTCTCCAAGTATGTCTTAGTAATTAGTGGTTGGCATGGCTTCCTTTAAGTCTGTTTCTTACCATCTGTGATGTCTTTTGTTAGCCAATCTCTAACTCCTTATTAAGCAAGAAGACTATTCAACCAAATGATATTTTGAGCTATTGATTACTGAGTCAAACACCAGTGCTACATACGGAGGCCAAATGTCTTGATCCTTGTCTTCTGTGAAGAAAGGGGCTAAAGAGGTGTATGAAAGAAAGTTGGTCCACCTGGCAGTGAACAAGTAAATACAAGCGTGTCTTGTCTCTTACATATGCAACTTCTGGAAGAAAAATGCATTTGTAGATAACATATAGGCCCCCACAAAACTGCCTTCATATGCATATTTTCATACCTCAACTGAGTAGTAAATATTTAAATCTATCATACTATGGAACCGCCTGCTTGCAACCACTTTCATTTTGGCAGTCATCATCTTTGTATAGCAATTCAAACAATTACGCGAATATTTTATTGCATTTTGTCTTTTTTGGTTTATAAAATGAGTGGAAAATGTAGAAATGAAGTGCTGATACTAGTGATAGGAAGTATAATTCTCATAAAGTTAATATGATTGGTACAAACTTGGAAATCACTAGGTGTGCTGAAAACCGTGAATCTTTAGACTCAATTGGAAGCTCACTGGACTCAAGCCAGTTGCCTGTGTCTTCAACTGTGAAGGCAAATAAGAAAATTAAAGAACATGCATGAAATGCTGGCACTGTATAATCAAAGATAATGTCTACAAGGAAAGTGAAATGAGAGATTTTATATATTTTAGCTCTATAAAAACAGTGGCAGTAGTAGTGTTGAAATAGTACCTACCATTACTACATGCCAAGCTCTGGAATAAGTACTTTATTTACCTCTTTGGCTGAGTGCTCTCAGTTTTATTCTCTTTTGCTTGACCTCTAAATTGCTGGAGTTCAGATCTCAGCCCTTTTTGCTCTTTTCTATACCCATTTTCTGCAAGATCGCATCCATTCCTGAGGCTGTAATTGTTACCTGCATACCGCGGACTCCCAAATATTTATTATATCTTTGCTCAGTGCCAAATCCTATAACCAACTGCCAACGTGACATTTCCACATAGATGTTTAATGTCTAATGTCTAAAGCAGAACTCTTTATTTTCATACACTGTACCTATATTCTCATCTCCCCCCAAAATCTTGTTTTCTCTATATTAACTAGCACCCAGCCAGTTGTTGCTCAAGCCAAAATGTTAGAGTTTTCGTTGATCCCTCTTCTCTATATTCTCCCACATTCAATCTATGAAAAACCCTGTGGACCCACATCCAAAATATATCCAAACTGCTCTACTTCATTCCATCTCCACCTCACCACTCTGGTCCAAGGCCCTCTCTTCTCTTATCTTAGGCTATTACATGGGGTTTTAACTGGTATCTCTGCTTCTACTCTTATTCGTCCCTAATCCATTTACCATACAGTAGCCAGAGTGATCTTTTAAAATACCCAAATCAAATTACAACTGTTCCTTGCTTAAACTCTTCAGGAATTTTTTTTTCTGCATGCATTCATCCATTTAGGAATTTTTTATTGCATTTAGAATAAGATCCAAATTCCCTAACCTAGCCTACAAGGCCATATCCAAGCTCTCTCCACCTGCTTCTCCAGCTACTCTCCCTTTTCACTGTGATCCAGTTCCACTCCATCCTTTTTTCTTTCTCAAATATGACATGCTCATTCACAACCTCTACATTTGCTGTGGTTTTCCATTTAATATGCATCTGTGCATAGCTGCCCCTTTTTCATTATTCAGACCTTAACATTCTGAGGAGCCGCTACCTGCCTACCTACCTGAATCCAGGTACTCTGACTCTATAGCTCATATCTAAACCTTCCTAGTCTGACTCTTTAGAGTAAGATTACTATGGGGCACCTGGGTAGTGCGATTAGTTAAGCGTCTGCCTTCAGCTCAGGTCATGATCTCAGGGTGCTGCGATCGAGTCCCACATCAGGCTCCCTGCTCAGCAGAGTCTGCTTCTCCCTCGCCCTCTGCCCCTCACCCTGTTCATGTTCTTTGTCTTCTCTAATAAATAAAATCTTTTTAAAAATGTATTAAAAAATAGAGTAAGACTACTATGACTATTATCCAAGGTGTCATCACAACTCTGATGAGTTTTCAAGAACAAGAATATATATACTTGACCATAAAGAGCAATACTTGAGGCACTTGCATTCCATAATAAAGCAAGAAGAGTGCTGAGGAGGCAGAATAGTCCCTTCTCTTTCCTCTCATATGCAGTTTCCCAGCTGTTTGGCCTTTTTGAGATATTCGTTTCCCCCCTCCAGATTAATTTGGTTTAAATATGATCTCACTAAAATAATGAGTGGAAGGGGGATAATATTAAGTAGGGATGTATTTTGAATTTTCCTGACCCTTCTATCAAGCCAAGGACAGCCATAACGTTGAACTGTTCCCAAAATGTCCAATGATGAGGGCCAGAAAAGAGTTATATTTCTCCAGATACCATAAGATAAAACTTGGAACCAAAAGAATGCTAAAGCACCCTTCTATAAACAGGATAAATCCCTTTAGCTAAAGAGCAAGAAAGTCATCTCAGATCACTATGACAGAAATATCCCCACCGTTTCCACATCACAGTGATTCTGATGGATGTTGTGGATAAAAACATTGCAAGTCAGTCATGATCAGTAGTGCTGAGCCATTACAACACTGAGTAGCTGAGCACAGGGGACTGAGGCATTGGAGAGTTCATGGGGCTACTCTATAATCAAAAAGAGAAGGGGCTTTGTGCCGAAGAAGAAACAGGGAGGCAAGATCATGAGAAGGGTGACCTGTGGCAGCATCATCAGAGATGGGAGCCAGGGATGAGGCCTGACTAGAAAGAGGGGCAGCCCATGGTCAGTTACTGGCCAGCTCCACTCTTAGTTTCTCTCCTCTTTATGAAACATTTTCCATCCAGACTTCCCTTGCTAAAGACCCAGTTTTTCCTCACTTCTTCCCTATCTAAAGCCTGTTACCTGACTATTCTGTGGGAGAGAATCCAAAGAGGCTACTTTATAGTAATAACCTGATATTGATGTTCTCCAGACACAATCCATTCATTGCAGTGATATCAGGCATCAAAGAATTAAAGGCAAACAAACTTCATTGCTGAAGAAACCCCTTAGACTCTCTAAACATAAACCCCTCCTGCCTCTGCCTTCCAGCTAGAAGTGACTGAGTGAGCAGGGGAAGTAGGGATGAAAATAGAACCTATAGTATGGACATCTTAAAGAAGTGAAACTGTAAAGTAGTCAACCAGGGAGTACATGGAAACTTGTTTTTTTTTTATATATATATATTATTTTTTATTTCATAACCTTATCTAGAAGTGTGTGTCCTCTCTCTTTTTCCTTTGTTACTCTGGCTAGAGGCTTATTGATTTTATTACTCTTTTCAAAGAGCCAGTTTTTAGTTTCATTTCTGTATTAATTTCTTGTTTTCAATTCAGTTGATTTCAGCTCTCTTTGGTCTTTCTTTTCTTTTGCTTACTTTGGTTTTTTGGTTTTTGTTTTAATTTTTATTTAAATCCCTGTTAGTTAACATACAGTATAATATTAGTTTCAGGTATACAATACAGTGATTCAACACTTCCATACAACACCCAGTGCACATCATAACATACTCCTTAATCCCCAACACTTATTTAACCTATCCCCTTCCCATCTTCCCTCTGGTGACCCAGTCCGTTTTCTACAGTTAAGAGTCTGTTTATTGGTTTGCCTCTTTCCTTCTCTTATTTTTTCCCCTTTGTTTATTTTGTTTCTTAAATTCCAAATAAGAGAAATCACATGGTATTTGTCCTTCTCTAACTGATTTATTTTGCTTAGTATAATGTTATCTAGCTCCAAACACACCACGGCAAATGGTAAGATTTCATTCTTTTTTATGCCTGAGTTTTATTTCATTGTATATATACCACCACTACTTCTTTATCCATTCATCAGTCAATGGACACTTGGGATATTTCCATAATTTAGCTATTGTAGATAATGCAGCATGTATCCCTTTGATTTAGTATTTTTTTTATTCTTTGAGTAAATACCTAGAGTAGTGCAATTGCTGGATCATAGGGTAGTTCTATTTTTAACTTTCTGAGGAGGCTCCATATTCGTTTCCACAGAAGCTGCATCAGTTTGCATTCCCATCAACAGAGCAAGAGAGCTCCCCTTTCTATATATCCTCATCAACACCTGTTGTTTCTTGTGTTGTTGATTTTAGCCATTCCGACATTGATTACAGTTTTGATCTCTATTTCTCTGATAATAGTGATGTTGAATATTTTTTCACATGTCTGTTGGCTATGCATATGTCTTCTTTGGAAAAAAATGTTTATTCATGTCTTCTGCCCATTCTAATTGGATTATTTGATTTTGGAGTATTGAGTGTGATAAGTTCTTTATATATTTTAGATACTAACCCTTATCAGATATGTCATTTGCAAATATTTTCTCCCATTCTCCAGGTTGCCTTTTAGTTTTGTCAGTTGTTTCCTCTGCTATTTTTTACTTACTTTGGGTTTAATTTACTCTGCTTTTTGTACTTTCCCAAGATTTCTAGGAAAACTTAAATTATTGATTTTGGAACTTCTTTTCTAATATATGCACTGAATGCTTTAAATTTCCCTTTATGCTCAGCTTTTACTGCATCCCACACATTTTGTTGAATTGTTTTCATTTCTAGTTAGTTAAAATGTTATTTTTTAATTTTTCTTGAAATTTCTTCTCTGACCCATGTGTTATTTAAAAATGTGTTATTTAATCTATCTGGGGCATTTTCCAGTTATCTTTCTGTTACAGATTTCTAGTATAATTCCATTGTGCTCTGAGAGCAGACATTGTATTATTTCTGTTCTTTTGTGAAACAGTTGTGTTTTATGGCCCATATATGGCCTATCTTGGTGACTGTTCCATGTGAAATTGAGAAGATTGTGTATTCTGACATTGCTGAATGAAGTAGTCCATTAATGTCAATTATATCCAGTTGATTGATATTATTGTTAAGTTCAACTATGTCCTTACTGATCATCTGGATCAGCTGTGATGGATCTTTCCATTTCTAGTAGAGGGCTGTTGAAGTCCCCAACTATGATAGTAGATTCATCTATGTCTCCATGTAGTACTATCAGTTTTTACCTCATGTAGTTTGGTGCTGTTGGGTGCATACATATTAAGGATTGTTAGAATTCTCATTCTTTACCATTACGTAATGTCCATCTTTATTCCTGACAACTTTCCTTGCTTTGAGGTCTGCTTTGTCTGACATTAATACAGCCACTCCTGGTTTCTTTAGAGTTTGCATGTTATATGTATGCATTTACTTTTAATCTATATGTATCTTATATTTAAAGTGGGCTTTGGGGGCACCTGTGTGGCTGAGTGGGTTAAAGGCTCTGCCTTCAGCTCAGGTCATGATCCCTGGGTCCTGGGATTGAGCCCCACATTGGGGTCTCTGCTCAGCAGGGAGCCTGCTTCCCCCGCCCCCTCTCTGCCTGCCTCTCTGCCTACTTGTGACCTCTGTCTGTCAAATAAATAAATAAAATCTTTTTTAAAAAATAAAGTGGAGTTTTGTAGACAACATATAGCTGGGTCTCATTTTTTGATCCACCCTGACAATCTCTTTTAATTGATATGTTAAGACCATTGATGTTCCAAGTGATTACTGAGGTGCATTGATATCTACTATGCTACTTTTTTCAATCGATTGCCTTTGCTCTTTGTTTCTATTTTTGTCTTCTATGTTTTTCTTCTATTTGTGGTTTTACTTATTTTTTTTTATAAAAGATAAACATGAAGGTGCATTTGTTCTTATGAAAATAATTCAGTTGGTAGCTGGTGTTTCTATTCTGTTTTTTTGTTTGTTTTGTTTTGTTTTGTTTTGTGGAGAGGGACATCAAGCCAAGCCTAGGCTGTCTAGGACTTCCCTGGTACTAGGGCATAAGCTGTCAGCTCCTGGTCAGGTTAGAGGGTGATGTCTATATAGAAACATGTGTTCTCCCTTTTTCATCCTTCCTTAGGGTGGGGCATTTTATATATAGGAACAAACAAGAAGAATTATTTCTTTTCTTAGCTCATTTCTGCATAGTTGCAGTAGTTTGTTTGTTTTTTAATTTTTAAATGAGAATTTTTTTTCAGTTTCAGAGGAAGAATTTAGTGATCATCAGTTGCATATAACACCAAGTGTTCATTACATCAAGTGCCCTCTTCAATGCCTATCATCCAATTACCCTATCCCTATCATCCAATTACTCTATCCCTTCAACCACCTCCCCTCCAGCAACTCTTAAGTCTCTTATGGTTTGTCTCTCTGAGAATTTTATACGAAATCATTTTCTCTCCTTTTTTTTTTTTAACATATCAGTTATACTACTTTTAATTTCTTTTTATTTAGTGGTTGTCCTAGAGTTTGCAATATACATTTATAACTAGTCCAAGTCCAAGTAACATTGTACCACTTCACAGGTAGTATACATTATAATAAAAAAAATAGTCTTAATTCCTCCATCCCTTTGTCTCATCACTGCCATTCATTTAACTTACATATAAGCATACATTTGCATTTATAGACACATAAGATATATACATAAGGATACATAACAAATACATTGTTGTTGTTATTATTGTCAACTGTTACCTTGTTATCTGTTAGATGAATTAAGAATAAGAAAAATATTTTTTTTTACCTTCAGTTATTCCTTCTTCAGTGTTCCTTCTTTCTTCATGTAGATCAGAGTTTCTAACCTTTATCATTTTCCTTCCCTGTGAAGAATTTCTGTTAATATTTCTTACAATGCAGGTCTACTGGCAACAAATATCCTCAATTATTGTTTCTCTAACAGAGTTCTAGACTGGTGATTTTTTTTTTCTCTTAACATTTAAAATATTTCACGCATTCTCTTCTTGCTTACATGTCTTCTGAGAAGTTGGATGTAATTCTTATCTTTTTTCCTCTATAGGTAAGGGATTTTTTTCCCCCTTTTTGGCTTCTTTCAGGATTTTTTATCTTTTAAATTTTCTGATGTTTGAAAATGATATGGTTTGGTATAGTTTTAGGAAAGTATACTGCTTGGTGCTTTCAGAGCTTCCTGAATCTGTGGTTTGATGTCTGACATTTATTTAGAGAAATTCTCAGTCATTATTATTTCAAATATTCCTTTTATTCCTTTTTCTCTTTCTCTTCCTTTTGATATTCCCACTATGCACATGTTAATATATTAAATCTTTTGTAGTTGTCCCACAGTCCTTGAATATTCTGTTCTAGTGGGGGTTTTTTGTTTTGTTGTTTTGTTTTGCTTGTTTGTTTTGTTGTTGTTGCTGTCATTGTTTTTGCCTTTTAGTTTTGGAGGTTTCTACTGATGTATTCTCAAGCTCAGAAATTTTTTTCCTCAACTGTATCAGTTGACTAATAATTCCATCAATTTTTTTCCATTCCATTTTTCATTTCTGTTGCAGTGTTTTTTTTATTGATAGCATTTCTTTTTGGTTCTTCCCTAGGATTTACATCTCTCTGCTTACATTGCCCTCTGTTCTTATATGTTCCATTTGAGCTCTAGCATATTAATCATAGTTGTTTGAAATTCCCAGTCTGATAATCCCAATTTCCCTACCATCTCTGGTTCTGATGCATGTTATGTCTCTTCAAACTGTGTCTTCTGCCTTCTGCTATGCCTTGTAATTCTTTTCTTAATAGCTAGACAAGAGGTACTGGCCAAAAGGAACCACTATTAGATTTTAGTAATGTAGTGATGAGGTATTAGGGGAGAAGTTTTCTACAGCCGTATGATTAGGTCTCAGTCTCCTAGTGAGCTTATACCTCTGGACTGTGAACTTCACAAATGTTCTTCAGATGTTTTTGTTCCCCCTTAGGTGGAACAGGATGACTATAATGGGCTAAAGTTCAGTATTTCCCTACTCCCAGATCATTTATGCTCTGACAACAATCCAGAAAGTTAAGCCCCAGTAAAATAGTTTCTCTTAAGGTCAGATCTTGTTAAGAATAGGAGGCTCTGAAATATTTCAAAATAGTTCCTCTTCCCCTTCCCCTTCCTAGAAGCATAAGGGAATTCTCTGATATTCACAATAAGAACCCAATGGAGCTGGAGATAAAACTCAGACTATTGTGGCCCCCTCTGGAGTTTTTAGTTCTGAGCTGTCCACACTGAACATCAAACAATTTGTCAACTACAGTTTACGTTTTTCTACCCAGCACTGGTCCCACTGCAATTTCCACTCATGAGTCTCTGCTCTGAAAAATCATGATTTCTTGTGTTTCTCTGTCCATTTCCTCAATCTCATGGCAACAGTTTACCCTCTGACCTCATTTCTCTTACAGATCCTGTAAGAGTTGTTATTCAGTCTGTTCAGCTTCTTATATAGTGTTAGGTTGGAGTGGCAACTTCTAAGCTTTTTACATGCAAAACTAGAAACAACAATATCCCTAAATTTACATAGTCACAATTAATCTATGGTGATAAAACATCAAAATAGCAATTACTTTGTGGGGAGACTTCTGGGGTGCCAAAAATGTTCTATATCTTGATCTGAGTATGGTTACACATGTACATGCATATGTATAAATTGTCAGCTATACATATAAGATTTGTGTCCTTTGCTATATGTAAGTTATACCTAAATTAAAAAGTAAATTATTAAAAAATGTTTAACAAATATTAGCCAGTAAAGTTCATTATTGTATGGGAAAGACTACTCTATGGTGAAACTATATGCTAAACCTTGTATGTGATGAAGAAATCAAAGTCTTGGGCTTAGCTTACAAAAATAAGCATGTCTTTCTAAGGCTAACAAAAATTAGCATGTCTTCCTAAGGCTAAATATAACTTAGAAAATGGCTAAAAGTAATTCAGAATCTCTAGATGGGAAAAGTTAGGCTCAAAACAAGAGTGCCATTACATGAATAAGGTATGTTATTTTAATTTCACTTTAAAAAGTATATTTAGGGGTGCCTGCGTGGTTCAGTGGGTTTAAGCCTCTGCCTTCAGCTCAGGTCATGATCCCAGGGTCCTGGGATCGAGCCCCACGTTGGGCTCTCTGCTCAGCGGGGAGCCTGCTTCCTCCCTCTCTCTCTGCATGCCTTTCTGCCTACTTGTGATCTCTGTCTGTCAAATAAATAAATAAAATCTTAAAAAAATAAAAATAAAAAGTAAAATAAAAAGTATATTTAATGTAGTGCTAAAGAGCTCCCTTGAAAGTTAGCCAGATGTGTTTAACAGATAGGTGTTCAAGAGCATAAACCATCTCTCCAAACTCCTAGCTTTGAAAATCTACAACCTGGAATTGGAGATTTGGGCATTAGCATAGTCTTCAATGTCATTGTCAGCATAAGCAACTTTTGGTATCTAATAATGCTTGAATTCAATGCTGCCTTATAGTCTCATGCTTTTCAAAGAGATTTTAATTCACAACTAAATATAGGAATTTTACTCAAAAATCAGCAGACTGTGGTGCTATCAGGTCCCAGAGCTCAGCTGAGGTCATAAATGGTTGACAATATTCTGCCCAGGCTGTATCCACATATGCCCAAGGCCTTAACAAGTTTTCCAAATCCATTACTCCACCTGAATGCTGGCAGGCATCCTTGAGAGCCATTATAAGATATCTCCTGAAATATATAAGTGTTGAAGAGGAAGGGGGGGAAAGTGGGTCTTAGAATGAAAGAAATGAGTGTAATGACCACACCAGCTGTCTCAGTCTCAATACACTCTCATCAGTCTTCTGTTCATCATATCCCTGAACTTTCTCAGCAAAATCACCAAGGACTTCCGTGCAGCTAATGGAATGAATGTATTTCTAAGATAGAATGCTTGATGGCTCAGCAGCCCTTGACCCTTTGCTGACCCCTCCTAGTACTCCTTCCATTGGTTTCCATGACCTTATGCTTTCCTGATGTACACCTCCTAGGTTTCCTTTTGTGACTTTCTCTGCTCTACTTATCTCAGTTATTGCCAGTCTTCAGAGGTCCAGCCTACTTTTCTCAGTCTCACTCTTGTCCTTAGTGATCTCATCCTGCTCTGTTATAGAAGTCTTCTTTTTTCAGTCTCACTCTTGTCCTTGGTGATCTCATCCTGCTCCCTGACAGAAGTTGGGGAATCTACTTGTCATGTAATGAAAGAGAAACCCAGATATTTTGACTTTTCGATAATCTATCAGAACAGGCCCTTTGTTTAGAAAAGGAAAAAGAAATACAGCAGCTCTTGATCCTCTGAACCTCTCTGTTCCCATTCCTCAACTCTCACCTCCCCACCAGTAGCCTCCACCCCATCACTTTGATAAATTGAAAGGATAAGGACTGACCATTCTCTTCTTTTAGATGTTGAAATACTAACTTTGAGATTAGTTATGTGAACTTCAGCACAGAAGATGATTAGGAGGAAGGAAGTTAATATGAAAAGGAGAGGAAAAAGGAGAAGGAAAATGAAGTGAAAAGTTTGGGCTAAACAGGAAGAAAATGAAATATGATTAATGAATAAAAGATGTTGAATTTGAGAGAAGACCTCTTACTTACTTGAGCCACACAGCTAAGCCATACCACATCACCTAAAATCTTTTCCAAGGAACTAGTCTAGTCCTATTTCCAAAATGAATAGTATATTAAGTGGTGCCCAACAGATACCATTTTGATTTACTAGAAAATGTTCATAAGTAAAGACTACTGAGTATTCTAAATACTGATAACATAAAGAATTAACTAACCTCCAGATGATGAACATTTTAGTTCTTGTTCACCAATACAATTAGGTCCACTGCCTTTAATATAAAAAAATCTTTGTTTATCAGTAGTTTAGTAAGTTCATACAAATTAAATTCCTCCATCTAACTTTTTCTGAGGGGTGGGTAAAGATCATTAGGAATTCTTAGAGGAGTGAGGAACAAGACTGAAATGATCAGCACTCAGTTAGTGCTTTTGTATTCAGAACCAATGACTATTTCAACACAAGTAGTAGTTATTAATGCTTCAGTATTGTCTTTTCTTGAGTTCTAATGTCTCTCAGAAGAAACACAAGATAAAGACTGGGAAGATCTCTTAACGCAACAACAATAAGATGATGGAGTAACACTCAGCTATCAAAGCCAGAATAACTTAATCTTTTAGAAGGAAGATTGAGAAAGAATAGTTCAAAAGAGTAGAAGGTTACAGTTTTAAAGCCAAGTGCATCATCCTAGTCAAGCTCCTGAAATAGAGAAAAGTATGCAGAAGCCAAGAAATAAAAACTTGAAGATTAAACTTATAACCAAACCTTGTTCCAGCACTCTGCCTACCATAACAGCAGTGCCACCGACAGTTACCACTACCAGGACTACATTGACCACTCACACCTCAAGAGCTTCCTTCAGTGCCCACAATTATTCCACTTCCTCCTTCATTTAGTCTCCAGTGAATAATCATAAAAGATGGCAAGTGCAGGAGCCAGCAGAGTTCATACCTGTCAAAGCCTTTCCTTAGGTAAATACATTTATAAAAATATAATTTTTGGTGCTGTTGGCAATCAACAGCAGGAGTAACCAAATTAGCCTAAGGCTGAGTCTCAGAAGAATATGTGGGCCACATTTACTATGTTATATAAATGAGCTTAATATGGTCTCTGTGCTTTGGCTATTAGGCTTCTTATTTCTTCCCTGCAGGCTGAAATCCATTAGATCAAAAGTCCACCAGTGCCAAACTCAAATTTTAATACTTCCAATTATTTTAAAATTAACCCAAACTACTATAAAGAACTTATCAAACTCAACACCCAAAGAACAAATAATCCAATCAAGAAATGGGCAGAGGACATGAACAGACATTTCTGCAAAGAAGACATCCAGATGGCCAACAGACATATGAAAAAGTGCTCCAGATCATTCACCACGACCAAGTGGGATTTATTCCAAGGCTGCAAGTTTGGTTCAACATCCGCAAATCAATCAATGTGATACAATACATTAATAAAACAAAGAATAAGAACCATATGATGCTCTCAACAGATGCTGAAAAAAGCATTTGACAAAGTGCAGCATCCCTTCCTGATTAAAACTCTTCAAAGTGTAGGGAGAGAGGGCACATACCTCAATATTATCAAAGCCATCTATGAAAAACCCACCACAAATATCATTCTCAATGGAGAAAAACTGAAAGCTTTGCCGCTAAGGTCAGGAACATGGCATGGATGTCCATTATCACCACTGCTGTTCAACATAGTACTAGAAGTCCTAGCCTCAGCAATCAAACAACAAAGAGAAATTAAAGGCATCCAAATCAGCAAAGATGAAGTCAAACTACCACTCTTTACAGATGATATGATACTATATGTGGAAAACCCAAAAGGCTCCACTCCAAAACTGCTAGAACTTGTACAGGAATTCAGTAAAGTGTCAGGATATGAAGTCAATGCACAGAAATCAGTTGCATTTCTTTACACTAACAAGAAGACAGAAGAAAGAGAAATTAAGGAGTCAGTCCGATTTACAATTGCACCCCAAACCATAAGAAATCTAGGAATGAACCTAACCAAAGAGGCAAAGAATCTATACTCAGAAAACTATAAAGTACTCATGAAAGAAATTGAGGAAGACACAAAGAAATGGAAAAATGTTCCATGCTCATGGATTGGAAGAACAAATATTGTGAAAATGTCTATGCTACCTAAAGCAGTCTACACATTTAATGCAATCCCTATCAAAATACCATCAATTTTTTTCAAAGAAATAGAACAAACAATCCTAAAATTTATATGGAACCAGAAATTTATATGGAACCTCAAATAGCCAAAGGAATATTAAAAAAGAAAGCCAAAGTTGGTGGCATCACAATTCCAGACTTCAAGCTCTATTACAAAGCTGTCATCATCAAGACACTATGGTACTGGCACAAAACAGATGCATAGATCAATGGAACAGAAGAGATAGCCCAGAAATAGACCCTCAACTCTATGGTCAACTAATCTTTGACAAAGCAGGAAGGAATGTCCAATGGAAAAAAGACAGCCTCTTCAACAAATGGTGCTGGGAAAATTGGACAGCCACATGCAGAAAAATGAAATTGGACTATTTCCTTACACCACACACAAAAATAGACTCAAAATGGATGAAGGACCACAATGTGATAAAGGAATCCATCAAAATCCTTGAGGAGAACACAGGCAACAACCTCTTTGACTCAACCACAGCAACTTCTTCCTAGGAACATTGCCAAAGACAACAGAAGCAAGGGCAAAAATGAACTATTGGGATTTCATCAAGATCAAAAGCTTTTGCACAGCAAAGGAAACTGTTAAAAAAAAAACAAAAGACAACTGACAGAATGGGAGAAGATATTTGCAAATGACATATCAGATAAAGGGCTAGTATCCAAAATCTATAAAGAGCTTAGCAAACGCAACACCCAAAGAACAAATAATCCAATCAAGAAATGGGCAGAGGACATGAACAGACATTTCTGCAAAGAAGATATCCAGATGGCCAATAGATACATGAAAAAGTGCTCCATATCACTCGGCATCAGGGAAATACAAATCAAAACCACAATGAGATATCACCTCACACCAGTCAGAATGTCTAAAATTTACAAGTCAGGACATGACAGATGCTGGTGAGGATGCAGAGAGAGGGGAACCCTCCTACCTGTTGGTGCGAATGCAAGCTGGTGCAACCACTCTGGAAAACAGTGTGGAGGTTCCTCAAAAAACTGAAAATAGAGCTACCTTATAACCCAGCGATTGCACTACTGGGTATATATCCTAAAGATACAAACATGGTGCTCCGAAGGGGCACGTGCACCTGAATGTTTATAGCAGCAATGTTCACAATAGCCAAACTATGGAAAGAACCCAGATGTCCATCAACAGATGAACGGATAAAGAAGATGTGGTATATATACACAATGGAATACTATGCAGCCATCAAAAGAAATGAAATCTTGCCATTTGGACGACGTGGATAAAACTAGAGGGTATTATGCTAAGTGAAATAAGTCAACTGGAGAAAGACAATTATCATATGATCTCCCTGATATGAGGAAGTGAAGATGCAATGTGGGGGGGTTGGGGGATAGGAAAAGAAAAAATGAAAGAAGGTGGGATTGGGAGGGATACAAACCATAAAAGACTCAATCTCAAAAAACAGACTGAGGGTTGCTGGGGGGAGGGGGGGTGGGAGAAGGAGGTGGGGTTATGGACATTGGGGAGGGGATGTGCTATGATGAATGCTGTGAAATGTGTAAACCTGGCGATTCACAGACCTCTACCCCTGGCGATAAAAATACATTATATGTTTGTTTTAAAAATTAATTAATTTAAAAAAAAAAAAAGGAAAAAAATGTTGAAAATAGAGCTACCCTACAACCCAGCAATCGCATTACTGGATGTTTACCCTAAAGATGTCGGAGGCAGGCCCCTGGCCAGGGCGGCCTCTGCCATTCAAAGATGGTGCCTGGCTAGTTGCCAGGTTAGGATTGCCTCCTGAGACTAAGCGGAACGCCCAAAGAGGAAGTAAACAGCATTGGTTGCTAGCAAAGTTGTTCGTTTAGGTGCACAGCCTGATTCGCTCCCTCCTGTACCCTGCTCGCTGATTGGTCATGTAAGCGTATATAAGTGTGTAGACTTGCGGAAAGAGAGAGAAGATGCATCCGAACCAGGGTTCTTGTCGTCCCTGTGCGCCGAGGGGGATAAATGGCGCCGGCACCCGGGAACTAATAAAAGGAATCTTGCAAGGTAATCCTCAAGAAAGCAGGGAGTAAAGGTCCGCAGGTAAGCGGGGACATTAGCCACATTCAAAAGTGGGAATTCCGTGGTAAAGCGGGGAGTAAAAATAGAAAAACCTTGCAAGGGAGAAGTCCGCAGGTAAGCGGGGTAAAACCACGACAAAGGTGGTGGGAAACTTGTACAAGACCGCAATAAGAAGCGGGGCAGCCATAGAGCCGGGATTTTCTTATCGAAACCACAGGTAAGCGGGGAAGGGACCACGATCAAAGTGGTGGGAATCTTGTACAAGTCCGCAATAAGAAGCGGGGCGGCCTTAGAGCCGGGATTTAGCGGTGAGTCTTTAACGTCCGCGTCTGTTGTCTGTGTGTTCATAATGGGATCTGAAGTATCTAAAGTGGTTGGAAGGGTCTTTTTAGAAGACCTGCTGAAAGCCAATGGAACTCCACTAAAAGCAAAAACTGCTCGGGCCTTTTTGAATACAGTGGAAAAGGCGGCTCCATGGTTCCTAGATGAAGGCTTGCTAAACATACCTCAATGGGACCACTTAGGGGAGGATTTGAAGAAACAGGATGCTTTAACTCTTCGCCTCAAATTTAACATAACAAAAGCACAGGCATGGGACATAGTAGTCTCCTGCAGAAATTGCGTGATCTTACTACCTGCACCGTCCTTGGGGGTTAATCCTAAGGGTTTGTTACCTAATCATATATGGCATATGGATGTCACATATGTTTCAGAATTTGGAAAGTTAAGATATGTTCATGTCTCTGTAGATACCTGCTCTGGAATAATTTTCGCCTCAGTGCATACGGGGGAGAAATCCAGAGATGTTATCGCCCATTGCTTACAGGCTTTCACGGCATGGGGAAAGCCACGCCAATTAAAGACAGATAATGGTCCAGCCTACACCTCACAACCCTTTAAAGCCTTCCTACAACAACTTGACATTCACTTGATACATGGAATACCCTATAACCCACAAGGACAGAGTGTTGTGGAGCGTGTGCATCTTACAATAAAAAATGCGCTTTATAAACAAAAAGGGGGAATAGGGGACACCTTCAGGTCCCCTAAAGATAAGCTCAACACCATTCTCTTTATTTTGAATTTTTTAACGTTGGACAAAACTTGTAAATCAGCTGCAGACAGACATGCAAGTGATGCTGCTGCTTCCCCCAAGCCTTTAGTACTTTGGATGGACATCCTCACAGGAAAGTGGAATGGACCAGATCCAGTGTTAGTATGGAGTAGGGGGTCTGTATGTGTTTTTCCACAGGAAAAGGAGGCTCCAATTTGGATCCCAGAGCAGCTGGTGCATGCAGCCTTGCTTCCAAACACCAGTCATGATGCTGAAGATGCTGATGATAACTCTGGGGATGCTACACCTCCTGCGGCAGACTCAAGCCAGAGAGCTGTGAGCAGTGGTTAAAGCATGGCTATATCCTTTACCAGTGACTAACTCTTCTCTCATATTCCCTCCTCTCCCTTTGATGCATGGCAGGTCTGTAACTTGCTAGGAGCATGTACTGATATCTCAGCAGTGTCCATGTTAAATGGTGGCAAATTCCTCAACTGTTCTTATAAACAAAATGACTCTAGTACCTTTGAGACAACAGTTAATGTGTCTTGTCCCAATAATATTACTTATCAGCCCACTCCCATATGCGTCTGGCCACCGTTCCTTTTCCTCGTAACAAATGCTAGCGAGCTGTATGATACGTTGAATTGCACTAAGAATTGCTATCTTTCCCAGTGCTGGAATGTCACGGCCTTCAAGCTGGCTGTGATTATGCGTATCCCTACCCATGTTCCTATCCCAGTTTCCATTCCAGAGGACAAGTTACCTGGTGCTATCCAGAAAGAAGAGAGATTTTGGTATCACAGCCGCCATTGTGACAGCATTGTCTATATCTACAGCAGCTGCCACGGCAGCAGCAGTCTTGCTTGCTGCAACTATACCCACTGTGGAAGCTATGAACACCTTGCAGAAGGAACAGCGGCTGCCCTTCAAACATAGACTCAGATCAATGCACATCTGCAAGCAGAAATCCTGAGAGTCAACCAGAGAGTGGATTTGGTTCAAGAACAAGTGGACATATGGGGGTCCCTATTGGGACTGGGATGTATAGTACCCTTCCTGGCAATTTGTGTAACTCCCATAGCCCATACTAATATGAGTGACTAACAGAATGTCTCCCGACAGCTCTCCCAATACTTGCAGGGGAATTAGTCCGCAGAATTCCAAAACTATACTCAGCACCTGCTACTAGGCATAACAAGGATAAATAACACCAGAGTTGAGCTTGCAACCCTCCCAGAGATAATCAAAACATTGCAAGATATGTTAACCTTTATGAAACAATGGGCTAGCGTAATTGGTCTGATGACAATCCTCGTAGTGGGCTTGATTCTGCAAGTAAGGAAACTGCAAATTTGGAGGTGACAGCAACCTAGGCAACAGCAAGCCATGGTGCAGGCCTTGTTAGCCATCGAGGCTGGAACATCCCTCCAAGTGTGGCTAAGTATGCTGGATCGGTAGTCAACAATGGGTAAGATTGGTGGGGGAAATATACCAACCCAAGACAGGACGCAGATCATTGATATCTGCCGTCTGATGACGGGTAAGGATATTCCCCGCCACTGACAACCTAAGACAGGCACGATCCCTGCCATAAAAGAAAAAAGGGGGAGATGTCGGAGGCAGGCCCCTGGCCAGGGCGGCCTCTGCCATTAAAAGATGGTGCCTGGCTAGTTGCCAGGTTAGGATTGCCTCCTGAGACTAAGTGGAATGCCCAAAGAGGAAGTAAACAGCATTGGTTCCTAGCGAAGTTATTCGTTTAGGTGCACAGCCTGATTCGCTCCCTCCTCTACCCTGCTTGCTGATTGGTCATGTAAGCGTATATAAGTGTGTAGACTTGCGGAAAGAGAGAGAAGATGCATCCAAACCAGGGTTCTTGTCGTCCTTGCAGGGCGAGGGCGATATAAAGATACAAATGTAGTGATCCGAAGGGGCACGTGCACCTGAATGTTTACAGCAGCAATGTCCACAATAGCCAAACTATGGAAAAAACCTAGATGTCCATCAACAGATGAATGGATAAAGAAGAGGTGGTATATATATACTATGGAATACTATGCAGCCATCAAAAGAAATGAAATCTTACCATTTGCAACAATGTGGATGGAACTAGAGGGTATTATGCTAAGTCAATCAGGGAAAGACAATTATCATATGATCTCCCTGACATGCGGAAGTTGAGAGGCAAAGTGAGGAGTCTGGGGGATAGGGAAGGAAAAAATGAAACAAGATGGGATCAGGAGGGAGACAAACCATAAGAGACTCTCAATGTCACAAAACATTGAGACATGGTTGGGTTATGGACATTGAGGAAGGTACGTGCTGAGGTAAGTGCTGTGAAGTGTGTAAACCTGGTGATTCACAGACCTGAACCCCTGGGGCTAATAATACATTATATGTTAATAAAATAATAAAAAAATTTTTTTAATTAGCCCAAATTAGAAAATTTTTAGCCATTCAGAGCCTGTCTGCTTAGTATACCCCACAAAACCTCATCCAGTAGATATTACCTAGTAATAGGACAGGGCCTGTAGCTACAAGCCACAAACAATTGCTCTCTGGTCTAAAAAGCTCTCTGATCCAAAGATGCCCCAAACTGTGCTGCTAATGCACATCATATAGATGTTCAAGCCCTTTTTCTAATTCCCCTCTCCCTGAGAATTCACTCATCCTCCTCCCCTTCTAAATGCCTTCCTCCTCTTCCCCTCACCATAAATCTCTGGATATGAGGACTTCCCTTCTGTAACCCTGTCCAAGCACCAATAAAGCTTGCATCCTATCTTTTCCTATATCAGCCCCTAAATTCCTCCTATAGTCATATCTTTTTCTTAGATTAGGCCTTACATCCCTCAAGTTACCAAACAACTATTATTTCATTTAATAATTTAATTTAGTCAGGTAGTCAGTTGGCCACTAAATCTTATTAGTAAGGCAGCATGTTAAGCAAGGTACAAAGTAAAGTTCCTATCTTCAAACTGCATACTCTTGGGGCACCTGGGTGGCTCAGTGGGTTAAAGCCTCTGCCTTCGGCTCAGGTCATGATCCCAGGGTCCTCGGATCAAGCTCCAAATCAGGCTCTCTGCTCAGCAGGGAGCCTGCTTCTCCCCTTCCCCTCTCTCTGCCTGCCTCTCTGCCTACTTGTGATCTCTGTCAAATAAATAAAGTAAATCTTTAAAAAAATAAAACAAACAAACAAACAAACAAAAAACCCTTCATACTCTCTGAGGGAGTTAAGAAACTCACCTACAAGAATAACAAATGGGTACATAGGCACTGAAATGTAATAGTGGAATTTCATTTCTACTACTTACTAGCAAGGTGATATTCCTTTACTTTGGCTAGCCCTTGGCTCCTCTTCTGATAAATGGTAACATTATCACATGCATAAGGCTGTTGGTGGGTTGGAATGAGATAGTAAGTGCCCTGTGTCTTTCAAATATAGTATGTTCAAATATAGTATCAAATAAACCAAATGAGTAGATCTTCTTACATCTAGTTTTTCTCCCTTTCAGTTATAAAAATAATAATTAAGTAATTAATTGTATAATTTTTTTTTAAGATTTTTTTTTATTTATTTGTCAGAGAGAGAGAGCGTGAACACAGGCAGACAGAATGGCAGGCAGAGGCAGAAGGAGAAGCAGACTCCCTGCCGAGCAAGGAGTCCGATGTGGGACTCAATCCCAGGACGCTGGGATCATGACCTGAGCCAAAGGCAGCTGCTTAACCAACTGAGCCACCCAGGCGTCCCTGTATAATTATTTTTTTAGAGTCCATCTTTCCCACTAGAAAATAAGTTCCATTATAGAAATAAAACTAGCATCTGTCAAAATATTTGTGGAATGAATGAATGAGTGAATAAAGTAGTAAAGATAACATGTTTTTGGATCTAAGAGGAGGAAGCATGAACAGCGAAAGGTTTATGAAGGATCAGGACTTCACTGGGGTTAATCAGGAATTACATCCATCAAGGAGAAGCAGAAGGTATGGGCAAAGCTGTGAAGGTGGGAATGACTGACTAACTTTCTGTTGCTAGAGGGAAGTCAGCCTGGCTGAACAAATCCTTCCATTGGAAATAATGAACAGTAAGGTTGGAAAAGAAGGTGAGGACTAGATCTTATTAGTAATTTTTTAAAGATTCCCTCACCAACAAGGCAAGTGGAATCCAGTCAAATTCATGGATATCCCCAGGCCTAAAATCACACTTCCCAAGCCCTAGGCAAACCCACCTCATCCCCCAAATTCACATTGTAAAATAAGAAACACTTCAGTTCGTATCCTCAGACCAAGTCACAATATACCAAACTAATTATACTAATTGAACACCCAGGATGGAAATTAATCATAATTACAGTATGCCCTAAATGGAATTTTCTAAATATATATAAGCTTTAACTTCAGGGTTGTAAACTTACTGTGGCTAGCAGAGCCAGTCCTGACAACAAAGGTGCAAACCTCAAGCACCTTTCCATGTTTCTAAGCTAATTACAAAGGTGTTTATTCTCCACATTAGACGCCATCTGATGTCGTAAAAGGAGCAGTTACCCTAAAACGTAAAATACCCACGTCTCCTCTGAGACTTAAATGATCTGTATCCTGTTAAGTAGTAACCTAATCACTGATTCTCCCCAAGTGAGGCCTGAAACAAACCCCTAAACTCTGTAGGAGCCCCAGATACATAGGACATTCTTTTTTAACAGGGAAAGAACTTGCCCAGTTTTATTTGCATTCACTGATGTTTAGGTAAGCTGTCCTTCAAAACTGGTGGCTGTTTTGAAAAATAGAAACTGCACTTTAACAACACCTTTTTTTTTTTTTTTTAAATTTAGGGTCAACTCTACTAAGGCAAAAAATTTTATTAGGGTAGGGAAAATACTACTAAAAGGGAACATGTGTGTGAAGATGTATAAAGAAGGGGACTGAGGCATAGTTTTATGAGACATCACTGTGTGTCTCATAAAAGATGTCCCAAAAAAGATACCTGATTTTTATAGGTGACACCCACCAGGGCCTGTCTGGGTCATGTCATGACCCTTCAGGAAATGACATGAACATGAAGCTCATGCTTCTTGTTGTGCCATGAGTAATTAAGTCCTTTGCCTCTGATCTGGGCAACTTGTGTCTTTAGGCAACATCCATGAAGCTGCAGTAGGCTAACTTATTAGCTTGAAAATAGGATCAAATGTCAGACCCTTTCTAGATCCCAACAAAGAGCAAGATGTAATTTCCATTCTCCCATTTTGTGTATGAATCTTCATGCAAATGTTCCAGTCCTGTTGTGACTACTGAACATGGGTTATCAGGATTTTGTGTTTTCATTTTAAATAAGCCTCACTGAGACAGCTTTCACGTGATATTGCTCTTTTCTGAAGGCCCTGTGGGGCTTCCATGTGCTCTTCCAATCCATCTCAAACCAGTTACTTGGAGAGCTAGTGACCTAATAATGCGGTGGTGGCCACATTATTTTCTCTTTGTAAATACTATGTGTATTATGTGGCATAAGGCAAGGATTATCTATTAAGCAAGAGATAAAGAATAGATTCTTTTTTAAGATTTTATTTATTCGTGACAGAGAGAGATAGCAAGTGGGGGGAACACAAGCACAGGAGAGCTGGAGAGGGAAAAGTAGGCTCCCGCTGAGCTTGATCCCAGGAACCCAGATCATGACCGAGCCGAAGTCAGATGCTTAACAACTGAGCCACTCAGTTACCCCAAGATAGGTATTTTTAATTGAGCACCCTTCCCTAACTAAACAGAGGATTCCATTTTTGTGTTTTTTAAAATAAAGACAAACATTTTTAAAAAGCATATAAAGGATATACACAACATAACAGTAGTTATTTCTGGATGGAAGGATTATGAATGCTCATTTTCTAATATGAACTTGAATTACACTGTGTAACATTTAAAAATCTACCAAAGCTTCTCACCTAGCAGGATAATACCCGACTCATGGCTTCCCATAGCTTTTATGCCCCACTGCCAATATGTAAATAATCCTGCCACTAGTCTCCTTACTGGGGGTGTGGATAATGCAACCTTCAAATTACTGAATTTTCAAGTGATATTTGGTTATTCAAATTAGCTTGGCCAACATAACCTTTACAGAACTCTTATTAAAATGTACAAGAAGAGTTTTATCAATCCTGAACACAAATACAAGATCTAATTTAAAACATCTTGTGTTTCAGCTGAAGTCAAAGCAATGACAACCCCTGTAAATTCCCTAAGGTAAGACCAGAAATGCACTGAGTGATATATAATAGCTATCTCCCAAGAAAAGAATAAGAAGCCATTTATGAGATCTTACCATGTAGGAAGACTAATGTGCCTATTAAAAGCAAAAATGTGAACTCCAGGTCCTCTCATCGGGGACTGATTTAAATGCAGTTTTGCTAAATTAGCTATAGAAGAAATCTGAAGGAGAAGGCTAACAATGAAGTCACATGAAACAGCATATCCTTGGTAGGAATAATTTATATGGTATTATTCCAATACAGCACAAGTGAGTAAACAGGTTAAACAATAGATTTTTTTTTCTCTTTAAGAAGTTAGTACATTGTATAGAGGAAGAATGTCTTTGTCAAGAAATCCACATCAAATTAGTGAGAAACTGTTTCCAATATTCACATTATTGTTAAGAAAAATAACCCATTTTTAAAAAGTTAAGCATTCATAAAAATTAATGATACTTTATAAATAGAATGTTTTTCCAAACTAAAGCTTCATTTACTCTAGAAAGCCAATACTATAGGCCAACATAAGAAAAGCAGTCAGTGCTGCATGACTTTTAATTCTATCAAACTCATTGGAGAGTTTGTGGAGAAGCAGTTTACAATATAAGCATTTTCTTTTTCCTAATCTGTTCTCTTATTTGTCCAATGTTTAGGACTTTTTTCAAACTTCAGGGAGCAACATGGGTCAAATACTTAGCCACTTTGGGATAAATTTAAGGTCATTTGTGGCTGCTACACAAACTTGAGAATTTATAAGAAGCATGAAGAAATGTGTTTATGGTATCTTTAGAAGCCAGGAAGTCTTTTCTTTAGAAAAGATTTCAAATGTTCCACTGTCCCTGCCCCATCCCCACTGCCTCTACTCCCCTCAATACATACACTTTCGATTTTAAAACATAACTAAGCAAGATATTTAACAGTATGAAAATGGCCTTTATTGAACAAGGAAGTCATTAATTCTCCTCTATACAGCAAAACAAAAACATCTGTTATTCCAATTCCTCTTTTGGCTCTTGCAATAAGAAAGCTCAGAGGTTCTGTAGATAACAACAAAAAACACACACCCAAAGGCACAAAGAAAGAAAAAAGCAACCACCAAACAGGCAGCAGTTAACAGCAGGCAGGGAAGGTACCCTGGGTACTGTGCTTGAAGCCACTAGGAGCCTTGAGTGTTTTGCAAGACATCAGGCTTAGTTAGGGCAGATGTTTCTCATTCACCAGAGAGGCCTGGGTACCACGCATGCCTGCCTGCCTACTGAAGGAAACATTATTAGATTGAGGAGTTCATACACTCTGTTCAAGTCTCTTGTTCTCTTTCTTTTTATAGTTGTGGAAAATTTAAAATAAAGGCAAGAGGGTAAAGCAAGTTAAGAAGAAGATGCTCTATTCTGAACTGTCATGCAAGCACATGGCTTCTGCTCTGGGCCTTGTAGCAGACATGGCAATAATATGACAAGCCAATATGCTCTGGACAGCAGGGAGAAGAACAGTACCTGGTAACAGCCTGGGACACTACAAGGCAGAGGTTTCTAAAGGATAATGAACTAGAGGGAGTCCATGTCACTTGAATGAGCTACAAACAATAAATTATTTTTCATTCATTTAACCAAAAAACATTTATTAAAAGCCTACTACGTGCTGGTGCTATTCTAGGTGCTGAAGATACAACCTTGAATAATGTGAAGATAGTCCTGACCCTCACAAGTCTCACAGTAGAAGAAAGAGATAATAAAGCTACAAATAAATAAATTCAGATAGCATTAAGTGATGGAAATAAAATAAGGTAGGATAAAAGAATGGAGAAAGTCCACTGATGGGTTGAGTGGGTTGGGTGGGATGAAGGAGGGTGGGTTGATGGAGGTGGTTGAGAGGAAGAGAAGCTGGTAGCTACCTTAGATAGCAGTTCAGGATGGACCTACATAAACAAACAAGGATTCCAGTAAGGTCTACCCTTACACTGCCTGCTAAATGTGATTTAAGATGTGCTGCCTGAACAGGACCCATTCATTTATTCAAACAAATATATACTGTAATATTCAACTGTGTACCAGACACTGTGGTGGGCATTAGGGATGCAGGGCCAAGGCAAGCCAAAGACACATGCTGTCTGACCTCATGAGGGTTACTATCTATGGAGGTAGGCATTAATCAAGTACATAGTAGCCACGAAAACAGAGGATTATGGTTGGTGACCATGGCAAAAAATGCCATGAAGGAAACTGAAAAAGTTGTATGTTACTGCTATCAGGAGTCTTCCACACTCAGATGCTTTCTGGCTTCTACAGTCAACTGAGATCAGGCAGGAAGAGAAGGGACAGGGAACATAAACTATGGAGGTAGAAAGGCAGGAGTCTGGGGAGGCTCCAAGCCTAAAATTACTGAATGTCTGGAAAGATAAGATGGCATCTCAGAGGGTGGAGAAAGTCATAGAAAGGGGAAGTGGGCATGTGCCTGGATGCAGAGGTTCTTATGGTTAGAAGGCATCTCAGAGTAAATTCATCAAAACCCATGCCCACTTCTCAGATGAGGTAACTGAAGGCCACAGGGATTAAGTGGCTTGATCAAGGTCACAGAACCAGATAATGGGAAATCCACAAACAGAATCTCCAGCTATTTGCCAATGAAGTGCTTACTTTAAAACGTGTGTGTGTGTGTGTGTGTGTGTGTGTGTGTGTGTGTTTTCTTATACATTTAAACTTCTATTTTAACTCAGGGTGAAAGGAGAAGTGTTTTTCCTCTATTTCCAGAATTTAATTAAAAATAAGAAAAAAAGAGAAGGAATAAGGAATCAGAATTTGCCACCAAACTCAGAGATATCATGCATATCATATCTCTAAGTCCTCCTTAAAATGAATCAGAATTTTATTTTAAAACAAAATTGACCTCTAGACACAGCAGACATGAACTTTTTCGGTTAAGAAAGGGATTTTCTGGGGCTCATTAATTCCAAGCCAGGGTTGTTTTCTGCCCAGCGTTCTTCAGTGTGTATTTTCATTTTTCGTGCTTATACTTTTTTGGGCACTGAGCCCAGCTCTCAAAGACTCAAGGGTACAGGCATTTGGATAGCAGCTGCTGTTGGGCCTGCGTGCCAGTACCATCCCACAGCAGAAAAAAATGAAGATAAACCACCATTTACTTCTAAATGTAAACCTTTTAGTTACTCAGAATGGTGATGCTCTAAATAGCCGGAATGTTCTAAGTGGTGACTTATCTTCATTCCCCTGACACAGAGCAATGTCAGTGCAGCCTGCTGGAGTGGAGAGCAGTCTTGGCTAAGGGCAGCTGTCCCCAAGACAAACTGAAGCTAAGAAAAAGGATTAACAGTCCAAATGTTTTGGAATCACTACTGTACACCCCATCCCACCCCATTCCAAATGATAAAGGAAAGTACTTCACTCATAGGTCTTTGTTAATCCTTTTTTTTTAATTTTTAAATTTTTTTAATAAACATATAATGTATTATTAACCCCAGGGGTACACAGGTCTGTGAATCGCCAGGTTTACACACTTCACAGCACTCACCATAACACATACCCACCCCCCAGTGTCTATAAGCCCAACACTCTCTCCCTGATAATCCTTTTAATTATAGGTAAAGGGCCTTGGCAGTCCCTACAAAGGATTAGTTGCTGTTTCTTTCTAAAATTTCACATCAGTAGGCAGTTACCCAAGTTCAGCTTCATTGCCACAGGGCACTATGCTTTTAGATAAGAAAAATAGCACCAAACCCTGTTTGTTTTTACTAGGAATTCTTTAAAACACAAAAAGAAAATTTCAGTTCTTTTTGCTCTGATGGAACCGTGTAGAATCTGAATATGTGCTATCACGTAATGTGTCCTCACCTAGGTGCATCCTTTCACCTCAGTGTTAAATTCCCTTACAGAATGTTCCAATTCCCATTTGCAAAAATCAGGAAAGGGGAACACCGGGATAGTATCTTTTATTCCACTGACTTCCTTCTCTTCTCTCTTCTTCCCTAAATCTCCCAGCATATAAAATGGTCAGGCTTTCTCTGATTTTCCCTGCTCCTTCTACCATTAAAGATACGGGGAAAAGCCCTATCACTTTGCTGTGATAGGCGGGAGGATAATCTCTGGTTGCTTCCTGTATCAAAGGAGAGAAATAATGATATTTGCAAAATCCTCTTCAGACAATTGCCTGACTTTCCAGGCTATCACCTTGCTGTATGATCCTACTTTGCATGTCAGAAAACTGATGATTTTCTCTTCTCAGGCTGATGAGCTTCTCAGACAAACTGCAGATGCTCATGGGCTCAAAAATAAGAAAGAGAAAAACACAGTAATAATCTTCTAAATACTACCCTTTTACTCAGATGGATGGACATTTACATGCTTCTTTCTTTTGCTATTACAGATAATGCTGCAAGGTTAGACGAACATGTTTGTCTGCATGTGCTAGTTTGTCAATAACATGAAGTCCTAGAAAAGGAATTGCTAAAAATTTTATATTTATGGAAAACATTTGCAAAACTTAAAAGTCAAAATGGAAGGGTAGCGGAGGAGTGAGAAATAAAACTCTTTGAAACTGTGTGGGAGAAGAGAACTCAAAAACATTACTAAAACAACTTATCCAGACACTACTCACATTTCTCATGCCAAATTTCAAACTTCTTGAGAGAAACAGATGAAGTACCTGCTTTTTCACTTTTCATTTGGTTTCCAATTCAGTTCATAGTTCCAGCCTATTCTGGATTGTGTTCATTTGCACTTAAGGTTTTCTTTCTTTAAGATGACTAAAAAACTGCTAATTGGATACAATGATTAGACTCCAGGTTACTAGTTTTCACATCAACTAGGCCCATAAAAATGTTTCCAATAGAAAATAAATAAGTAACTAGACTATCATTCTGATGACTTACTCTCCTCTAGCTGATTTCCTTCTCAAGTCCATTCCTTTTTCATCCCTTTTTGTCAAATTAATGTTTTTAATTACAAATACTGAATTGCAATTTTCATTATATTATAATCAGAAGGTGTTTTCCACTTATGTTTCAGGCTAAAGCTGCTCATATTAACCTCCCCTCATTTTTATTCTGCTCCCTAACAGTCTTTTCCTTATTCACCTATGCCTTTATGTTACTTTTCTCCCTTATCCAGGTCTGTCCACGGGGATTCATTCTGTTAACCCAGCACACATGCATAAATAGTCTCTCTTCTAGTCACAATTCATTGAAGGCCTGAATTGCAAACCCCCTTACATTCTTCAAACCGTCTCCTATCACTATAGTCATCTTTTATTTATTTATTTATTTATTTATTTATTTATTTATTTGAGAGAGAGAGAGAGAGCACAAACAGGGGGAGCAGCAGGCAGAGGGAGAAGCAGGCTCCCCACTGAGGAAGGAGCCCAATGTGGAACTCGATCCCAGGACCCTGGGATCACGACCTGAGCCGAAGGTAGACCCTTAACCAATTGAGCCACGCAGGAGTCCCTCATCCATAATTTCTTTAATGAGCATCTTATCTATGGTCAATATTTACCAGTTTGCATTTCTGCTATGTTCTAGTAAAATTTTCTACAGGAATTAACTGTAGAAGGGAAGGAACAACAAAAACAAAAGAAATCTACCTTAGTCTACTTTAAGAAGTTATGCAAGAAAAATACTATATTCAATTGTTTTTGTGAACATTCTTTTACAGGTTGCATTGCTCTAGTCCTTTAATCAAAAGTAAAGATCAAATCAAAATATTTTCAGAAATTGTGAGATGACTCAGTTAGCTAGGGAGGATATCACTGCTGATGTATAGATAATGCAATTATCCCAAGACAAGGACATAAACCCCTGGACCAGATGGCCTTGCAATTGAATTTCTCAAGAAATTCAGAAACATATTACAGGAACCACCCTGCACTCCCAGGGACTATACTTTGGTTTTTTTGTTTGTTTGTTCGTTTTTTTTTGTTGTTGTTGTTGTTTTTTACCAGAGCATAATATCTCAGAAATGTCTAAGTGATTGAGTTTTTTTTTTTTTTTTTTTTTTTTATTTCCAGCATAACAGTATTCATTATTTTTGCACCACACCCCGTGGGCGGAGAAGTAAGTGATTGAGTTTTACGCAAATCAAATCACCACAGACCAAGGCCTCTGTATCCCCATTTCCTAAGATAACAATGTAAAACCTCCTAGAAGGAGAGAAGGATAATACCATTTTTTAATAAGGCATGGTCTACACATGTTTTTGAATACTTCTGAATGTAGGCACACAAAATTCTGGGAGGGGCACAGAGGGTCAGGGGGCATGGGATTACCCAGAAAGCAAAGATAAGAAAGAATGAAAAAAAAATTCCTCCCAAGATTCGAGGACTCAGTTTAGACCTGGTTCAGATGAAGCAATAGGAATTCTTGCCTCTCTTCGCCACCTCTTCCTTACCCCACCCCATATGGACACGGTTCCAATCCCATTCCTCTGTCTTATGAGGCTGTGAGTATGTGTATGTTTGGATTTTAAAGGAATTTTTCCTCTCTGGCTCTCTGGCCAGGCCATCCTTGTGCTGAAGGTTAACGTTAACAGAGAGAGAAGAGCCATATGTTGACCCCCATGGTCAGAAAATGAGGCAAAAATGGTTAATCATCATAACACTCAAATAGCCCCACACTCACTTTTGGCCTTGGAGTGTCATTCACAGCAGCATAAAGAAAATACACTCAAACCAAAAGTGCAAGTATTTGCACTAAGTTTGGGACTTAGTATTTATAAAGCTTGAGTGTGATGAAAAACTTTGATCTACAATATGCTTTTTTAGATTTCTTGCTGATTCCTGGAATATTTTTCTTTCACATAAGCCAGGACTAAGTTAGTCCAGGGCTAGCTGGCTTCCTTACCTGGCAGCAGCTGCAACTCTGACACTAGCTAACTCAGAGGGGCACTGCAGTGAGGGCGTCTGCAAATAATGCAGTGATACATGTCATCTCAACCTAACTAATTAACACTTTCTTGTCTTCTCTTTCACCTCTGGAAAAGAGATTTGAGACAGGCCATGCAGCTTTTCTCACAGAGGTTCAAGACTAGAATCCGCTGAAAATTGGCTGCATTTGTTTTTCCACCATTGTCCAGCAAATGCAAAGCCCTCAACATCTGTTTAAAGATGAGTAAATTATCCAAATAAGCAAAAATATTTCCACTGTTTACAAAAGAACTGACACCGTCTGCTTCTTGTGCCAACTGCCCCTCAGCACCTACCTATTATGAGGACAAAATAGACAAAGGGTAATATTTTAATAATATTAGTTATAATGTTATTGTTATGGGTAATATTTTAATAATATTAGTTATAATGTTATTGTTATTACTATGAATTATTATATAAATAACAGTAATTCAAGTAAATTAGAATGCATGCACTTAAAACAAATGCATTTTTAAGAAGATATACAAACAAAAACCTATAAATTAAATAGGCTGAAATGGTTATCCATAAATAAGGAGAAGAAAGAAATCATAGAGCATGGGTATAAAAGAAAATTATCCACTAAGTTACCCAAGTTATTAATTATCCATTAATTTAGTAAATAATTAGTAATTAATACTTAAGTAACAATTAAATCAAGCTAAATATTCAAGGAAATCATATATGAAAAATTAAATCTTTTGACTAAAGAATTGAATGGAGAGTCTTGGGGAAGCAAGATACATGGCCAATGGTGAGAAAAACCCTTGCACACTGACCACCCCCAGACATGGCCTATAGTGGACAGATGGGAGGAAATAATAGGTAAGGCAACACCTGGAAGCTCCTCTGCACTGCATGGTTGGTGTACAGTTGCATAGCAATGTCTATAGAGAGCACACAGGTGTTCATAGCTTCCGAGCAAGACTAAAGGAACAGAAAGAAGACCTTTGCCTCTTGTAGCCAAGAGCCAGGAAGATATAGCCAGGAAGATATGGCACTTTGTTGTAAGAACAAGAAGGACACCAGAGCAGATACCAAAAGAGGATGATTACCAAAAGCCAGCTGGGAGCTCAGACATCTCAGCAGATGCTGGCAGAAAGAGCTGATGTTCAGGGACCAGATGGGCCAATATACTATTCAGCAGATGCCAGCCTGGACAAATGAAACCCACAGACCTAATGCTTCCCCCACTTGCCCTAGATGCCCAAATTCTGAAAAGTCTCTGGGAAGTCTCAGAATTTAGAAGTAGCCTTCATGAGAAAGATGATGTTGTAAGAAAATCTTGAATTTAATGAGAAAACAAAGGAGTATATTATCCTGATTGATGAGCTTTCCCATTAGAAAACATTTGTCAACATGGACTATAAATTCAAAATTAAGTAATTCATCTGATAGATTAAGAAATCATTCATTCTACAATAATGACCAAATTTGTCCTATGAATTACATGGCTCAATTTTTTTTATGTGAGACACCTTTGAAGGCTCTCACAAGTGATTTTGTTCAGATCAGTAATGACTCCAAAAAACTCTGAAGAAAAGTAAACTCTATACCAAAAGAGATGAGAGGAGATGTAGCAACTGATGGAAAGGGAACACAATCTGTAGTTAGCAGGCTTGGGTTAGAGCCAAGCTCTTGTCAAGTAACCTTGAACAAGTTGCTTAAACTCTCCCTGTCTTTATTTCCTCACTTATAATGTAAAAATGATGACAATAATACCCATTTCACAAATCTTCTACGAGGATAAAATGAGATAATATATGCAAAGGTGCTTTATAAACTATAAAAAACACATAACTGTTAGTCATCATTTTTATCATCATCTATGAATAATAAGCAGCCTTACAGAAGGTATTTGTGTAGATCCTGAACATCTAATATATTCATAGGAAAGCACTTATGCACAGGAAAAATCTGACTTATCTGTTCTGTTTTGGTCTCCTTGGGAGAATAATGCTATCCAAAATCAATTATTAAATGGATGGGCAAAATGCATGTTCAATAACTAAAATAAATTAAAGATTAAAAATTTAGTCTAGCTATAGAATGATATTTGTTTTCTTTATGATCAACAGCTCTTGCCAGCTTTTTTTTTTTTTTTTTTTTTTTTTTTTTTTTTTAAGATTTTATTTATTTATTTGACAGAGAGAAATCACAAGTAGGCAGAGAGGCAGGCAGAGAGAGAGAGAGAGAGAGGAGGAAGCAGGCTCCCTGCTGAGCAGAGAGCCCGATGCGGGACTCGATCCCAGGACCCTGAGATCATGACCTGAGCCGAAGGCAGCGGCTTAACCCACTGAGCCACCCAGGCGCCCTCTTGCCAGCTTTTAAAATAGTGAAATATTTACTCAATATCAAAATCTTTCTAGAATATTAAAAGCAATCATTCGAAGTTGTAGGTAATTTATACTAATCTTCTTGCTGAAATTCTAAATATCATGTATGAATGTTTCATATTCAATCAAACTTTAAAAATATGACAGTGACAAAATTAACAGAAAATTACTTCTTTTTTTAAAATTCTGTATTGTCTAAGCATCACCTAGGTACAAAAATGACCTTGAAAGTGAAAGTTCGGTGACTTTTTTAAAGAAAATAAATTCAATCAGAATTTGATGAAAAGGTGAATTATTATACTTTTTGACCAAATAAAATTCACACATTTTATTTTTAAATACACAGACTGGTCAGAATAAGATTATGACATACCTGCAAGACATCTAGGAAAAGATGTTCAGTCTAGATACGAAAACTGGGTTCTCACCTTCCTAATAAATCATCCATATATGGACATTTATTGATATCCTGGATGACAAATCTAGTGGAAGTTTTGTGGGGAACACCTTTAGTGAGTAGATATCAAAACTTCACACTTAATGCAGCGGAGTTCTTTCTGCTCTATTAGCCCTTGGTGTTCTCTATTACGTTGTTTTCTAATTATGTTTGCTAGTCTCTTCCCCCAACTTGATTATGAGGATGTGCAAGGCAAAGCTTCTCCTGCCTCTGAGCCTCAATGAATGTTGGATACTTCCATGTAAATATATGCTTCTAAGCCGTATTAAAGATGCTTGCAAGATGTGCAAATGAAATGGCAACCCACAGAATGGCAAAAAATATTTTCAAATCATATCTTTAAGGGATTCATATCTAGAATAAATAAAACACTTCTAAACTCAATGACAAAAAAGCAAACAACCTGATTTAAAAATGAAAAAATGACTTGAATAGATGTTTCTCCAAAGAAAATATACAAATGGCCAATAAGCACATGAAAAGATGTTCAATATCACTGATCATTTGGAAGATACATACCAAAACCAAAATAAGATACCACTGCACACACATTAAGATGATCATTATTAAAAATAAGAAAAAATAAAAATAATAACAGGAAACACTGGGAAGGAGAAATTAGAACCCCTGTGCATTTCTGATGGGGATGTAAAATGACACAGCCACTGTGAAAAACCGTATGGTGGTTATGCAAAAAATTAAACACAGAATTACCATAAGATCCAGCAATTCCACTTCTGGGTATTTATCCAAAAAAATAAAAAGCAGGGCCCCAAACAGATATTTGAAAACCCATGTTCACAGCAATATTATTTACAGTAGCCAAAAGAGGGAAGCAACTAAATGTCCAGCGATAGATGAATGAATAAATAAAATGTATATACATACAATGAAAGTTATCTGGCTCTAAAAAGAAAGGAAATTCTGACACATGTTGCAGCGTGAATGAATGAACCTTGAAGACATTATATACTAAGTAAAATAAGCCAGTCACAAAGAGACAAATATTGTATGATCCTATTTATATGAAGTACCTAGATACCTTATTCAGTTCAGGCTACCATAACAAAAACCATAGACTATAAAAACCAAATATTTATTTTTCACCGCTGTGAAGGCTGGAAAATCCAAGTATCAACATACTAGCTGATCTGACAGCCGGTGGGTTCCCACTTCCTGGTTCATAGACTGCTGTCTTTTTATCATGCCTTCATAGGACTCCTTCTCTGGAGTCTCTTTTATAAGGGCACTAATCCCACTCATGAAGGCTCCACCTTCTTGATCTAATTCACCTCCCAAAGGCCCTACTTTCCGATACCATCACATTGGAGACTAGGCTTCAATATGTAAACTTGGGGAAATAAAAACTTTAGCCTACAGCATGAGGGCAGTCAAATTCATAAAAACAAAAAGTAGCATGATACTTGCCAGGAGTTGGAGGAAAGGAAGAATGGGAGGATTTTGTTTAATGAATATGAAATTTATTTGGGAAGATGAAAAAGTTCTAGAGATGGATGTTGGTCATGATGGTCATGGATGGTCAACAATGACAATGTACTTGATGCTACTGAATGTACACTGAAAATGGTTAAAATGATAATTTTTATGTTATGTATATTTTCACACAGTAAAAAATAATAATAAAAGGACACACAAGAATGTCCTTAAAAGTAGTTTTAAACATTCCTTCACAATTATATACAGGTTATTTTTTTCTTACATAATCCTTTCTTCATAGTTTAAGCAAAGCTAAAAGTCTACATAGTCTTCTTAAGGGATTTCTTATGGTCCACCAGTAGACTGAAGTGTTTTAGAGTTTGGAAGGTAATTTCTCCACCATAAAAGACTCCCTCCTGTCAATAAGACTTGTTTCAGGGTATCTGGATGGCTCAGTTGTTAAGCGGCTGCCTTCAGCTCAGGTCATGATCTCAGGGTCCTGAGACTGAGGCCCACATCAGGCTCCCTGCTCAGTGGGAAGCCTGCTTCTTCCTCTCCCACTCCCCCTGCTTATGTTCCTGCTCTGGCTATCTTTCTCTCTTCAAATAAATAAAAATAAAACATTTAAAAAAAAAAGGCTTGTTCCAAATTCATCTAACTCATACACACTTTTACTTTACCTTTAAAAATTGCAAGTTACCTTAAAAATTCTAAGTTAGGAAGCTATACACCTGGCAATTATACAGTAAATACTTAGAAAGAATGAACCAATTACAGGATTGTTAATCTTCTCCTAATTCCCTCTAGTAGCACTGAATTTATTAAATGAAACAGTGCTTAATAACTATGTGCTCAATGAATGACCCTTATTTTTCTCATATATGGAATTAGGAATCTTTTTTTTTTAATTAAAGCATAATTAACATACACTGTTATATTAGTTTCAGGTGTATAAAATAATGATTCAACAATTCTATACATTTTGTTCTGTTCCAAGGTGGTAATGTAGAAAGACTCGGAACTCACTCCCTTTATGGAACACACCAAATTACAGCTATATATAGAACAATACCCCCTGAAGAAGAACAGAGGGCTGACTGAACAGCTTCTGTATAACAAAAGACAGAAAGACTGGCAAAAGAAAACAGCAAGAAAGACAAAGATATGGTAACAAAGGGAACTCCCACCCCTCAATGCTGGAAACTACAGTGGGGAAGGAGAATACTAAGGGACCAGAAACAGATCCTTCTGTCCCTGGGTACAGAAAAAGAGCCACAGTTTAAAAAGCAACTAGCATAGAAAAGAAACCACATTCGAATTCCATATAACAGTGGCAGGAAGAACAGTGGAACCTTCTCCAGGTCAGAGGGACTGAAGAGCCCAGTTTACATTCCCCCTACATCTTAAAAGCCCAGACTGGAGCAGGGTTTGGACATCATAACTGGCTTGATGTCTCAGCAAACCCTGGGTCCAGAGGCCCATACCAGTCCTGGTAGCACTGAGGCACAGAAAGATGAGGTTTAAAAAGGGCAAAGAGCTACAGGAATGCACTTTGGGCCAGAGGCATTAAAGAGTGACATGGAGGGCACCTGGGTGGCTCAGTTGGTTAAACATCCGATGCCTGATTTCAGTTCAGATCATAATCTTAGGGTCATGGGATCCAGCCCCACATCTGGCTCTACTCTCAGAAGGGAATCTGCTTGAGATTCTTTCTCTCCCTTTCCATCTGTCCTCCCCCACCCCCCCCCCCACTTTTCTCTCTCTCTCTCTCTCCCCCTTTCTCTCAAAGAAATAAATAAACCTTTAAAAAAAAAAAAAGTGACATGGTTTCCTCTATACCTTAAAAGCACAGACAGGAGCAGGGCTGGCTCTCTATAACCATCTTGCTCCTTAGGAACACAGGGTTCCCATGGCCCACACCTGCCCAGTTACTCTAGGGCACAGAAAATAAGCCTTGGAGGTGTTATTTTTTTCTTTTCTCTTCTTTCTTTCTTCCTTTTCTTCTCTCTTCTTCTTTTTCATTTTTTTCTTCTTTCTTCTTTTTTTTCTTCAAAAATCCATAATTTAAAAGAGAAACTGGCATATAAAAGAACCTTAGAACCCCACTAAACAGTAAGGGGAGCTGTTGGAACACCTTCAAGGTGGTAGGGGCCGACCAACATGATCTCAACGCCCCCTCAACTTTGAAAGCACAGACCAATGTACATTCTGGGTGCCTTAACTGGCCTGCTGCCATAGTGAGCCCTGGTCCCAGCCCATACCAGAGTTTCCCCTGTGTAGAGTACCCCCAAAAACCTCAGGCCCATGCCTACATCAGTTTCAGACATAACAGCAGGGCACCACCTGTGTGGAACATTCCAGAACACTGGCCTGGGCTCTAGTCATCCGGCCAGGAAAACTCTTTTACTGAACACTTTGGGACACCAGAGCTTGCATCCAGTTCAGCTTCAGCTGTCCCACAAACTATTCTCCCTGTGGAGAACCCCAGGATAACCCAGCTTACAACCACTTCAGCTTCAGGTGTCCTGTCAGGGAGACTCCTACTGAGAACACCCCAAGACCTCCAACCCTTAAATCCCACCTCAAGGCCACCTACCCCTTCAGGGCACCCTCTATGTGAAGAGTCCTGAAGTACCTTTATATACACTTCAATTTCAGCTATTTTGTTAAGGTGGTCTCTGTGTATAGAGCCCCAGTATCCACTGACATTGGCACTCTTTACTTTAAGCTATCTGCCAGAGCACCCTCTGCACATAAAGCTCAGGGACCTGCCAGCCCACACACCACATCAGCTCCAGCTTCCCCACCAAGGTCGCCTTGCACAGAGTGCGTTAAAACACTCCAACTTGCATCTATTTCAGCATTAGCTCAGTGCATAGAACCTAGGACACTCCAGCCTGCACCCATTTCAGCTTTAGATGTCCTGATAAGGAACCACCTACATCAAAAGCCCTAAGACCTCCAGCCCATATCAGCCACAGCTCCAGCCAGCCAGCAAAAGTCATCAACCAAATAGTCTACATAGGGAATGACTATACACAAGACCATGCCTACAAAGTTAGAAGTAGCTGTTCTGCCTAATCCACACAAACACAAAAAGTCAAGCAAAATGGGAAGACAGAGGTATATACTCCAAAAGAAATGGAAAACAAAAAAAAACCTCAGAAAATTTTTTTAAAAAATTAATTGAAATGGAAATAAGCAATATGGCTGATAAAGAATTTAAAGCGATGATCATAAAGATACTCACCAGGCTGGAGAGAAGAGTAGAAGAACTAGTGAAACGCTCAAAGAAAAGAAAGACATTTAAAAAATAAATAAATAAAATAAAGAATAAATAACATATATAAAGAGCACACTAGAGGAAAACAACAGTAGAAGAGAGGATGCAGAATAACAAATCAGTGATCTGAAAGACAGGGTAATGGAAATCAAGCTGAACAATAAAAAAAAAAAGAAGAGAGAGAAAAGAATATTTAAAATAAGGATAGATTAAGGGATCTCATAGACAATAACAAACAAACATTTGAATTATAGGGATCCCATAAGAAGAAGAAAGAAAAGAGTAGAATATGTATTTAAAAAATAATAGCTGAAAACTTCCTTAACCGAGGGATGGAAATAGACACCCATGTCTAAGAAACACAGAGAGTTCCGAACAAGATGAACCCAAGGAGGTCCACATAAATACACATAATAATTAAAATGTCAAAGATTAAAGATAAAAAGAGAATTTAAATAGCAGCAAGAGAGAAGCAAAAGTTACAAGGGGAAAACTACAAGGCTATCACCTGATTTCTCAGCAGAACCTCTGCAGCACAGAAGAGAGTGGCATGATATGTTCACAGTGCTGAAAGGATAAAACATACAATCAAGAATATTCTACTCACCGAAGCTATCATTCAGATTTGAAAGAGAGATAAAGAGTTCCCCAGACATACAAAATATAAAGGAATTTACCACCACAAAGCCAGCTTTACAAGTAGTGTTAAAGAAATGGCCAGAAACAGACATAAGAAAATTATGAAATAAAAAGATGTAAAATATGACAACATTCACATTAAACATGGATGAGGGAGTAAAAAAGAAGAAGAACTTAAATAACTTATTTTTAACTTTTTTCTCTTTAGAATGTGTGAACTTAAATGGCCATCAAATTAATATAGACTGCTATGTATTTAGAATGTTATATGTGAAACTCATGGCAACCACAAACATAAAACCTGTAATAGATACACAAAAAAATAAAGAGAAAGAAAGTCAAACATAACACAACAGAAACCTATCACAAAGAAAGAGTAAGAGAATGAAGAAAAGAATCACAAAACAATCAGAAAAAAAATGGCAATGAGTAATAGTAGGGGACTTTAACACCCCACTTACATCAGTGAATAGACCACGCAGGCAGAAAATCAACAGTCTCTTTAAACACTGTGTCTTTGAATGACACACTGTATATGGGTCTAACACATATACAGAACATTCCATCCAAAAACAACCGGATACACATTCTTTTCAAGTGCACATGGAACATTCTCCAGAAAAATCACATTAGATCACAATACAAGCCTCAATAAATTTAAGAATACTGAAATTTACCAGGCATCCTTTCTGATTACAATGGTATAAAGCTAAAAATAAGTCACAAGAAAAAAACTGGAAAAAACACAAACATGTGGAGGCCAAACAAATGATACTAAACAACCACTCAATCAATGAAGCAATCAAAATGAAATCAAAAAGTACATGGAGACAAAAGAAAATGAAAACACAATGGTCCACAATGTTTGGAAAGCAGCAAAAGCAGTTCTAGAGGGAAATATATAGCAATACAGGCTTACCCCAAGAAACAATAAAAAGCTCAGATAAACACTCTAAACTCACACCTAAATGAACTAGAAAAAGAAAAACATACAAAGCTCAAGATGAGTAGAAAGAAGGAATAATAAGGTCCAGAGGAGAAATAAATGATAGAGACCAAAAACAAAACAAAACAAACAAGACACACACACACACACACACACACATACACACAAAAGATCAATGACACCAAAAGCTCATTCTTTGAGAAGATAAACTAAATTTCTAAAACTGTAACTGGACTCATCAAGAAAAGAAAAAAAAAAAAAGGAAAAGACTCAACTAAATAAAATCATAAATGAGAGAGAAATAACAACTGACACCACAGAAATACAAAAGGAGTATGAGATAAGATGATGAAAAATTATATGCCAACAAATTGGGCAATTTAGAAGAAATGGATAAATTCTTAGGAACATACAGTCTTCCAAAACTGAATCAGGATGAAGTAGAAAATCTGAACAGACAGACTGCAAGTAATAAAATTAAACTAGTAATAAAAAAAACTACCAAAAAATAACAGTCCAAGACCAGATGAATTCACAAGTGAATTCTACCAAACATTGAAAAAAGAGTTAATACCTATACTCCTCAAACTATTCCAAAAAATAGAAGAAAAGTTTCTAAATACATTATATGAAGCTAGCATTACCCTAATACCAAAACCACACAAAAATACCACAAAAAAAAGAAAACTACAGGCCAATATCCCTGATGAACACAGATGCAAATATCCTCAACAAAATATTAACAAACCAAATTCAACAATATGTTAAAAGGCTCCTTCCTTCTCCATGGTCAAGGGGGTTTTATTCCAGAGATTCAAGAATGGTTCAATATTTGAAAGTCAAACATCATACATCAACAAAAATTAAGGATAAAAATCATATCTCAATAGATGGAGGAAAACATTTCACAAAATTCAGCATCTATTTATGATAAAAACTCTTCACAAACTAGGCTTTGAGGGAACATATTTTAACATAATAAAGGCCATATATGAAAAACCCATCTAAGTCTTACTTAAGAGAAAAAAAAAAAAAATGAAGGCTTTTCCTGTAAGATCAAGAACAAGACAAGGGACTCTCCTCTCACCACTTTTATTCATTGCAGTATTGGAAGTCCCAGCCATAGCAGAAAAGAAAAAGAAGAGGCATCTATATTTGTAAAGAAGAAGTTAAGCAGTCACTAATTGCAGATGACATGAGATAGATAGATAGATAGATAGATAGATAGATAGATAACTAAAGACTCCACCAAAAATCTACCAGAAGTAGTAAATGAATTCAGTAAAGTGGCAGAATAAAAAATTACACCCGAAATCAGTAGTATTATTATACAGTAATAATGAAGCAGCAGAATTATAATATAAAAACATCATTTAAAGTTGGACCAAAAAGAATAAAATACCTAAAAATACACTCAACTGAAGAGACAAACAACCAGTAGTCTGATAATTATAAAACACTGATGGAAGTAACTGAAGATGACACAAACAAATATTCCATGTTGATGGACTGGAAGAATTAATGTTGTTAAAATGTCCACATTACCCAAAGCAATCTACAGATTTAATGTAATCCCTATCAAAATACAAACAGCATTTTTCATAAAACTACAGCAAATAATCCTAAAATTTGTATGTGACCGCAAAAGACCTGAAATAGCCGAAGAAATCTTGTGAAAGAAAAACAAAACTGGAGGTATTAAAATCCCAGATTTCAAGATATACTACAAAATACAGTAATTCTAAACAGTATACTACAGGCATAATAATAGATACATAAATGAATGGAACAGAATAGAAAACCCAAAAATAAAACTACATGGTCAATTAATCTATGGCAAAGGAGGTAAAACTATACAATGGAGTAAGAATGGTCTCTTCAATAAATGATGTTGGGAAAACTGGACAGCTACATGTAAAAGAATGAAACTGGACCACTTTTTAACACCTTACACAAAAATAAACTAAAAAATGGATTAAATACTTAAATATAAGAACTGAAATAATAAAATTCCTAGAATATAACACAGGTAGTACTCTCTCTGACATCACCTGTAGCAACATTTTTCTAGGTATTTCTCCTAAATCAAGAGAAACCAAAGCAAAAATAAACTATTAGGGCTACACCAAAATAAAAAGCTTTTGCAAAGTAAAGGAAACAATCAACAAGACAAAAATGTAAAATGTAATCTACTGACTAGGAGAAGATATTTGCAAATAACATATCAGATAACGGGTTAAATTCCAAAATATATAAAGAATTTATATAACTCAACATCAAAAAATAATCCAATTAAAAATAAGCAGAGGACCTGAATAGGTATTTTTCCAGAGAAGACATATAAATGGCCAACAGACATGAAAAAGATGCTCAACATCACTCATCATCAGGGGAATGCAAATAAAAACCACAATTCATAATCCTTTTAATGTACTGTTGGATCCTAGGCTAGTATCTTGGTGGGTATTTTGGCATCCATGTTTATCAGGAACATTGGTTTGTAATTCTCCCTTTTGATGGAGTCTTTGTCTGGTTTTGGCCTCATAGACTGAGTTTGGAAGTTTTCCTTCCACTTCTATCTTTTGAAACATCTTCAATAGAATAGGGATTATTTCTTCCTTAAATGTTTGGTAGAATTCCCCTAGGAAGCCATCTGGCCCTTAAATTTTGTTTTTTTTTTGGGGGGGAGGTTTTTGAGTGGGATTTATTCCTGGAATGCAAAGGTGGCTCAAAATTCACAAATCAATCGACATGATAGTTCACATTAACAAAAGAAAAGACAAGAACCATATGATTCTCTCAACTGATGCAGAAAAAATACATTTGACAAAAATGTATTTGTCAAATTTGTCAAAAAATGCATTTGACAAAATACAGCATCTTTTCCTGAGTAAAACGCTTCAAAGTATAGGGATTGAAGGAATACACCTCAATATCACAAAAGCCATCTAGGAAAAGCCCACAGTGAATATCATTCTCAATGGGGAAAAACTGAGAGCTTTTCTCTTGAGGTCAGGAATATGACAAGGATGCCCACTCTCACCACTACTGTTCAACATAATACTATAAGTCCTAGTCTCAGCAATCAGACAACAAAAAATAAACAAATAAAAGGCATTGGAATCAGCAAAGAAGAAGTTAATCTCTCAGTCTTCACAGATGACATGATACTTTATGTAGAAAACTCTAAAGACTCCACCCCAAAATTGCTAGAACTTATATAGCAATTTGGCAACCTAGCAGCATACAAAATCAATGCACAGAAATCAGTTGCATTTCTATACACTAACAATGTGACTTAAAAGGAGAAATTAACAAATTGATCCCCTTTACAATTGCACCATAAACTGTAAGATACCTATGAATAAACCTAACCAAAGAGGTAAAGGATCTGTACTCTAGAAACCACAGAACACTTAAATGAAAGAAATTGAGAAAGACACAAAGATATGGAAAAACATCCCATGCTCATGGATTAGAAGAATAAACATTGTGAAAAATGTCTATTCTTCCCAGAGCAATCTACACTTTCAAAGCAATCCTTGTCAAAATACCATCGACATTTATCACAGAGCTGGGCCAAATAATCCTAAAATTTGCATGGAACAAGAAAAGACTACAAATTCCCAGGGAAATGTTGAAAAAGAAAACCAAAGGTGGTGGTATCACAATGCCTGACTTAAAGCTATATTACAAAGCTGTGATCATCAAGACAACACAGTGCTGGCACAAAAACAGACACAAAGATCAATGGAACAGAATAAAGAGCCCAAAAATGACCCTATACTCTATGGTCAAATAATCTTCAATGAAGCAGAAAAGAATATCCAATGGAAAAAAGACAGTCTCTTCAATAAACTGTCCTGGGAAAATTGGACAGCCACATGCAGAAGAATGAAACTGGACCATTTCCTTACACCATACACAAAGATGAACTCAAAATTGATGAAAGACCTCAATGTGAAACAGGAATCCATTAAATCCTAGAGGAGAACACAGGCAGCAAATTCTTCAACCTCAGCCACAGCACCTTCTTGCAAGACACATCTCTAAAGGCAAGGGAAACAAAAGCAAACATTAACTACTGGGACTTCATCAAGATAAAAAGCTTCTGTATAACAAAGGAATACTCAACAAAACTAAGAAGCAACCAATGGAATGGGAGAAAATATTTGCAAATGACATTACAGACAAAGGGCTGGTATCCAAATCTATACAAAACTACTTCTTTGTTTTGGGTATTCTTTTTCCTTTTCAGTGTAACAAAATTCATTGTTTTTTGCACCACACCCAGTGCTCCATGCAATACATGCCCTCCTTAATACCCACCACCTGGCTCCCTCAACCTCCCACCCACCACCCCTTCAAAACCCTCAGATTGTTTTTCAGAGTCCATAGTCTCAGGGTTCACCTCCCCTTCCAATTTCCCTCAATTCCCTTCTCCTCTCCATCTCCCTTTGTCCTCCATGTTATTTGTTATGCTCCACAAATAAGTGAAACCATATGATAATTGACTCTCTCTGCTTGACTTATTTCACTCAACATAATCTCTTCCAGTCCCATCTATGTTGCTACAAAAGTTGGGTATCATCCTTTCTGATGGAGGCATAATACTCCATAGTGTATATGCACTACATCTTCCTTATCCATTCATCCATTGAAGGGCATCTTGGCTCTTTCCACAGTTTGGCGAACATGGCCATTGCTGCTATAAACATTGGGGTACAGATGGCCCTTCTTCTCACTACATCTGTATCTTTGGGGTAAATACCCAGTAGTGCAATTGCAGGGTCATAGGGAAGCTCTATTTTTAATTTCTTGAGGAATCTTCACACTGTTCTCCAAAGTGGCTGCACCAATTTGCATTCCCACCAATAGTGTAAAGGGTCCATCCTCTCCAACACCCTTTGTTTCCTGTCTTGCTAATTTTGGCCATTCTAACTGGTGTAAGGTGGTATCTCAATGTGATTTTAATTTGAATCTCCCTGACGGCTAGTGATGATGAACATTTTTTCATGTGTCTGATAGCCATTTGTATGTCTTCATTGGAGAAGTGTCTGTTCATACCTCCTGCCCATTTTTTGATATGATTATCTGTTTTGTGTGTGTTGAGCTTGAGAAGTTCTTTATAAATCCTGGATATCAACCTTTTGTCTGTACTGTCATTTGCAAATATCTTCTCCCATTCCATGGATTGCCTCTGTGTTTCGTTGATTGTTTCCTTTGCTGTGCAGAAGCTTTTGATCTTGATGAAGTCCCAAAAGTTCATCTTCACTTTTGTTTCCTTTGTCTTTGGAGACATATCTTGAAAGAAGTTGCTGTGGCTGATATTGAAAATTACTGCCTATGCTGTCCTCTAGGATTCAGATGGATTCCTGTCTCATATTGGGGTCTTTTACATTTAGAGTTTATCTTTGTGTACAGTGTAAGACAATCGCCGAGTTTCATTCTTCTACGTATAGCTGTCCAGTTTTCCTAGCACCATTTATTGAAGAGGCTGTCTTTTTTCCACTGTATATTTTTTCCTGTTTTGTCAAAGATTATTTGACCATAGAGTTGAGGTTCCATATCTGGGCTCTCTACTCTGTTCCACTGGTCTGTGTGTCTGTTTTTATGCCATGCTGTCTTGGTGATCATAGCTTTGTAGTAAAGCTTGAAATCAGGTAATGTGATGCCCCCAGTTTTATTTTTGTTCTTAAACATTTGCTTAGCAATTCGGGTTCTCTTCTGATTCCATACAAATTTTTGGATTATTTGCTCCAGCTCTTTGAAAAAGAGTTTTTCCCTTTTTTGATCGGATCGGAATTTTGATCAGAATGGCATTAAAAGTATAGATTGCTCTAGGCAGTATAGACATTTTAACAATGTTTATTCTTCCAATCCAAGAGCATGGAATGGTCTTACATCTTTTTGTGTCTTCTTCAATTTCTTTCATGAGTGTTCTGTAGTTCCTTGAGTACAGATCCTTTACCTCTTTGGTTAGGTTTATTCCCAGGTATCTTATGGTTCTTGGTGCTATAGTAAATGGAATCGATTCTCTAATTTCCCTTTCTGTATTTTCATTGTTAGTGTATAAGAAAGCCACTGATTTCTGTACATTGACTTTGTATCCTGCCACGTTATTGAATTGCTGTATGAGTTCTAGTAGTTCGGGGGTGGAGTCTTTTGGGTGTTCCATATAAAGAATCATGTCATCTGTGAAGAGAGAGAGTTTGACTTCTTCGTTGCCAATCTGGATACCTTTTATATCTCTTTGTTGTCTGATTGCTGTTGCTAGGACTTCTAATAATATGTTGAACAAGAGTGGTGAGAGTGGGCATCTTTGTCGTGTTCCTGATCTCAGCAGGAAAGCTGTGAGCTTTTTCCCATTGAGGATGGTATTTGCTGTGGGTTTTTCATAGATAGATTTGATGAAGTTCAGGAATGTTCCCTCTATCCCTATACTTTGAAGAGTTTTAATCAGGAACGGATGCTGGATTTTGTCAAATGCTTTTTCTGCAACAACTGAGAGGACCATGTGGTTCTTCTCTCTTCTCATATTAATTTGTTCTATCACATTGATTGATTTGCGAATGTTGAACCATCCTTGTAACCCAGAGATGAATCCCACCTGGTCATGGTGGATAATCTTTTTAATGTGCTGTTGGATCCTGTTGGCTAGGATCTTGTTGAGAATCTTAGCATCCATATTCATCAGTGATATTGGTCTGAAATTCTCTTTTTGGTAGGGTATTTGCCTGGTTTGGGGATCAGGTAATGCTGGCTTCATAAAAAGAGTCTGGAAGTTTTCCTTCTGCTTCAATTTTTTGAAACAGCTTCAGGAGAATAGGTGTTATTTCTTCTTTGAAAGTTTGGTAGACTTCCCCAGGGACTCCGTCAGGTCCTGGGCTCTTGTTTTTTGGGAGGTTTTGGATCACTGCTTCAATCTCGTTACTAGATATCAGTCTATTCAGGTTGTCGATTTCTTCCTGGTTCAATTTTGGGAGTTTATAGCTTTCCAGAAATGCATCCATTTCATCTAGGTTGCTTAACTTACTGGCATATAACTGTTGATAAAACTTCTGATGATTGTTTCTACTTCCTTGGTGTTAGTTGTGATCTCTCCCTTTTCATTCATAATTTTATGAATTTGAGCTTTCTCTCTTTTCTTTTGGATTAGTGTGGCCAAGGGTTTATAGATCTTATGGATTCTTTTAAAAAACCAGCTTCTAGTTTCATTGATATGTTCTACTATATCTCTAGTTTCTACCTCATTGATCTCTGCTCTAATCTTGATCATTTCTCTTCTTATGTGTGGAGTAGGTTTGATTTGTTGTTGATTCTCCAGTTCTTTAAGGTGTAGAGACAGCTGCTATGTTCAGGATTTTTCAATTTTTTTGAGGGAGGCTTGGATGGCTATGTATTTCCCCCTTAGGAACGCCTTTGCTGTATCCCATAGGTTTTGGACCGAAGTATCTTCATTCTCATTGGTTTCCATGAATTGTTTCAGTTCTTCTTTGATCTCCTGGTTGATCCAAGCATTCTTAAGCAAGGTGGTCTTTAGCTTCCAGGTGTTGAGTTCCTTCTGAACTTTTCCTTGTGATTGAGCTCCAGTTTCAAAGCATTGTGATCTGAGAATATGCAGGGAATAATCTCAGTCTTTTGGTATGGGTTGAGTCCTGATTTGTGACCCAGTAGGTGGTCTAATCTGGAGAAGGTTCCATGTGCACTTGAGAAGAATGAGTATTCTGTTGTTTTAGGGTGGAATGTTCTGTATATATCTATGAGGTTCATCTGGTCCAATGTGTCATTCAATGTTCTTGCTTCTTTATTGATTTTCTGCTTCGATGATCTATTTCTGAGAGAGGCATGTTAAGATCTCCTACGATTGGGGCGCCTGGGTGGCTCAGTGGGTTAAGCCGCTGCCTTCGGCTCAGGTCATGATCTCAGGGTCCTGAGATCGAGTCCCACATCGGGCTCTCTGCTTGGGGAGCCTGCTTCCCTCTCTCTCTCTCTGCCTGCCTCTCTGCCTACTTGTGATCTCTGTCTGTCAAATAAACAAATAAAATCTTTAAAAAAAAAAAAAAAAGATCTCCTACGATTAGTGTATTCATATTAATATGACTCTTTATCTTGATTAACAGTTTTCTTAAGTAATTGGCTGCTCCCATATTGGGAGCATAGATATTTACAATTGTTAGATCATCTTGGTGGATAGTTCCTTTAAGGATTATGTAGTGTCCTTCTGTATCTCTGACTACAGTCTTTAGCTTAAAATCTAATTTATCTGATATGAGAATCACTACCCCAGCCTTCTTTTAAGGCCCATTGGCATGAAAGATGCTTCTCCATCCCTTCACTTTCAGTCGGGGTGTATCTGTAGGTTCAAAATGGGTCTCTTGTAGACAACATATGGATGGGTCCTGTCGTTTTATCCAATCTGCAACCCTGTGCCATTTTATGGGCGCATTTAGGCCATTCATATTGAGAGTGATTATTGACAGATACGTTTTTATTGACATCGAGTTACCTTTGAAGTCTTTCTTTCTGTAGATTGTCTCTATATTTCTGTTCAATGATATTCTTAGGATTTTTCCTCTTTTATAGAACCCCCCTTAATATTTCCTGCAGTGTCGGCTTGGTGGTTGCATAATCTTTTAAGCCTTGCTGGTCTTGGAAACTCTTTATCTCTCCATCCATTTTGAATGTCAGTCTTGCTGGATAAAGTATTCTTGGCTGCATGTTCTTCTCCTTTAGTGCCCTGAATATATCTTGCCAGCCTTTTCTGGCTTGCCAGGTCTCTGTGGACAGGTCTGATGTAATTCTGATGGGCTTTCCTCTGTGAGTAAGGAGCCTCTTTGCCCTAGCGACTTTCAAGAGATTATACCTACATTTATAATTCCTCAATTTGACTATCAGGTGTCATAATTTTTTTTGGAATGTATAATCTTGGGTGGAGACCTTTCGGCCTCTAGTACATGAATGCTGGTTCCATTTGCGAGTTTCATGAAGGACTTGTTCCACTATATCTTCTATGCTTCTTTTTTTCTCCTCCCCTTCAGGGATTCCAATAATTCTGACGTTGGAACGCTTCATGGCATCATTTATTTCCCTGATTCTGTTTTCGTGGTTTCTAAGCTGTTTGTTCCAGGCTTCCTCCTGATCCTTTCTCTCTCCTCCAGATCACTGATTCTATCTTCTGTCTCAGTTACCCTAGCTTTGAGAGAGTTTAGATTAGATTGGAACTCATTGAGAGCATTGTGAACCTCCTCCCCGGTAGCTTTAAGCTCCGCCCTAATATTGTGAACATCATCTCTCGTCGCTTTCAGCTCGGCCCTAATCAATTCCGTTTGGTCATCCATGGCTTTCTCCAACCTAGCTATTGCCTGTATAATTGTTAGCCTGAATTCTCTTTCCGACATATTGTCTATGTTGATAGCTGTTAGCTCTGTTGCAGAAGGTCCATCCTCTGTATTTTTCTTCTGTTGGGCATTCCTCCTCCTAGTCATTTTGGTGGGAAATGACTGAACATATGTAGCTGGATGTATCCCGTGGTGCAGTCAAGGTGCACCCTGGAACACTTCTGAGCAATCAGGATTCCCCACCCAAACGAGAGACAAAAGAAAAAGAAAAAAAAAGAAAAAGAAAAGAGAGAGAGAGAGAGAGAGACAGGAAAGAAAGGGAAGATGAAAGAGAAGGTTCAGCCCAAATGGGCCTCAAGATAAGATTTATGAAGTAGACAAACAAAAACAGACAAACAAAAAGACTGATACAAGTATATGACAAGAGAAAAATATATATATATGCAAATAAAGGAAGAACCTCGTCAAAAGGAACCCCAAGTGTAAGATTTATATGCTATCAGGACAAACACAAAAACACAGAAACACTGGTGGAAGAAAAAGATGGTAGAGTGGTTATAAATTCTCAGTGTGTATGAGGAAGGTTGTTTTGATTCTTCCTGGATGTATCTTGATATCTTTGTTAAAAGACTCAACTTTCCTAAGATAAAGGGGGATTAAAAATTGGTTTACCTACAGGGGTAGTATTGATTGGGGAAAGGGGATTACTTTGAAGTTTAACTCTATATGAATATTAGAAGATAAAAATAAAAAGGAATAAACTAGACTAAACTAAAATTTTAAAAAAGGAATACAAAAAAATAGAAATGCAAAAGAAAAACATAGGTGTATGTATCAAAAAGTTCATGTTAGAAGGTTATTATAGAATTTGATGTACTGTACAGCTCGCTGTGATGGTGAATAGGTTAAAAAAATTACCTATGTATTAAAAAAATGAACCAGAATAGTGGGAACGAGTGAAAAATAAAAGTTTTCCTATGAAGTAGTGGTTGTTCTCTTGTAGTCCTTTTTTTTCTTTCTTTTTTTTTTTTTTTTTTCTTTCTTGGTTTGTTTTCTGGGGGAAGGGCCTGCCACGTGGGTTTTCAGTCAATGGTGTTCCCTGAGTTAAGTCCTCTGGCCCCCGTCAAGGGGTGGGCTCTGAGGAAACTTGTTTTTTTTTCAGGCTTTTGTTCTCTGGTGGTTTTTATGTTTGTTCACTTTTTTTTTTTCTCTCACTTTGACCGCTTTTGATGGTTTTTGTAGTTTTAGAGGAAAACAAACCGCACCCTGATCTCCCTCTCAGAGAGAAGCCTCAGTCTGGCTGCAGAGCCTAAATAAGTTCTCCCTTGGCCGCTGGCAGAGCAGGTTCCAAGTTGCGGTCCCTGGGGACGCAGGATCTTTTGCTTGTACCCAAAGCCAAGGCAGTGGCGGCTGTCTGGGCAGCTCCAGACCACCAGAAAGGTTCCAAGCAGCAATCATACACTGAGATTTTCCCTTGGCCCAAGCTGGGAGTGTCTGGTCTTTCTGGGTCTAAGAGCGCCCAGCTTGTGCGCACCAATTTCAGGGGAGACTGTGGGTCGCGCGCGGGTCTCAGGCTCTGAGAATGGGGCGCAGGTCTGAAAGCATCAGGCTGGGACTTCCGTGCACCTCCCTGGGGGGAGAGTTTGGTGCAGGCATCTTAGGTTCTGAAACAATGGCGCATATCAAAGGGCGCCGGCTGGGCCTTTGTACCTCTCTCAGGGGAGTATCTCAGGCTCTATAGCAGGGTTCACTCGTTCTGCCGCCACCCAGCGTGGCTCCCATCCCCTCACAGGAAACGGACCCCAAGCGTTCTCGGGCACGCTGGCGGCTTAGGGACCAAGAGCTGGTTTCTCCGCCGCATTCTCTCTGCCTCAGCGCCAGGGGAGGCTGTCCTGGGACAGGGGAATTAAGCCCCTGTCCCTAGCCGCCCTGATTCCCACAATTTCCCCCCGCAATCCTTTGCTGTTTTGGAGTGCTTTCAACCAGTTTCCAAGTTAATGCTGGTCCCCAGATGCAGGGCACTCTCGCTCGTATTGGGGTATTACTTTCCAACCGGTCGCCTCTGGTGGCTCCCTCTCCCTTTTGTTTATCTTCCGATATCAGTCCACCGTTCCTACTCTGCTTTACCTGGCCACTGGCGTCTTCTGCCCCTGTAGAGATCCAGACGTGTATAATTCTGATCTCAGGCTGATTTCATAGGTGATCAGAGTTCTTTGGTAGGTAATCAGCTCACTTTGGGGTACGGGCTGAAAAGGCGCCTCCTCCTAATTCCCCATCATCTTGTCCCCCCTCCTGATCCAAGCATTCTTAAGCAAGATGGTCTTTAGCTTCCAGGTGTTTGAGTTCCTTCCAAACTTTTCCTTGTGATTGAGCTCCAGTTTCAAAGCACTGTGATCTGAGAATATGCAGGGAATAATCTCAGTCTTTTGGTATCAGTTGAGTCCTGATTTGTGACCCAGTAGGTGGTCTAATCTGGAGAAGGTTCCATGTGCACTTGAGAAGAATGAGTATTCTGTTGTTTTAGAATGGAATTTTCTGTATATATCTATGAGGTCTATCTGGTCCAATGTGTCATCCAATGCTCTTATTTATTTTCTTTCTTTCTTTCTTTCTTTCTTTCCTTCATTTCTTTTCAGCGTAACAGAATTCATTGTTTTTGCACCATACCCAGTGCTCCATGCAATCCGTGCCCTAATACCCACCACCTGGTTCCCCCAACCTTTCACCCCCCTGCCCCTTCAAAACCCTCAGATTGTTTTTCAGAGTCCATAGTCTCTCAGGGTTCACCTCCCCATCCAATTTCCCTCAACTCCCTTCTCCTCTCCAACTCCCCTTGTCCTCCATGTTATTTGTTATGCTCCACAAATAAGTGAAACCATAGGATAATTGACTCTCTCTGCTTGACTTATTTCACTCAACATAATCTCTTCCAGTCCCGTCTATGTTGCTACAAAAGTTGGGTATTCATCCTTTCTGATGGAGGCATAATATTCCATAGCATATATGGACCATATCCATTCGTCCATCGAAGGGCATCTTGGTTCTTTCCACAGTTTGGAATGCTCTTGTTTCTTTATTGATTTTCTGCTTGGATGATATGTCTATTACTGAGAGAGGTATGTTAAGATCTCCTACTGTTAATGTATTCATATCAGTATGACTCTTTATCTTGATTAATAGTTTTCTTATGTAATTGGCTGCTCCATATTGGGGGCATAGATATTTACACTTGTTAGATCATCTTGGTGGATAGTTCCTTTAAGGATTATGTAGTGTCCTTCTGTATCTCTGACTACAGTCTTCAGTTTAAAATCTAATTTATCTGATATGAGAATTGCTACCCCGGCCTTCTTTTGAGGCCCACTGGCATGAAAGATGCTTCTCCATCCCTTCACTTTCAGTTGGGGTGTATCCTTAGGTTCAAAATGGGTCTCTTGGAGACAACATATGGATGAGTCCTGTCGTTTTATCCAATTTGCAACCCTGTGTCATTTTATGGGCACATTTAGGCCATTCACATTGGGAGTGATTATTGAGAGATATGTTTTTATTGATATCATGTTACCTTTGAAGTCTTTCTTTCTGTAGATTGTCTCTATATTTCTGTTCAATGATATTCTTGGGATTTTTCCTCTATTATAGAACCCCCCTTAATATTTCCTGCAGTGTTGGCTTGGTGGTCACAAACTCTTTTAAGCCTTGCCCGTCTTGGAAACTCTTTATCTTTCCATCTATTTTGAATGTCAGTCTTGCTGGATAAAGTATTCTTGGCTGCATGTTCTTCTCATTTAGTGCCCTGTATATATCTTGCCAGCCCCTTCTGGCTTGCCAGGTTTCTATGGACAGGTCTTATATTATTCTGATGGGCTTTCCTCTGTACATAAGGAGCTTCTTAGTCATAGCTGTCTTCAAGAGGACCTGCCTACAAATATAATTCTTCATTCTTACTATGAAGTGTCTCGAGGACTTTCGAGAATCTATAATCTTGGGGGGAGACCATTCTGCCTCTAGTACATGAACACTGGTTCCATTCACAAGATTGGGAAAATTTTCATGGAGAACTTGTTCCACTGTATCTTCTAGACTTCTTTCTTTCTCCTCCCTTTCAGGGATTCCAATAATTCTGACATTGGAACGTTTCATGGCATCATTTATTACATGATTCTGTTTTCGTGGCTTCTAAGCTGTTTGTTCCAGCCTTCCTCCTGATCCTTTCTCTCTATCTGTTTGTCCTCCAGATCACTAATTCTATCTTCTGTCTCAGTTACCCTACCTTTTAGAGAATTAAGATTAGATTGGACTCATTGAGAGCATTGTGAACATCATCCCTGGTGGCTTTCAGTTCTGCCCTAACATTATGAACATCATTCCTGGTGGCTTTCAGTTCTGCCCTAATCAATTCCATTTGGTCATCCATGGCTTTCTCCAACCTAGCTATTGCCTGGATAATTGTTAGCCTGAATTCCCTTTCCAACATATTGTCTGTGTCAATAGCCATTAGCTCTGTTGCAGAAGGCCCATCCTCTGAATTTTTCTTCTGTTGGGCATTCCTCCTCCTAGTCGTTTTGGTGAGAGATAGCTGAACAGATGTAGCTGGATGTATCGACCATGGTGCAGTCAAGGTGCACCCTGGAACGCTTCTGAGCAATCAGGAGTCTGCACCCAAACGAAAGAAAAACAAAAAAGAGAAAAAAGAAAAGAAAAATAGAGAGAGAGAGAGACAGGAAAAGAAAGAAAGATAAAAGAGGAGGCTCAGCCCAAATGGACCCCAGGGTAAGATTTTTGAAGTATACAAGCAAAAACAGACAAACAAAAAGACTGATAAAAGTATATGACAAGAGAAAAAAATATATATATATATATAAGCAAAAAACAAAAACAAAACCTCATCAAAAAGAACTGCAAGTATAAGATTTATATATTATCAGGACAAACACAAATACACAGAAACACTGGTGGAAGAAAAAGATGAGAGTGTTATAAATTCTCAGTGTAGGCGAGGAAGGTTATTTTGATTCTTCCTGGTTGTATCTTGATATCTTTCTTAAAGGACCCAACTTTCCTATTTTGATTCCTCCTGGATATATCTTGATATCTTTGTTAAAGGACTCAACATTCCTAAGATAAAGGGGGATTAAAAATTGGTTTTCCTATAGGGGTAGCATTGATTGGGGAAAGGGAATTACCTTGAAGTTTAACTCTATATGAATATTAAAAAATAAAAATAAAAAAAAGAAACTAAATTAAACTAAACTAAAATTTAAAAAAAAAATTTAAAAATAGAAAAGCAAAAGAAAAACACGGGTATATGTATCGAAAAGTTCAGGTTAAAAGGTTATTATGGAATTTGATGTACTGGACATCTCACTGTGATGGTAAATAGGTTAAAAAATTATCTATATATTTAAAAAAAGAACCAGAATAGTGGGAACAAATTAAAAATAAAAGTTGTATGTATGAAGTAGTGGTGGTTGTTCTTTTGTCATCTTTTTTTTTCTTTTTCCTGGTTGGCTTTCTGGAGGAGGGGCCTGCCAAGTGGGTGTTCAGGCAATGTTCCCTGAGTTAAGTCCTCCGGCCCCCTCAAGGGGGTGGGCTCTGAAGAAACCGGTTTTTCAGGCTTCTGTTCTCTGTTTTTTGGGGTTTTTTTTGTTTTTTCTCTTGCCTTGACAGTTTTTGATGGTTTTTGGAGGTTTAAAGGAAAGCAAACTGCACCCCGAACTCCCTCTCAGGGAGAACCCTCAGTCTGTTCCCCTCTGGGTGCTTAAGAGCACATAAGTTCCCTCTTGGCCTCTGGCAGAGCACGTTCTGAGTTGCAGTCCCTGGGTACACAGGAACTCCTGCTTGTACCCAAAACCACAACAGTGGCGGCTGTCTGGGCAGCTCCACACTGCCAGAGAGGTTCCAAGCAGCAATCGCACACTGAGATTTTTCCCACTGGCCCGGGCTAGGAGTGTCTGGTCTTTCTGGGTCCAAGAGCACCGGGCTGGCGCCTGTGCACACCTCTCTCAGGGGAAGGCACGGGGCTCGATTCAGGCTCTGATAGCACAGCATGGCGCTCATGTGGGGACTACAAAAAGGCTGTGTTTCTGCCCGCTGGCAAGGCTCTCAGCCTTGGGAGCCAGGCCCCACATGTTCTCAGGTGCACTGGCAGCTCAGGGACCAAGACCTGGTTTCTCCACCGCACTCTCTCTGGTTCAGCGCCGGGGTGGCTGTCCTGGGTCCGGGGACTTCAACACCTGTCCCTAACCACTCTGATTCCCACAATTTCCCCCCACGATCCTTTGCCCTTTTTGAGTGCTTTCAACCAGACTCCAAGTTAATGCTGGTCCCCAGTCGCAGGGCACTCTCGTATTGGGGTATTACTTTCCAATGGGTTGCCTCTGGTGGCTCCCTCCCCCTTTTGTTTATCTTCCAATATCAGTCCAACGTTCCCATTCCGCTTTACCTACCCACTGACATCTTCTGCCCCTGTAGAGATCCAGATGTGTATAATTATGATCTCAGGCTGATTTCATGGGTGATCAGAGTTTTTTGGTAGGTAATCAGCTCACTTTAGGGTAGAGGTTGAAATGGTGCCTCCTCCTACTTCCCCGCCATCTTGTCTCCCCCTATACAAAACTTCTTAAACTCAACACCCCAAAAATGAATAATCCAGTCAAGAAATGGGCCGAAGGCATGAACAGACATTTCTCCAGAGAAGACATGGAAATGGCCAACAGACACATGAAAAAATGCTCCACATCATTTGTCATCAGGGAAGTACAAATCAAAACCACAATGGGATACCACCTTATACCAGTAAGAATGGCTAAATTTAACAAGACAGGAAAGAATAAATGTTGGTGTGCAAAAGGGGGAAGCCTCTGACACAGCTGGTGGGAATGCAAGCTGGTACAGCCACTCTGGAAAACAGTATGGAGGCTCCTCAAGATGTAGCTACCCTACAGCCCAGCAATATCACTACTGGGTATTTACTCCAAAGATACAGATACAGTGAAAAGAAGGAGAACATGCACCCCAGTGTTCATAGCAGCAACATCCACAATAGCCAAACTGTGGAAGGAGTAGAGATGTTCTTCAACAGATGGATGGATTTAGATGACGTGACTCATATATACAATGGAATATTACTCAGCCATCAGAAAGGATCATCCATTTACAATGACATGGATGGAACTGTGGAGTATTTTGCCAAGTGAAATGAATCAATCAGAGAAAAACAGTTATCATATGGTTTCATGCATATGTGTAATATAAGAAATAACACAGGGGATCATAGGGGAGGGAAGGAAAAACTGAAGGGGAAAAAATCAGAGAGACTCTTAACCTGGGAAACAAACTGAGGATTGTGGAAGAGGAGATGGGTGGGAGGATGGAGTAACTGGGTGATGGACATTAAGGAGAGCATGTGATGTGATGAGCACTGGATGTTATATGAAACCGACGAATCATTGAAGATCACATCAGAAACTATTGATGTTGGCTAATTTAATTTATATTAAATTAAGATTTAATATAAATTTTTAAAAAATAGATAAAATCTCTGGCTTAATTCCAAAACAAAACAAAACAAAATACCACAATGAGATATCACCTTTGATCAGATGCCCAAAATAAAAAATACAGGAAATAAGTTTTAGTGAGGACGTTAAGAGAAAGGAACCCTCATGCTCTATGGGTGGCAATGTAAATTGGCAAAGCTGCTTTGAAAAACAGTATGGAAGTTCCTCAAAAAATTAAAACTAGGGCACCTGGGTGGCTCAGTTGGTTAAGCAACTGCCTTCAGCTCAGGTCATGATCCCAGAGTCCCGGGACCGAGTCCCACATCAGGCTCCCACCTCCACAGGGGGTCTGCTTCTCTCTCTGACCTTCTCCTCTCTCATGTTCTCTCTCATTCTCTCTCTCAAATAAATAAATAAGACCTTTTTAAAAACTAAAAATAGAATTATAATATGACCCAGTATTTTCATTGTTGGGTATTTACCCAAGGAAAATGAAGACATTAATTCAATTGATTTTTTGACTAAATTGACCAACTGAAGGATGGTCTTATTAATTGTGATGCTGTGCTGTTATCAGATGAATATTTAAATCACAATATTTTCCCTGGTCTATTGAAATTACTTCCCAAGAAATATCAGGCCTACCATTCTCTTAGACTGACAGTTCCATTTAGTTAAACAACTAGAAAAGGAATTTTTCCTCCTCTGAACTCATCAAATGTGCCACTGTTTCACCAGAACTGGATCCTATATTGAGCCGTACACTTTGGAGTACATGCCTGAGGTGTTACGTGAGAGACTCAGAAGCAGTTCAGCATCATGAAGTTAGAAATGGGAGACATGAAAAAGTTGTCAGATCACAAAACTGGGATCAGAAACACTGAAGAGCAGAATCTGCAATGAAGAAAGAAAAAGAGCAGCATAGATTCAACCAGGCCCCAAACTGAGATATTCTCTTTCCCCCTTTTTCCTCCTCCACCTCTTACCCCTTTAGAGTAATTACTTATATGAAAAGTTTACAACATGTATACCTTTGACTGCTTTGTAGCTTTTCTTTTAAATATTTATTTATTCATTTGCAAGAGAGAGAGCACACACAGGTTGTGGGGGGCAGAGAGAGAGATAAACTCAAGCAGACTCCCCGCGAAGAGTGGAGCCCAATGCAGGGCTGGATCCCAGGATTCAGCAATCATGACCCCAGCCAAAACCAAGAGTCTCACACTCAAACAACCGCATCACCCAGGCAGTCCTGAATGTTTTTCTATCTTAAGTACATTTAGTAATCAGCTTCAACAATTGCTTATGTGTTTAAATGTCTAGGTTTTAATTTTGTCAATAATGAAAAAAGTCTTCTTTTTTAAAAATAATTTTTCTGATTACTTTGTTTTTCTCTTTTTCATGGTAACTCTAACCATTTAGAAGTTAGAATTTGCTTCACTTAAAACTTGATCCCAGTGTGATATTTTTTATAAAGAATGGGGTGAGAAATATTTAGGCTGCACATCTCAAACCAGCAGTTCCTACTTTTAACGTGCCAGTAAAATTATCGAAGAACTGTATGAAAGGAATTAACAATACAGGTCGTCTACATCTAAAAGGTTAGAATAGTTAATATCTATTATCTAATCTAAGATCTAATATCTAGAATTAATAATATCTATTGAATCCTAACAATATGCCAGACCCTGTTCTAAGGTCTTTACTGGCATTCACTTATTTAATCCTCATGCAACACTAGGAGAAAAGTTCTCATCTTACTCCATCTTACACTTGAGGCAAAGTAACTTGCCTCAAGGTCACCCAGCTCATTCAGTGCAGGCAGGTGTTTGACCAGAGCCCACTTTATTAATACTAAACATACGAATGTAAAAGATTTTGTCAAAGAAAAATTCTGTAGTATTATTTACAGTGAAATTTCCTCACTAAAAGGTAAACTTCGCTTCACATCTTTAAAAACAATAACTAGTTGCCTTTCCTTATAAAAATCAGTGAAGACCCTTGCTCCTAACATAAAATAATGAAATACATGATGAACTGTGCATATGACAATATACAGCTCATTGACAAAAATGGCAATTTGGATACAAGAAGCAGCAAAATACACTGCCCCCAAATATGCCACTTTGACACGTTGGTCACTTTGAATTAGAATTACTTAAAGAACTGGTGCCAGAAAGACATTCTGGTCTTCCTTTCCCCCCACAAAGCAGGAAATAAATACACTATGTGAAAGGTACTCTCCCTGTACCTGGAGGATAGAAGGCATCCTTATTGCTAAAGATAGGGTATTCAGGGTGGAGAAGGCTACATAACCAAATCTTTTACTTCTTCATTAATTTGCAATTCCAAGTCCAAATCTCTTTGACAAGTCTTCAGAGGTAATTGTTTCTTTAAAGGTACAAAAGTTGCCTTCTCTGGCCACTTATTTGAGTATCATTTTTATGAACTCTTATACATTCAAAATTAAATTTTTCTCTTATTAATCTGTCTCATGTCAACTTAATTATTAGATTAACCAAAGAACCTAGCAGGCAGCAAAAAGTTTTCCTTCCCCATAGATATTGAAGTAGTTTATAATAGAAATAGTTAAGAGCTTCAGTCTATGTGGCACTAATAAGAAACAATATTAATCCTATTAAGCAAATTCTCTCATGATTCCTATATCAGGTCAAATAAAGGATGTTACTCCTGAGAACTGGATTTTTTTTGTTTGTTTCTTTTTTTTTTTTTTTTTACTTCCTCGACTGATTGGTTGATAAAGTGAATGAGAAAGAAGTAAAGCCAATTCTCAAGCTCTCTTGGCTATTTACTAGAATCTAAAAACTTCAAATTTTACTTTTTATAAACATATATTTTTATCCCCAGGGGTACAGGTCTGTGAATCGCCAGGTTTACACACTTCACAGCACTCACCAAAGCACATACCCTCCCCAATGTCCATAACCCAACCCCCCTTCTCCCAAACCCCCTCCCCCCAGCAACCCTCAGTTTGTTTTGTAAGATTAAGAGTCACTTATGGTTTGTCTCCCTCCCAATCCCATCTAGTTTCATTGATTCTTCTCCTACCCACTTAAGCCCCCATGTTGCATCACCACTTCCTCATATCAGGGAGATCATATGATAGTTGGCTTTCTCTGCTTGACTTATTTCGCTAAGCATGATATGCTCTAGTTCCATCCACGTTGTCACAAATGGCAAGATTTCATTTCTTTTTATGGCTGCATAGTATTCCATTGTGTATATATACCACATCTTCTTGATCCATTCATCTGTTGATGGACATCTAGGTCCTTTCCATAGTTTGGCTATTGTGGACATTGCTGCTATAAACATTCGGGTGCACGTGCCCCTTCAGATCACTACATTTGTATCTTTAGGATAAATACCCAGTAGTGCAATTGCTGGGTCATAGGGCAGTTCTATTTTCAACATTTTGAGGAACCTCCATGCTGTTTTCCAGAGTGGATGCACCAGCTTGCATTCCCACCAACAGGGTAGGAGGGTTCCCCTTTCTCCGCATCCTTGCCAGCATCTGTCATTTCCTGACTTGTTAATTTTAGCCATTCTGACTGGTGTGAGGTGATATCTCATTGTGGTTTTGATTTGTATTTCCCTGATGCCGAGTGATATGAAGCACTCGGCAGACAATTTTTCATGTGTCTGTTGGCCATCTGGATGTCTTCTTTGCAGAAATGTCTCTTCATGTCCTCTGCCCATTTCTTGATTGGGTTATTTGTTCTTTGGGTGTTGAGTTTGCTAAGTTCTTTATAGATTTTGGACACTAGTCCTTTATCTGATATGTCGTTTGCAAATATCTTCTCCCATTCTGTCAGTGGTCTTTTGGTTTTGTTAACTTTTTCCTTTGCTGTGCAAAAGCTTTTGATCTTGATAAAATCCCAATAGTTCATTTTTGCCCTTGCTTCCCTTACCTTTGGTGATGTTCCTAGGAAGATGTTGCTGCGGCTGAGGTCGAAGAGGTTGCTGCCTCTGTTCTCCTCAAGGATTTTGATGGATTCCTTTCTCACATTGAGGTCCTTCATCCATTTTGAGTCTATTTTCGTCTGTGGTGTAAGGACATGGTCCAATTTCATTTTTCTGCATGTGGCTGTCCAATTTTTGCAACACCATTTATTGAAGAGGCTGTCTTTAGTCCATTGGACGTCCTTTCTTGCTTTGTCAAAGATTAGTTGACCATAGAGTTGAGGGTCTATTTCTGGGCTCTCTATTCTGTTCCATTGATCTATGTGTCTGTTTATGTACCAGTACCGTGCTGTCTTGATGATGACAGCTTTGTAATAGAGCTTGAAGTCCGGAATTGTGATGACACAAACTTTGGCTTTCTTTTTCAATATTCCTTTGGCTATTCGAGGTCTTATGTGGTTCCATATAAATTTAAGGATTATTTGTTCCATTTCTTTGAAAAAGATGGATGGTACTTTGATAGGAATTGCAATAAATGTGTAGATTGCTTTAGGTAGCATAGACATTTTCATAATGTTTATTCTTCCAATCCAGGAGCATGGAACATTTTTCCATTTCTTTGTGTCATCCTCAGTTTCTTTCATGAGTACTTTATAGTTTTCTGAGTATAGATTCTTTGCCTCTTTGGTTAGGTTTATTCCTAGGTATCTTATGCTTTTGGATGCAATTGTAAATGGGATTGACTCCTTAATTTCTCTTTCTTCTCTCTTGTTGTTGGTGTAGAGAAATGCAACTGATTTCTGTGCATTGATTTCATATCCTGACACTTTACTGAATTCCTGTACAAGTTTTGGAGTGGAGTCTTTTGGGTTTTCCACATATAATATCATTTCATCTGTGAAGAGTGATAGTTTGACTTCTTCTTTGCCAATTTGGATGCCTTTAATTTCCTTTTGTTGTCTGATTGCTGAGGCTAGGACCTCTAGTACTATGTTGAATAGCAGTGGTGATAATGGACATTCCTACCGTGTTCCTGACCTCAGCAGAAAAGGTTTCAATTTTTCTCCATTGAGAATGATATTTGCGGTGGGTTTTTCATAAGTGGCTTTGATAATACTGAGGTATGTGCCCTCTATCCCTACACTTTGAAGAGTTTTGATCAGGAAGGGATGCTGTACATTGTCAAATGCTTTTTCAGCATCTATTGAGAGTATCATATGGTTCTTTTTCTTTTATTGATGTGTTGTATCACATTGATTGATTTGCAGATGTTGAACCAACCTTGCAACCCTGGAATAAAAAACACTTGCTCGTGATGAATAATCCTTTTAATGTACTGTTGAATCCTACTGGCTAGTATTTGGGAGAACACATCTGTGTTCATCAAGGATATTGGTCTATAGCTCTCTCTTTTTTTTTTTTTTTATAAAAGATTTCATTTATTTATTTGACAGAGAGAGATCACAAGTAGGCAGAGAGGCAGACAGAGAGAGAGAGAGGGAAGCAGGTTCCCTGCTGAGCAGAGAGCCCGATGCGGGACTCGATCCCAGGACCCCGAGATCATGACCCTAGTTGAAGGCAGCGGCTTAACCCACTGAGCCACCCAGGTGCCCTATAGCTCTCTTTTTTGATGGGATCCTTGTCTGGTTTTGGGATCAAGGTGATGCTGGCCTCATAAAATGAGTTTGGAAGGGGCGCCTGGGTGGCTCAGTGGGTTAAGCCGCTGCCTTCGGCTCAGGTCATGATCTCAGGGTCCTGGGATCGAGTCCCGCATCGGGCTCTCTGCTCAGCAGGGAGCCTGCTTCCTCCTCTCTCTCTCTCTCTGCCTGCCTCGCTGCCTACTTGTGATCTCTCTCTGTCAAATAAATAAATAAAATCTTTAAAAAAAAAAAAAAAGAAAGAGTTTGGAAGTTTTCCTTCCATTTCTATTTTTTGGAACAGTTTCAGGAGTATAGGAATTAGTTCTTCTTTAAATGTTTGGTAGAATTCCCCTGGGAAGCCATCTGGCCCTGGTCTTTTGTTTGGAGATTTTTAATGACTTTTTCAATCTCTTTACTGGTTATGGGTCTGTTCAGGCTATTTCTTCCTGGTTCAGTTGTGGTAGTATATATGTTTCTAGGAATGCATCCATTTCTTTCAGATTGTCAAATTTGTTGGCGTAGAGTTGCTCATAGTATGTTCTTATACTTGTTTGTATTTCTTTGGTGTTAGTTGTGATCTCTCCTCCTTCAATCATGATTTTATTTATTTGGGTCCTTTCTTTTTTCTTTTTGGTAAGTCTGGCCAGGGGTTTATCAATTTTATTAATTCTTTCAAAGAACCAGCTCCTAGTTTCATTGATTTGTTCTGTTGTTTTTTTTTGTTGTTGTTGTTTGTTTCTACTTCATTGATTTCTGCTCTGATCTTTATGATTTCTCTTCTCCTGCTGGGTTTAGGGTTGGTTTCTTGTTCTTTCTCCAGCTCCTTTAGGTGTAGGGTTAGGTTGTGTACCTGAGACCTTTCTTGTTTCTTGATAAAGGCTTGTACCGCTATATATTTTCCTCTCAGGACTGCCTTTCTTGTGTCCCACAGATTTTGAGCCGTTGTATTTTCATTATCACTTGTTTCCATGATTTTTTTCAATTCTTCTTTAATTTCCTGGTTGACCTATTCATTCTTTAGAAGGATGCTGTTTAGTCTCCATGTATTTGGTTCAAACTTCCTGTTGTTGTTGAGTTCTAGCTTCAGAGCATTGTGGTCTGAAAATATGCAGGGAATGATCCCAATCTTTTGATACTGGTTGAGTCCTGATTTAGGACCGAGGATGTGATCTATTCTGGAGAATGTTCCATGTGCACTAGAGAAGAATGTGTATTCTGTTGCTTTGGGATGAAATGTTCTGAATATATCTGGGATGTCCATCTGGTCCAGTGTCTCATTTAAGGCCTTTATTTCCTTGTTGATCTTTTGCTTGGATGATCTGTCCATTTCAGTGAAGGGAGTGTTAAAGTCCCCTACTATTATTGTTGATGTGTTTCTTTGATTTTGTTATTAATTGGTTTATATAGTTGGCGGCTCCCATGTTGGGGGCATAGATATTTAAAATTGTTAGATCTTCTTGTTGGACAGACCCTTTGAGTATGATATAGTGTCCTTCCTCATCTTTTATTATAGTCTTTGGCTTAAAATCTAATTGATCTGATATAAGAATTGCCACTCCTGCTTTCTTCTGATGTCCCTTAGCATGGTAAATTCTTTTCCACCCCCTCACTTTAAATCTGGAGGTGTCTTCGGGCTTAAAATGAGTTTCTTGGAGGCAACATATAGATGGGTTTTGTTTTTTTATCCATTCTGATACCCTGTGTCTTTTGATTGGGGCATTTAGCCCATTAACATTCAGGGTAACTATTGAGAGATATGAATTTAGTGCAATTGTATTGCCTGTAAGGTGACTGTTACTGTATATTGTCCCTGTTCCTTTCTGATCTACCACTTGTAGGCTCTCTCTTTGCTTAGAGCTGGTTTGGTGTTTGCAAATTCTTATTTGCAATATTTCCTGTAGAGCTGGTTTGGTGTTTGCAAATTCTTTCAGTTTTTGTTTGTCCTGGAAGCTTTTAATCTCTCCTTCTATTTTCAATGATAGCCTAGCTGGATATAGTATTCTTGGCTGCATGTTTTTCTCGTTTAGTGCTCTGAATATATCATGCCAGCTCTTTTTGGCCTGCCAGGTCTCTGTGGATAAGTCTGCTGCCAATCTAATATTTTTACCATTGTATGTTACAGACTTCTTTTCCCGGGCTGCTTTCAGGATTTTCTCTTTGTCACTAAGACTTGTAAATTTTACTATTAGGTGACGGGGTGTAGGCCTATTCTTATTGATTTTGATGGGTGTTCTCTGAACCTCCTGATTTTTATGCTTGTTCCTTTTGTTATATTGGGGAAATTTTCCCCAATAATTCTCTCCATTATACCTTCTGCTCTCCTCTTTCTTCTTCTTCTGGAATCCCAATTATTCTAATGTTGTTTCGTCTTATGGTGTCACTTATCTCTCGAATTCTCCCCTCATGGTCCAATAGCTGTTTGTCCCTCTTTTGCTTAGCTTCTTTATTCTCTGTCATTTGGTCTTCTCTATCGCTAATTCTTTCTTCTGCCTCATTTATCCTAGCAGTGAGAGCCTCCATTTTTTATTGCACCTCATTAATAGCTTTTTTTATTTCAACTTGGTTAGATTTTAGTTCTTTAATTTCTCCAGAAAGAGCTTTTATATCTCCCGAAAGGGTTTCTCTAATATCTTCCATGCCTTTTTCAAGCCCGGCTAGAACTTTGAGAATTGTCATTCTGAACTCTAGATCTCACATATTACCAATGTCTGTGTTGATTAGGTCCATAGCCTTCGGTATTGCCTCTTGTTCTTTTTTGTGTGGTGAATTTTTCCGCCTTGTCATTTTGTCCAGATAAGAGTATATGAAGGAGCATGTAAAATACTAAAAGGGTGGCAACAACCCCAGGAACCCCAAATCAGAAGAGATCCCAAATCGTGAGGAGGGAGAAAGGGGATAAAAAGAGGTTCAGAAAGAAAGAAAGAGAGAAAAAAAAAAGAAAAGAAAAGAATTTAAAAAGAAAACGAATAAAGAAAAGTATAAAAAATAAAAATATATATATATTAGATAAACTAGTTAAAAAACATTAAAAAAAGAAAAGCGTAAAGTTAAAAATATTTTAGCAGAAGAAGCGAAAAAAATGAAAAAGAAAAAAAAATTAACTGCAAGACTAAAGAATCATAGGGAGAAAGCTATGAGTTCCATGCTCTGCTTTCTCCTCCTCTGGAATTCTGCTGCTCTCCTTGGTATTGAAACTTCACTCCTTGGTAGGTGAACTTGGTCTTGGCTGGATTTCTTGTTGATCTTCTGGGGGTGGGGCCTGTTGTAGTGATTCTCAAGTGTCTTTGCCCCAGGCAGAATTGCACCGCCCTTACCAGGGGCCGGGCTGAGTAATCTGCTCAGGTTTGCTTTCAGGAGCTTTTGTTCCCTGAGCACTTTCGGTAGAGTTCCGGAGGACAGGAATACAAATGGCAGCCTCCTGGTCTCTGGCCCGGAGAAGCTGTGATCCCGGCGCACTCCTCAGTGCGCCCTCAAAGAACAGTGCCCAGTAACTCCCGTCTGCCTGACCTCCGGCCGCGCTCCAAGCTCACCGAGCCTGCGACCGGTTCAAGGTAACCCCGAGCTGTGAGCTCACTGTCGGCACTGTCTCTGTAGCTGGCTTCCCCATTCTAATACCTGTAAGCTCTGCGACACTCAGACACCCCTGATCCTTCTGTGACCCTGCGGGACCGGAGGCCATGCTGACCCCGCGTGGGCTTCACCCCGGTTTAGCCTCTGGAGTGATGTCCCTCAGCAGAACAGACTTTGTGCTCCATTGCTCCGTTGCTTGCCGGGAGCTGGCCCCCTCCCCCCGGGGTCTATCTTCCTGTCGCTTTGGGTTCACTTCTCCACCAGTCCTACATTTCGGAAAGAGTTGTTTTTCTGTTTCTAGAATTGCTGTTCTTCTTCTCTTCAATCTGTGGATGGATTTGTAGGTGTTTGCAATCTTTAGATAAGCTATCTAGCTGATCTCCTGCTAGCTGAAGTAGTCTCAGCCTGCTACTTCTCCGCCATCTTGACTCCTCCCCACCAAATTTCACTTTTTTTTTTTAAAGGTTTTATTTATTTATTTGACAGAGAGAGATCACAAGTAGGCAGAGAGGCAGGCAGAGAGAGAGGAGGAAGCAGGCTCCCTGCTGAGCAGAGAGCCCGATGCGGGACTCGATCCCAGGACCCTGAGATCATGACCTGAGCCGAAGGCAGCAGCTTAACCCACTGAGCCACCCAGGCGCCCCCCCAATTTCACTTTTAAAGAGATTTTAACATACCTTCTGCTGTGGACAATTTGAAGTTTTGTTTTCTAGCAGCTATTTCTCCCTTTTCCAGTAAGAATATTCTGATTTGCCTTTCGGGAACCACTCCCTTCCCTAATCTCTTTTCATATGGTTCAGGTGAAATTTACCCTACCTTCAATACTCAGGGATGGGTACATAGGCAAGACCTGGCCAATTAGCACAGACCACCTGAATGTTCACAGTAACTGATTCAAGAATGGAGTGGGACTCAAGACAGGCCAGTCAGTGCTAACCAGCACAAGACCTGCTAAAATTTCAGGGAAATTGGTAGTCTCCTTCCACTGATTTTGCTGATCCAGAAGAATAAAGTTAAGAAAATATTTACCATCTCTTAAGGAGACTCTAAAGGATAAAAACAACTGAGAAGAAAGCAGGGCTGAGGGAAACAGATTGTTAACAGTGTTTGAGTATGTCACTCTAGTCATAATTGAACTCAGATATTCCTGGACTTCTCAAGTATATGACATTTAAACATGCATGTACACACAACATATTTGTGTAATCATACTTTTTTTCTGCATATGTTATGTCAGGTTGGCTTTCTTTTTCTTCCAATAAAAATCTGCTTTTTATGGGCGCCTGGGTGGCTCAGTGGGTTAAGCCGCTGCCTTTGGCTCAGGTCATGATCTCAGGGTCCTGGGATCGAGTCCCATATCGGGCTCTCTGCTCAGAGGGGAGCCTGCTTCCTCCTCTCTCTCTCTGCCTGCTTCTCTGCCTACCTGTGATCTCTCTCTGTCAAATAAATAAATAAAATCTTTAAAAAAAAAAAAAAATCTGCTTTTTAAAGTATATGAGTTAAAAATCATTAAAATTAAAGGGGCATCTGGGTGATTCAGTCAGTTAAGCATCTGCCTTAGGCTCAGGTCATGATCCTGGAGTCCTGGAACTGAGTCCCTCATCAGGCTCCCTGTTCATTGGGGAGTCTGCTTTGCCCTCTGCCCCTCCCCCTGCTGCTGCTGCATGCTCATTCTCTCTCTCTCTCAAATAAATAAATATTAAAATTATGGCATGAAAAGTAAAACATGGTTTTACTCCAGCTAGGGCCCTGTAAGTTAGACTGGCAAAAGTCACATTAACAAGAAGAAAAGGAAGAGAAGTCTATTAGCACGTGCATTGTGCATATACAGAGGAGGACTCAGTGACAAGTAACTCAAAGGGGTATCTCAAACTTGGACTGACAAAGCACCTTAGAAAAAAGACAGTAATTTTTTAGAGAAGTGACAAGGGAAATAAAACTTTGAGCCTCTGGAGCAACAATTTATGGAAAGGCAAATACATGGGGAAACTGGTGGAAGATAAGAGCCAGTTAGTAAAGTTCATGTTGATTCGTTTTTGTGTCATTTCCAGTGATAAGGCTATTATGCCCTTTCTGGTATGGGAAGTGGGGATGAAGCAGACACCTTCACAAGAAGAATTTATGTTCTACTTTAAGGCAGATGGGGGAGGGAAGAGAGTTCATCCTGGGTGGCTTTTTCTCGACCTTGAGCTCAAAATAATCTTATGTCAGAGTGGCATATTTTGGGTTTACATACTCTGAACTCCTCAGGGTAGAGGGGATATAGAGTGAAGGACCCAAACCAACATTCAATATGGAACCCAAGCAAATCATGCAGCCCACTGCTTCTACTCCCTCTCATCAGATGTTTATACAAATAACATATATTTACAAGGGACAGCAAGGCAGCCTTGCAGGGGGGAAAATCATTCAAGGACAGGCTAAGCAGCCTATCAGTATTGGTGGGTGCAGGCAGAGCCTTATGTGATTTGCCTTGAAGAGAGCAGGGGATGGGAGGAGTAAGAGTTCAATGTATAAGACCATGATTTCAGGACAACTCAAATATTGGCTAGCAGAACCACCTCCATTTTTGCTAGGCTGTCTCCTTGGTTTAAAGCACTAGATGGGTACTGCTCCGTTTCCCTCTACACTAACCCTAATGTGGGTGGGTTCTTCTCTAGACAGGTATTTCTGAAATAAGTAGACCACACAGGTTCAAATGGACTTACCTCCTGAAGACACCATGCTACTCCTGACTCCACTGCTGCTTTTAGTAGTTAGAATTAGTCACCCACTACCCACAATAAATAGCAAAAGGAAGGATCCCTATATGATTCTACCCCACCAAAAGCAGAACTTATGGAATTGGTACAATGCTACTAAAATTTACACATCTACAAACAAACTCTATAGTAAGTAATGGAAATGATAGACAGTGGGGGGTGGATATCAAAAATATCTTTTATTTTGAAATTTAAAGGAGCGAATTCCTCCTGTGTACTCAGTAAAACTCACTTCCAGAGGGCCCAAAAATACTTCCTTAGATCCAGAGAAAACCATACCCTTTGTAAATGGCAGTATTTTATTAAGAAATTGAGTCAACCTCAGAATTCTAGATATAAAACAAAGTGAAGTTAAACCCAACTTCCTCCTCCTCTGGCACTTTCATAGAGAGTCTAACATCCCTCTGGCTCCTGCTCTCCACCTCCCTCCCAAATCAACTATAAGGGAATTACCACAACTTTTTCTACTTTCCCTTCTTCCAATCCATTTCTTACTTGATATTTCTTAATTTTGACTTGTTTTCCAGGTCATCACTTCAATTTTCAAGTGATTTACAATCTTCAGAACTCTCATTTAGAAAGCAGTTTTGTCTATTAATCACTACTTCTCCGTCTTCACTTTATCTTTGCTTCATGCAACCTTGAAAGGGAGCTGGTGAACTTTATATTCATCACACTTACTCCTGCCCTAAATGCCTTTAACCTTTTACTAATATCTGAACATGTCTGGCTAGGAGAAGATGAGAAATAATAGCCAGAGACTTTATAACATGATACAAATTTATAACTTTTCTTGAGGTGTGGTCTTTCCTCATAAATCAGAATCATTCAAAAACTCTGGGTTTTGGTTTGTTATTTTGTTTGGTTTGTTTTAAAAAGCAGATTCCTAGAATTCACAGGAGACATACCAGGTCTAATCCTCTGAAAGTAAGGCCCAGGAACCTGTAAATCAAACAAATAGGATGTGATTCTGATTCATTCTGAAGGCTGAGAACCAAGGACCTGTGTGCTGAAAAAGGATTAAAAGAACTCCTCAAACTCAACACACACAAAACAATCATATAAAAAAATGTGCAGAAGATATGAACAGACACTTCTCCAATGAAGACATACAAATGGCTATCAGACACATGAAAAACTGTTCATCATCACTAGCCCTCAGGGAGATTCAAATTAAAACCACATTGAGATACCACCTTGCACCAGTTAGAATGGCCAAAATTAGCAAGACAGGAAACAACATGTGTTGGAGGGGATGTGGAGAAAAGGCAACCCTCTTCCACTGTTGGTGGGAATGCAAGTTGGTGCAGCCACTTTGGAGAACAGTGTGGAGATTCCTCAAGAAATTAAAAATAGAACTTCCCTATGACCCTGCAGTTGCACCACTGGGTATTTACCCCAAAGATACAGATGTAGTGAAAAGAAAGGCCATCTGTTACCCCAATGTTTATAGCATCAATGGCCACGGTCGCCAAACAGTGGAAAGAACCAAGATGCCCTTCGAAGGACAAATGGATAAGGAAGATGTGGTCCATATACACTATGGAGTATTATGCCTCCATCAGAAAGGATGAATACCCAACTTTTGTAGCAACATGGACGGGACTGGAAGAGGTTATGCTGAGTGAAATAAGACAAGCAGAGAGAGTCAATTATCTTATGGTTTCACTTATTTGTGGAGCATAACAAATAACATGGAGGACAAGGGGAGATGGAGAGGAGAAGGGAGTTGAGGGAAATTGGAAAGGGAGGTGAACTATGAGAGACTATGGACTCTGAAAAACAATCTGAGGGTTTTGAAGGGGCGGTGGGTGGGAGGTTGGGGGAACCAGGTGGTGGGTATTAGAGAGGGCATGGATTGCATGGAGCACTGGGTATGGTGCAAAAACAATGAATACTGTTACGCTAAAAAGAAATTTAAAAATATAAATTAATTAATTTAAAAAAAACTAATGAAATAATCCTTTAGTTGAAAAATCAAACAATGGACATGTATCAGTCAGAATAAATTATGCTATGGTAACAACTGACATTTAGATCCCAGAAACTTGAAACAAAACTATGTTTTTTGCTCACATTATATGTCCAGCTAGCACTGATGGTGGTACAGGTGAAGATGGGGAGGAAGCACTGTTACATAGCTTCTCACTAGTACTCAGGCTTATGGAAGCTCCATCTGGAACATTCCTGGTAGCAATCCAGTCAAAAGAATGAGGGAGGTCTTCCACTAGCAATGCAATTCTTCTACCTATGACTCATTGGTCAGTATTGGTCTCATGGTCCTACTGAACTGCAAAACAAGCTGGGGAAATACGAACGCTTTCATACTCCCAAAAGGTGAAAAGAACTAGATATGGGTGAGCTGAGAACTGGAAATATCTCCCACAGGAAAGCAGCTAATTTCGAAAGATGAGAAAGGAGTAATAGAAAAGTTAAGATACGTTCACAAATCGATACTAAAATCAATATTGGGAACTCACCTCTATAATTCTCTCCAGCAGTTTTAAGGAGATTAACACACTTACAACCCTTCCTATTTCAGGAGAGTTTTGCTAAAGTGCCAGTTATCACAAAGGACAGACAGTACTGGAATTTAAATGTCATACTTCCTGAAGCAGATTGCCTACTGTATAAATAGAGAAAAGAAACCAGTTTGCAGCCTTTTCCCTGAATTAGTCATCAAAGAAACATATTACATATATGTGTCCTGCTCAGTTGTACTAAGGATTTCAATCAAACTGTTACTTGAGCACCAAAATGATGTTAAAGCACCAAAAATGCGCCTAAAAGGATGTGAGGCACCTTCTAATTGCATCAATAGAGGTCTATCTGCCCACAGGTCAACTCACCCAGTTCTTTGGGGAAAAAAGGTGTTCCTGCTTCTCTTACTATTCATTCCCCCTTGCCATTTTGATGGGCCCTTGTCTGGATGTCTGCTCCCAGACACAGCTATCTGTATACATACCTACCATACCACCATGTAACCACACAACCACTTCCCAGCTCTTTGGCAAGTTATCAACCAGAATTGAGTGTCTCCAGGTTCAGGAGAGCTGTGTGGGGCCAGAATTGGGAACATACTTGCTCAGCACAAAAAGAAGGACTCACGGGGTATATTTGTGACCTTCTGCCATGTCAGCACTCTTTCCATATGCTTTCTGGGATAGATGAGAGACTTGGCAGATAAAAGCTTTGATAAGGAAACAAATTACAAGTGGCTAACTTCTAGTTCCACATAGGGTAGACAAAGCCAAGAGATAATTATTGCAGGTTGCAAAGGGCAACAAATCAGATTTGGCTCCTTCATATTTACATATATTTTTTAAAGATTTAAAATATTCATTTTCTCAATGATTACAAGTAAAAGAGTTCTTAATCTATCTAATTATAGCTATTATCCTTTTCTTTGAGGACAAACACATCCCTCCTTGTCAGAAATGGTTTGCTCATTCAATCTGAGCTCATTCCTTACCCTGCAAGACCTCATGCTTTCTATTATTATATCAAACAGATTTTGATGGAAAAGTTCACATTAAGCACCACTCTAGTAATATCAGTGGTATCAAAATTACCAATATATGATTTCATATCAGGTTAATGATTCTATCTATAACCTCTAAAGTTGCTATCCTGATAGTCATTTCTAAGTGTATGATTTGAGCATTGTTCCATTATGTTTGCCATCATGATATTATTTCTTGCTATCAATGTTAGTTTCTGTGATTTGGATCCTAGCACATTTCACACCAAAGTCAAGCCTTGCTATTGTACTTCCTTAAAAGCCATGATAAGCAATAGTGATTTAGCTATGGTGTTCTCAAGATTTCCTCAAAGAATCCCCTTGCAATAAAACCTTATATGCAAATCCTCATGCCTTCATACAGGATCCTTGTAACAAGGCTCCAGTAAATTTAAACTAAGCAGCATGCAACATGTGCTGCACTTCCCATTACTGCTGAGACCATTTGTCTTATTTCCTTTCTAATATGCTTTGTGCCTTCTTTTCATTGTATTAGAGACTACTGCTTAAGTGAAAATAGAGAAAAAATAAACCAAAGCATTTGTATTGATTTCTTTTGATCTGGATCCTCAATCAAACTGCAGATCTAATGTTTGCTTTTCAATATGCTTTTTCATCCTTGTTTTTTCTCCTGTATACCTGCTCTATGAATCTGGCATCCTTACTTTCCTTTTCCATTTAAAAGGCTATTACCTAGTCTGTGTATTTTGTAAACTGAGGAGTCAGCAATAGTTCTCAACATAGTTTCATTTACCTTCCAATTAAATTTAGACATGAGATAAACCTTATTATGACTTTGACCTGAAACCACCATGGGACCTGGAAACAAACTTTTAAATTTCTTTTTGCTCTGATATCTATACTGACTCCACTTGAAAGGGATAAATTTAATTTTTCTCAAGGAAACAACATTTTTTTTCACCAAGTTTTATTCTTAAAGCCCTTGAAAGTTTTTAATAGATTTATGGGGGGGGGGCATGGGGAAGAAGAGTGGTTAATTGCTAAAAACAACAGAAAATTAAGTGCTTAAAATTATATATACCTTTTCCCCTACTACTCATCTCTAATGGAGGGAAGGAAAACTTCGCAGCAAATCATAGAATATTAAAGCTTAGTAAGACATTTGGGACTATCCAGACAAGTCTCATATGGCAGATGAGGAAACAGGTTCATAATAGATTTGCACTTTAATAGTAATAAAAGGCAAAGAAACAAAGCTAATATGGAACCCTTATTATTAGCTAAACAGTTTGCCTGCATTATTTCACTAAGGTTCACAACAACCATTAGAGGTAGATCCTATTAATAACTCTATTTTAAAGACAGAAAATCTGAGGCATAAATAGCCTTTCCAAGGTTGCACAGCTAGTTAGTAAAGTGGTAGAACTGGTCTCTAATTGTAGAACCATGGTCCTACTTTCAGCCCCTGCCACTGCCTGGGCTTTCTGATGGTCCCCAAATTCCTTCATTTAAAATGACCTTAAGGAGTATGTTTCTAGTCTTCATCACAGGGGTCTATAAGGTCAAAACTATTTTTAAATCAATACTAATATGTTATTTGTCTTTTGTATTCACATTCTCTCACAAGTATACAGTAGAGCTTTCTAGAGCCAACTTAATGTGTGAGATTGCAGTCTGAGTTTAGAAGCTAATCTGAGAATCCAGCTGCCTTTTATTAAGCCAGACATTAAAGAGATTTGAAAAAAAAGTGCTACTCATGTGGTTTTGAAAAATATGATTATTTTGGTTAAAATTTTATTTATGTAATAAGTAATGAATGTACTTGTGCTATTTTAAGTGAATTAATAAATATTTTAATTTCTAAGATGATAAATCTAAATAGATACAATACATAAACAAAAGCTCCTTGGGGCCCTCAATAATTTTTAAGAGTATAAATGGGTCCTAAATAATAAAAAGTTTGAGAACCACTGTTTCAGAAGATGTGCTACTAACTTTACCTCCCCTGGAGTCTGAGGTCTCTCTCTCTCTCCCCCATCTTGCACCAGCCTAGACCAATAAGTCAGGTCTTCAACAATACTGATACCAAAGGACAAGGAAAAGTGCAAGGAGCGCAAAGAAATCCAGGTGGGAACAGCCAAACTATGGAAAGAACCTCGATGTCCATCAACAGATGAATGGATAAAGAAGATGTGGTATATATATGCAATGAAATACTATGCAGCCATCCAAAGAAATGAAATTTTGCCATTTGCAAGACCTGGAAGGAACTAGAGGATATTATGCAGAGAAAGGCAATTATCATATGATCTCTCTGATATGAGGAATTTGAGAGGCAGGGTTGTGGGGGTTAAGGAAAGAAAAAATGATACAAGATGGGATCGGAAGGGAGACAAATCCTAAGAGACTCTTTATCTCACAGAACAAACTGAAGGTTGCTGGGAGGTGGGGGGTAGGGATAGGGTGGCTGGGTTATGGGCATTGGGGAAGGTATGGGCTATGGTGAGTGCTGTGAATGTAAGCCTGACCTATACCCCTGGGGCAAACAATACATTATATGTTAATTTAAAAAATTACCAAAAAAAAAAAAAAAAGAAAGAAAGAAAAGAAATCCAGGTGGGTATGAATAGTATCACAACCTTCCCACATACACAGGTAGTTTATTCCATCTGTGTGTGCTTGTGTATGTATGTGGGGCAGGAGGGAGGGAGAAAAAGAGAGAAGGAAAGAGAGAGAGATGTTCTCACATCTGGAACCCCTGAAAACCTCCAACCATTAGTGATAAGATCCACAAGAAAAGGGATCCATGATTTTTTCCTTTGTATTTTCTCCTATACTGGTAATTAATAAACACTCTTCATAGGGTTGAGTCTTGAAGATGCTTAATGATTTCACCATCCTAATATTGACATAGAGTACCTAGCCTAATTTGTCCCCTCTTTCTCTTCAACCTTAAACTCCCCCACCAATACATATCTATATATCACTTTCCTCAACTGGGATGTTGACTTCTGATTTACAAAGAAAGAGAGTAGTTATAGCTAAGGGGGACTTCGCCCTTTCCTGTGTGCTGAGCTCTTTATTATCAAGGGCAGAAACTGAGTTCCCTGATACACGCCAGAGTAAATAAAAATGTGCACCTGGAACTCCTGTCTGTAACTTGAAAAGAAGAATTATAATTAGCCAACTAGCTCCTATATACATTCAGTTTAGGCCTCTTACATCCTTATGCTTACTTGGAGAGTTCTATTTGCATATACCACCATTATGATGATAAAGTCACCAATTCTGTAGTCCCCCCATAATTCTTTTCCTAATCTCTTTTACAATGCATCCTTTCACTTTTTGTTAAAATAATCGTTGGCAGGTATCTGCAGAAGGTGAATAATGATAGCAACAATATTAAGTGATTATGCCAAGCCCCATGCCAGGTGCTTTACCTGAATTATCTCATCTACTCATATTAATTCTATGAGGTAGCTATGATTATTATGGAAACAGAAGCTTAGAGATTAAATCTACTTATCTAAGTTCACTTACCTGGCTAGTGACAGAGCCTGAGGGATCTAACTCATTAATTAATAAGCAACCACAATGAGCAGATTCTAAAGCATGTTTTCAGTGGAGTACCAATGCAAAAGACAGAATTAAGATGGCATCAACCTTGAAAAGCAACTCTACCTAGTAATGCATCACTGCATTACTTGGAAACTTTGTTAAATGCATCACTGATAAATTTCTGGTTGCATTTTCTCCTTAGTGGGTTTTTGTGCATTTCTACCCATTTTTCATTAGCACTGCTATATACTTCCTGATTGGAATAGCCCCAGATACTGTAATATCACTTTAAGGTCCACTCTACGCTCCCTCCTTGGCCTTAATTCAATGCAAGAATGATTTACTAGCACATGAAGCATGTGCTCCTGTATATCAATGCCACCCTCACAAGCTCCCAAAAAAGATTTAGTAGACACTATATATTAGAATAGCAATTATCACATAATGTCAGAACATTAAGCGTTTTACACTTTCCAATGATACATGAATAATTTGAGCCCTGTGTGTACACAGCCCTTATAAATCAAATATTTAATTTTCAAACAGTTTTGAAAGCTATAAAGGCATCCCTTCTTAACTTTAAAATTGCCCATGGGCTTTCCTTCCGTGCCTTGATTTATTCCTCCATGTTAACACTAATTCTTGATTCACAAACAACTGTGCAAGCAACCTAAATTTTTAATAAATTAGATTTATTTTAAATCACACCCTAAAACCAGAAGCACCAAACATTATTAAAACACAGAAATTATTTATCAACACAAAAAAATGAATCAGCTTTCCAGGCAAACAGAAGAGGTGCTGGGATGATTTATAGTCAAGTGCATAAAAGTGGATAATGACGACTGGTAATCAACTTCATTTCATGGACATTTTTCCTCCAGTTAAAATGTAATTAAAACAAAATGAAACAAACAAAACATGATCCTTATTACTGTCAAATTAAAGAAATGGATGATTAAATTTATACTTTTTAATACCAAGAAAGCCATGTGGGTTAGAGTTTTTAATTGTTCTGCTTATTCTGACAATCAGAAGCTCCTCTTCAGGTGTCTGGCTTACAATTAGTGTTGATGTTACTATGGTCATTAATCCTTATCCAGATGACACATAAGTCCAGACAGGAACCCATTAAAAATTAAAAAGAAGAGAGAGAGGTTCATTCTGATGGCTTCTATCTTTTAACTAGAAGTCAGATTAATCAACATGTTTGTTTGACCAAAAAGAAAGTAAAAGATATCATAGAAATCTCTACTGTCCAAGCCTTGTCACTTGAGACTAACATTCAGGTGAACAAAGCTAAGAATCAGGTAGGACTGACTTACCTGTTCAGCAACTCCATTAACTATGTGAAAGCCTAGGAGAAACTGAAGAAACCAGACTTTGAAATTTCAGCATAGGAAAGCAGTATTATAGAGAAATTAAACTCTGGCAAAATGGAAGATTTGAGTTGTCTGGGTGAAAAGATGAAAACCAGTCACAAAGTTCAACAAAGTAATTTCCACTTTACCATAAAATGCTGAAGCATAAATAATCACGTTGTCTTAAAAGAAGACCACTAAATACAACTGTAAAGAGTTTTTTCTCTAAATCTTTAAGATCACATAAGGACAATGTCACAAATGTCAAAATAAAAACCATTCCATGTCCACTTTAATAGTGCACATTGAAATAGCTTTTTTTGCTTAAATAAGTTCACATTTCACAACTTAAGTACGTTATGTGCTCAAGACAAGCTACTTGCAAAACTAACCTGAACAAATAAAGCATGGGACTTGAGTACCAAGGAGTCCATCAACCAGAATTGCCTCAACTTGAAGGGAAAACTACTTCAAATTTTCAAATATTGGTTTAAAGGATTTCAACAGACACAAACTGTGACCTCCCAAACTAACCCTGGGGTAAGCATCCTATAACTGTGTCACATCCACCATCAGCTCATAATTAATGACAGCTCAGGAGGAAAACATCTCCATCCCCATGAGCAATCAATTGTCCTGGCCATTCAGGAAAGATTTGAATTCCATATCTGTTATCCTTGATTGCCAAATCCACAATAAAATTTGATAAACTATTTGTTACACACTTACAACAAGAAATGTAAGTACAAAACACCATATAAAATGTCATGTAAAACATAAAGAAGCATAGTCTCTTGTCAAAACTTGTTTAAAATATACAGTGGAGAAGCAAGAACAATATGGGAAAATAATAATTAAAAATGTAAGCAACAGGGGCACCTGGGTGGCTCAGTCGGTTAAACATCTGCCTTCAACTCATATCATGATCTCAGGGTCCTGGGATAGAGCACTGTATTGGGGGTCCACACACAGTGGGGAGTCTGTGTCTCCCCTTCCCTTTGCCCCTCCCCCCATGCTCACTCTATCTCTAAAATAAATAAATAAATCTTTTGCAAAAATGTAAGGAACAGCTCAGGGGGCTATGTATGAGTATGTCACAAAAGAGGAAATCATTATCAAATCATCACTATGTATGGTATACCATTCAGGGTCCAGTTAGATACACAGAGAACACTCTAGGTATTTTAACAGAGAGAATTTAATATAATATTGGTGTTGGAAGATGGTTTAAAACAACAAGCGAGGGGTGTCTGGTTGGCTCAGTGGGTTAAGCCTCTGCCCTCAGCTCAGGTCATGATCTCAGGGTCCTGGGATCAAGCCCGGCATCAGGCTCTCTGCTCAGCAGGGAGCCTGCTTTCTCCTCTCTCTCTGCCTGCCTCTCTGCCTCCTTGTGATCTCTCTCCGTCAAATAAATAAAATATTTTAAAAACAACAACAACAAGTGAATGCTGATGCAACACAGCTAGAAACTGCAGGAAGCAGCAACCATCCCTAGGACTGAGGAACAAAAGGAAGCAGCTGGGATATCAGATATCAGACCTAGAATCTTGGAGGAGAGGACCTATGGATCTCAGACCCAGACCTCTGGAGAGGGTGGTGAGACTGTCTGCCAATACTGGTAATAGGAATTCAGAGGGATGGCCTGGTGGAGCTAGGATACAGATTCCCAAGGAGAAGACACAGTCCAAATGCAACTGGTCCTCTGAGGAGTCAGGTATTGGTACCTGAGCTGAAAACTAGAACTAGCTATTGCTGTCAGGGTGAACAACCATTGCTGAGAACCCGGAAGGTTGGACCAAGCAAACAGAAAGAAGCAAGTCTATACCATCCTACTCTTATCTTCCAGTCTCCCTTTATTGTGTCCTATTTATTTAACCTGATAGGAAGATCAGCTATAAAGAGAAATCAGTTTGTAGGATGCCAGTCTCAACATCACAGAGCAGGATATAGAATGGTAGGTTTAGAGCTGAGAGAAAATATGTTCATAATCACCACAAATGGCTAGAGATAATGGATAGAACATAGCAGGCTGAATTAACTGAAGAAGACCTCATGGAGGAGATGGCTATAATACGAGTCTTGAAGGAAGAAAGGTGGGAAGTAATGAGAAGAGGCACAGTAAGGACAAAACACAAAACATATTTGGGCAACTAAGTAAACCATTTGGCTAAAACTAGTTTCCATTTAAGGTATAAATGGGTATTTTTTTCCTAAAACTTCAACTATCAATTTATTTGGGGATGCTCTATCAGCAAATCAACATTAATTAGTAAGTGTTTATTATGGGATTGTTGGCCTCTATAGAAAACAAGAAAGAAGAGGGTATAAGAAGATGTATTAAACTGTCAATGACAGAAAAGACAGGAGACAAATGGACACTATCAAAAATGGCATATACCTGGTAGACTGTATTTCCAAAATGACTGTAACAATACATCCCATCCCACATGCAAGTCTTACACAATATGACCTTAACATGTCCTCATCACGAGATGGAATCTATTTCTCCACATCCCTAAATCTGGTTGGGTCTGGTGACTACTTTGACCAACAGAAAATGGCAGAAATGATACCATGCTAATTCCAAGCATAACCCTTAACTTCCTGGCATCTTTTGCTTCCTACCTCTTAGAAGTCAGTCACCATGTAAGAATAGCAATCACCACAAAACCACCCTTCTGTGAAGCCCAGCTGTACTGGAGAGACGTTAGAGAATGAGATGCCACAGAAAAAGAAAAAGAAGCTGAGAAGTACCAGACTTGTGGGTAAAGAAGCTATTTTCGAAGTAGATCTTTCCCCAATCATGAGATGAAATGCCCAGTTAAGCCCTTCCAAAATTCCATGATACCCACAAAATCATGAACTAAATAAAACCAATGTTTTAAGCCTCTTAAGTTTGGTGTTGTTTCACAGCAAAAGAAAGCTGAACAATGACAAAGTTATAAATGGTAGAAACTGTCAATTATTTCTTATGTCTGCAAAATAGAATTACTAATTTGTAACAGACAAAAAAAAATTAATGAACAGATTCTTCCTTTTCAAAAGCAGCCTTTACAAAAACTGAACTATTGTATCCAGGATTATAATAGTTGACAAAGAATTATTCAGTTTAAATAGAGAAATGATACAACTGTAAATTCAAAGTAATAGGAAAAGGTACTCATCGGGGCCACTATGTGGTTTTCTTCTCTTTCCGCTTTGATCACAATATACAGGAAACAGCCAGGGAGCCAAGAAAAACCCAGGAGGGACCCAGTGGTCAGGACCAGGCAGGAAAAATCCATGTTTTCCTTTCCTTCTCTCAGTCCAAGCAAGGTGAACGGACCATTTGTATCATTTGTACCTATTACAGGAAAAAACTGTGCCTGAGGCATCCCCTGGGAAGGACTTTAGCAACAAACTGGCCTAAGTCTGGATTGGGAAGCAAGCCCCTAAGAGGCTGACTCCAAAAAGAAATTCAGCAGAAAATATCTTTTGTTCGTGTATCAGAGAACTACAGGGTTATAGTGACTGAAATGTGATGATAATTAAGGATAATATACTAACTATATCTAGGTGTTTCTTAAATATTCCCTAAATTGTAGCTTTTTAAAAGACACCATGCTTGTGATTAAGATCACAGTTCCAGAACCTAGAGGCCCAGATTCAAATTCCAGGTCTGCCACTTGCTAACTCAAGATTGGGCATATTAGTTCTAAAGCTCTATTGGCCAATACGGTAGCCAACAGGTACCTGTGGCTACTGAGCCCTAGAAATGTGGTTATTCTGAGTGGAGATGTTCTGTAAAGATGAAATACACACTGGGTTTCAGAGATTTAGTACAAAAAATGTTAAGTATCCTACTAAAATTTTTACATTGATTATATGTTAAAATTACATATATTTTTAGATATATTAAGTTAAATAAAATACACTATAAAATTAATTTTACCTGGATTTTTACCTCTTTTAATGTAGCTATCATAAAATTTTAAATTCATACATGGTTCACATTTTATTTCTGTTGGGCAGTGCCTATTTTACAGAGATAATAACTTCTAGGATTACTATAAGGATTAAGTAAAATTATCACCCAGAACAGTGATTGCCATGTAGAAAGTTACCCATTCATTCATTCATTCATCCATTCATCTATTATTCATTCAACAAACATCTATTGAGCAACTACTGTATGTCAAGCACTTTCTAGGTATTTGGATTATAGCATTAAGAACAGATCCCCCCCCCAAAAAAAAGCATTCATCTCAATGGTAGTGGTAATTGCTTATTTAAATTCAATGGTTATTCATAGAAGCTAGTATATATGTTCAGTGATTCTAATAAAAGTCATTCTAATGCCTATTGTTTGGGGTATCATTTAGGGGAAATGGATGCTGATGCTGTTTGCTGTTAACTTTCCATGTGGAGAATCCAGCTGTTGGAAACATAAGATCATAAGAAGGTGTATTCAACTGGGGACAGCAGGAGGTCCAACTACAGTAAAGATGCTAAACTCTGACCTTGCAAAGCCCAAACTAGAAAGTGGTCATAAAACTCTTAAAAGGAGTACAGAGGAATGCTAGGAAAAAAAATCAAGAAAGAGGTGGACTTAACATTAGGTCCTACAGGATGCCTAGGACTAACATGGAACTGAGAGAGGAGTGGTATTTCAGGCATTCTAAGATTTATAACACAATAGTGTCCAGGATGGGCTCAGTATTTCTATCTGTGGGTCATACACATATGTGTTTGGAAAACTGACTTTTTTCCTGTCAGATGCTAGCTAGCACCTGAAGACAGCCTGCAGCATGACTGGGAAGACAAATACCCAAGCCTTAGAAAAGTGATTCATGCCAGCAGAGGCACCCACTTTATTAACTTGGACCTCTCCAATTTGCTCACTTGAGTCTTTGTCTATACTGGTACTCCCCAAACCCTTCAGGCTCCTTCCCTTTTATTTCCCAAACTGTAGTAGACAGAGAAGCAGGCAGAGAGAGAAGAAGAGAAGCAGGCCCACTGCCAAGCAGAGAGACCGATGTGGGGCTTGATCCCAGGACCCTGGGATCATGACCCGAGCTGAAGGCAGAGGCCTTAACCCACTGAGCCACCCAGGTGCCCCCCAAATCACAATCTTTTTTTTTTTTTTTTTTACTGATTCATTTTAATTATGTTTAGTTAGTCAACATATAGTACATTAGGTTTTTTTTTCTATGAAAATAGTGGATTTATTTTTTTTAATTAAATTAATTTATTTATTTTCAGAAAAACAGTATTCATTATTTTCTTACCACACCCAGTGCTCCATGCAATCTGTGCCCTCTATAATACCCACCACCTGGTACCCCGACCTCCTACCCCCCCCCCCGCCACTTCAAACCCTTCAGTTGTTTTTCAGAGTCCATAGTCTCTCATGATTCACCTCCCCTTCCAATTTACCCCAACTCCCTTCTCCTCTCTAACACTCCTTGTCCTCCATGATATTTGTTATGCTCCACAAATAAGTGAAACCATATGATAGTTGACTCTCTGCTTGACTTATTTCACTCAGCATAATCTCTTCCAGTCCAGTCCATGTTGCTACAAAAAATCTTTTAATCGTTTCCTATTGCTCTTAAAATTAAGACCAAAATCCTTCTTGAGACTTATAGGGCTCTTGCCTACCTCATGGCATTCCCCCTTGCTATCTTCCAGCCACTCTGATCTTTCATTTTCTCAACCTCCCCCTTGCTTCCTCCCATCATGGGACATTAGCTCGTGCTCATCCCTCTGGCATCTCATTCCTTCATCTCAACCAAGGCACTCCTTTCACCTTTCCCTACAGTTATTACTTCCCCATAAAAGCAATTCCCCTTTAGCATACATTTGTATAGCACCATGTCCATCCCTACATGATTCTCTCTCAGTGTAATTTACACGCATTGGTGGGATTATCTGAGCAATGTCACTTCCCTATTTACTTTGTGGGCCTTGAAGGTAGAAATTTTATTCTTTCAGCTCACCATTTGGTTTGCCAGCATGTAGCAGAGGACCTGGAACATGGTACACACTTAATAAGTTTTTGTTCATTTCATTTATTCCACAAACATTTTGTGTGAAGATTACATAAGTATGTGTAGAGAGAGCTTATAAGAAGGAATTGCATATAGTAAGTATGCAAGTGATTGTTCTTATTATTACAAGAGTTAGCTGAGCTAGCCATGCTTTTTCATCCATAACTATGACTATGGATTTTGTTCTACTTAACTCTTGAGCTTTCTTGTTGTGACGTTCCAGTTACAGGCCTTTAACACCATCCTTGTATCCAATGGAATCTGACTTTTAAACACTCTGCTTCCATAGGAATTCACAGAGTGAATTCCATTTCACTCTCATTAATGCTTCAGGTTGGAGAGGGTCAATCTCAGATATCAGAGTTGGCAGGAATCAAATAATTCTACTCATCAGGATGTAGCACAGAACATATTTTAATATTAAATACTAGTGCTTACTTTTATAAGCATGGTAGAATAGGAAAAAAATCTCAAAACCTCAGAACAATAGAGATGAAGAAACAGAGGTTCAAAAATATTGCAAGTGATGACAATAATTAGAATCATCAATCAGCATTATAACCTTATCTTACAGATGAGCCTTTAGAAGAACCAAACAGTAAAACTAAAAAACCAGAAGGAAGGTATACAAATGACCAATAAACAGATGAAAAGGTACGTGATCACATTAGTCATTAGGGAAATGCTAATCAAAACCACAATGACAGTTTGGAAAATGGAAGAGCAGGAGGTTCCTGAGCTTACCTCATGCCAAGAACATACCAGCCAACAGCTACATCTATACAACAAACTCTGAAAACTGATTTGAAGACTGGCAGAAGAGATCATCCACAGCTATTTATAGGGAGAAGGCCACATATAGAAGGGCAGGAGGTGAAATGCAGTTGGGAACCAAGCCTTTGGCATGGCTAACTATACATGGGACAGGTGTGACAAACACAAAGAAGCAAGACTCAGACCCCATACCAGGCACCCCACCACAAGGAACCAATGCTGGGAAGATGAGTCCCCATAGTGTCTGGCTTTGAAAACCAGCAGGGCTTAATTCCAGGAGAGCTGGAGGGCCATAAAAAAAAAAACCAAGTCCCTGTGCTTAAAGTGCCAGCATTTTTAACATTTGGCCCAAGATATGGCACAGAAGCAGCAGTTTGGAAAGCAAGTGGGGAATATGTGAAGGAGATTTACTGATTAATCTTAGAACATGTGCTTGAGGAGACAGTACAGACCAAAGGTTGATATCCAGGATCTATAATGAACTCCTCAAACTCAACACACACAAAACAGGCAATCATATCAAAAAATGGGCAGTATATATGAACAGACACTTCTCCAATGAAGACATACAAATGGCTATCAGACATATGAAAAAATGTTCATCACTAGCCATCAGAGAGATTCAAATTAAAACCATATTGAGATATCACCTTACACCAGTTAGAATGGCCAAAATCAGCAAGACAGGAAACAACATGTGTTGGAGGGGATGTGGAGAAAGGGGAACCTTCTTACACTGTTGGTGGGAATGCAAGTTGGTGCAGCCTCTTCGGAGAACAGTGTGAAGATTCCTCAAGGAATTAAAAATAGAACTTCCCTATGACCCTGCAATTGCACTCCTAGGTATTTACCCCAAGGATACAGATGTCATGAAAAGAAGGGCCATCTGTTACCCCAATGTTTATAGCAACAATGGCCACGGTCGCCAAACTATGGAAAGAACCAAGATGCCCTTCAATGGACGAATGGATAAGGAAAATGTGGTCCATATACACTATGGAGTATTATGCCTCCATCAGAAAGGATGAATACCCAACTTTTGTAGCAACATGGACGGGACTGGAAGAGATTATGTTGAGTGAAATAAGTCAAGCAGAGAGAGTCAATTATCCTATGGTTTCACTTATTTGTGGAGCATAACAAATAGCATGGAGGACATGGGGAGTCAGAGAGGAGAAGGGAGTTGAGGGAAATTGGAAGGGGAGGTGAACCATGAGAGACAATGGACTCTGAAAAACAATCTGAGGAGTTTGAAGTGGCAGGGGGGTAGGAGGTTGGGGTACCAGGTGGTGGGTATTATAGACGGCACGGATTGCATGGAGCACTGGGTATGGTGAAAAATAATGAATACTGTTATGCTGAAAATAAATTAAAAAAAAAAAAAGAACATGTGCTAGAAGATCAGTGATCTACAGGAGACTTCTCTAGAAACAAAAGTGCTGACAGGTACAATTTTTCTTCCCTTTCCTCAGCCTAGATAGCCTGACACTTGAGGGAGCCAGTTCTAATACTCTCCATCTACCTCTCTAGCACTGCATGCCCCACCCAGACATTCCCCTTTAGACCTACCAAACTGAATTCAAGGCTTCCGCAGGCATCCTGACAAAGCATCTTCTGCTGCATCACACCTGGTAAGCAACCCTAGCCAGGAATGGCACCATTCCAAAGTGACTCCTGCTTTGGTGACTACGGGAAATAACTCCACACACCAGTGCACCACAGTTACTGCAGCTGGGCCTCTCGGCTGACTGCATAGGGAGCAAGTCCTGCCCTTCAGTGCATCTGCAGCTAAGGCAAAGAGGCTACTTACAGACAGCAAGACTGAGTGCTAGCCTCACCTACCACCAAACCCAGGAGCTGCAACTAAACCTCTCAACAACATGAAAGCAAACCCTGCCCAGTGCACCACAGAAGGCAAAGTGGGTCATTGCCACCAGCTAAGCTGAAGGCCATTCCAACCCACTGGTGTGCCCAAGGCAATAGCAGCTCAGCCACAACAGGAGAAGACAGAGATCACAGTAGTGATATCCCAGAACACCTGGTTCTGGTGACCTGGGGAGATGGTACTATAGGGCACCAAAGGATTTCTTCTACACAAGGCCAACACTTTCAAGACGAGGAGACATACCTGACCTATCTAATACATAAAAACAAACAAAAAAAGTTAGACAAAATGAGGAGACAGAGGAGTATGTCCAAAATGAAAGAAAAAGACAAGTGAAAGAGCTAAATGAAACAAATAAGCAATATGCCTTATAAAGAGTTCAAAGTAACAGTCATAAAAATACTTATGAGACTTTAGAAAGAGTGGATGAACTCAGTGAGAACTCCAACAAGAAATGGAAAATATAAAAAAGAAATAGAGCTCAAGAATTCAATAACTGGAAGTTATTGAAATTAAAAATACAACAGAGGGAATTAACAGTAGATTAAAGAATGTAGAAGAATGGATAAGCAATCTGGAAAACAGGGTAATGGAAAGCAGCCAAGCTGAATAGCAAAAATAATAAAGAATAATAAAAAATGAGAATAGGTTTAGGGAATTAAGCTACATTATCAAGTGTAATAACATTTGCATTGCAGGGATCCCAGAAGGAGAAAAGAAAGAGGAAAGGGCAAAAAACTTATCTGAAGAAATAACAGCTGGAAAAAAAAAAAAAAAAAGAGAGAAGAAATAATAGCTGAAACTTCCTTAATCTGGGAAGAAAACAGATATCCAGGTCTAAGAAGTACAGAGATTCCTAACAAAATGAACCTAAAGAGGTCTGTACCAAGACAGAATAATTAAAATGGCAAAATAAGTAATTCCAAAAGGAGAATTTTAAAAGCAGCAAGAGGGGAAAAAAAAAGTTATATACAAGAGAAATGCCATAAGGCTATCAGCTGAGGTTTCAGCAGGAACTTTGCAGGCCAGAAGGCAGTGGTATGGTATATTCAAAATGCTGAAAGGAAAAAGCCTACAACCAGGAATACTCTATCCTACAAGGTTATCATTCAGAAGAGAAAAGAGATAAAGGCTTTCCCAGGCAAACGAAAGTTAAAGAAGTTCATCAGCACTAAACCAGTCTTACAAAAAGTGTTAAAGGGAATTCTTAAATCTTTTATTTTTTTTAAAGATTTTATTTATTTATTTGACAGAGAGAAATCACAAGTAGTCGGAGAGGCAGGCAGAGAGAGAGAGAGACGGAAGCAGGCCCCCTGCTGAGCAGAAAGCCCGATGCGGGACTCGATCCCAGGACCCTGAGATCATGACCCGAGCCGAAGGCAGCAGCTTAACCCACTGAGCCACCCAGGCGCCCCAGGAATTCTTTAAGTGGAAAGAAAAGGTCATAACTAGAAGTAAGAAAATTCTGAAAGGAAAAAAAATTCATAGGTAAAAGTAAATATATAATAAAGGTAATAAATTAATCACTTATAAAGCCAGTATGGAGATTAAACACACGAAAATAACAGAATCAATTATATCTACAAAAATTAGTCAAGGAATACACAAAGTAAAAAGATGAAAATATGACATCGTATATATAAAATGTGCAGAGTAAAAATTTAGTGCTTTTAAGATGTCTTCAAACTTAAGTGACCATCTGGGCGCCTGGGTGGCTCAGTGGTTAAGCCGCTGCCTTCGGCTCAGGTCATGATCTCGGAGTCCTGGGATCGAGCCCCGCATCGGGCTCTCTGCTCAGCAGGGAGCCTGCTTCCTCCTCTCTCTCTGCCTGCCTCTCTGCCTGCTTGTGATCTCTCTCTCTGTCAAATAAATAAATAAAATCTTTAAAAAAAAAAAAAAAAACTTAAGTGACCATCAACTTAATATAGACTGCTATACACAGAGGATGTTCCAAATGAACACAACAGTAACCATAAATCAAAAACCTATAAGAGATACACAAAATATAAAGAAAAAAGAATCCCAGTACAATACTAAAGAAAGTCATCAAACCACAAAGAAAGAGAATAAGAAAAGAAGAAAGGAACAAAGAAAAACTACAAAACAACCTGAAAACAATGAACATGCAACAAGAAGTACACACCTATCAATAATTAGATGTAAATGAACTAAATGCTCCAATGGTGAGTGAGTGGATTTAAAAAAAAAACCTATCAATATGCTGCCTCAAGAGATTCAATTCAGTTCTAAAGACACATATAGCTGAAAGGTAAGGGATGGAAAAACATGGAATTCAAATGGAAGCAGAAAAAAAAAAAAAAAGCCAGGGTAGCAATACTTATATTAATCAAAATCCAAAGACCATACCAAGACAAAGAATAGCCCAATTAAGAAAGCATCCAACACATGAGCACCTAAATGCTTAAAGCAAATATTAACAGACATAAAAAAAGAAATCAACAGTAAAACAATAATAGTAGGGAAATGTAGGACCCCTACTCACATCAGTGGTGGAGCATCCAGACAGAAAGTCAATAAGGAAACAGAGACTCTGAAGGACACATTGTACTAGAAGGATACATAGAGAACAGATAAATACCGTTCATCCAAAAAAAGAAGAACACACATTCTTTTCTAGGAACATGTTTAAGGTCAGAACACGTTAGGTCACAAAACAAGTGTCAATGAATTTAAGAAGATTGAAATCATCAATTATCTTTCTCAGCCACAATTATATGAAATTAGAAATCAATTACAAGGGAGAAGATGGGAAAAAACACAATCACATGGAGGCTAAGCAGCATGCTACTAAAAATCCAATCCTTTGATTTCCAAAGAAATCAAAAGGAAATTATCAAAAATACATGGAGACAAGTGAAAAATGAAAACACAATGGTCCAAATCTTTGGAAAACAACTAAAAGAGTTCTAGGAGGCAAGTTTATAGTGACACAGGTCCATCTCAAGAAACCAGAAAAATCTCAAACAACCTCACCTTATACCTAAGGAGCTAGAAAAAGAATAAACAAAACCCAAATCTGGTAGAGGGATGGAAATAATAAAGATTACAGTGGAAATAAATGAAACAGATACCAAAGAAAAAGAAAGAAAGAAAAAAAAAGATCAATGAAACCAAGACCTGTTCTTTGAAAAGATAAGATGTTCTAAGGAACAAGATAAGGATGTCCACTCTCAACTCCATATTCAACATAGCACTATAAGTTCTAGCTGGACTATATAACTGGACCACTTTTTCACACCATACACAAAAATAAACTCAAAATGGATTAAAGACCTAAACGTCAGACCTGAAAACTCCTAAAAGAAAACACAGGCAGTAACATCTTGGACATCAGCCTTAATAACATAGAGGCCTTAGACATATTTATGGATATATCTCCTCAGGGAAGAGAAACAAAAGCAAAAATAAACTATTGGGATTACCCCAAAACAAAAAGCTTTTGTACAGGGAAGGGAACCACCAACAAAACAAAAAAGCAACCTACTGAATGAGAGAAGATATTTGCAAATGATATATCCAATAAGGGATTAATGCCCAAAATAATATATAAAGAACTTACACAACTTGACACCAAGAAAATAATAGTTTAAAAATGGGAAGAAGATATGAACAGACAATTTTCTAAAGAAAGACATACAGATACAGATACAGACAACAGATACATAAAAAGATGTGGAACATCATTAATCATCAGGGAAATGCAAATCAATACCACAATGAGATATCGCCTCACACCTGTCAGAAGACTAAAATAAGATACACAAGAACCACATGTTAACAAAGATGGAAAGAAAAGGGAATGCTTGTGCACTCTTAGTGGGAATGCAAACTAGTGCAGGCACTGTGGGAAACAGTACGGAGATTCCTCAAAAAAGTTAAAAACAGAACAACCATATGATCCAATAATTCTACTACTGGTTATTTACCCAGTGAAAAGAGAACACTAATTCTAAAAGTATGCACCCCTATGTTTACTGCAGCATTATTTACAATAGTTATGATATGGAAGCAGCCCAAGTGTTCACTGATAAATGAATGGAGAAAGAAGATGTGGTATGTATGTGCATTATAATATTACTTAGCCAGCCATAAAAGAGATCTTGCGTTTGTGATAACATGAATGGACCTAGTGATATTATGCTATGTGAAATAAGTCAGACAGAGAAAGACAAATACCATATGATTTAATTTGTATGTGGAATTTAAAAAATAATAATAATAAACAAAAAAAACAAAAAACAAACATACTCGTAAATACAGAGAACAAACCAATGATTGCCAGGGAAGAAGTGGGTGGGAAGATGGGTGAAATAGATAAAGGAGATTAAGTATGAACTTCCAGTCTTAAAATTAGTAAATGAGAGAGATGAAAAGCAGCATAGGGAATATCATATCAATAATGTCATAATAATGATATCATGATATCAATATCATAATAATGTTACATCAGAACAGATGATGACTATACTTATGGTGAGCAAGGAGTAATATATAGAACTGTCAAATCAATATGTTGTACACATGAAACTAATGCAGTACATCAATGATACTTCAATAATAAATAACAGTGTTTTTATTTTTTTTTAAGATTCTATTTATTTGACAGAAGACTCAAGTAGGCATAGAGGCAAACAGAGAGAGAGAGAGAGAGAGGAAGAAGCAGGCTCCCCACTGAGCAGAAAGCCTGATGCACGGCTCAATCCCAGGATTATGACCCAAGCCAAAGGCAGAGGCTTTAACCCACTGAGCCACCCAGGCACCCCAAACAGTGTTTTTAGAAAAAGAAAAAAAAAGAGAGAGAAAATCACAATGAGAGACCATTACACATCCACTTAGAAGGCTACAATAAAAAATAATTTACTGGAAATTAAGTTTTGGCAAAGATGTACAGAAATCAGAATCCTCATATACTGCTGGTGGGAATGAAAAAACAGTGCAGCCATTTTAGAAAATAGTATGGCAATTCCTCAAATGATTAAACATAGAGTTACCATATGAGTTACCAGCAACTCTATCCTTAGGTATATATCTAAGATAAATGGAAACATATATTACACATAAAGTTGCACAAGGAATGTTTTTAGGAATGTTACTCATAATAGCCAGAAGATTAAAACAACCCAAATATCCATCAACTGATGATGAATAGAAAAACAAAATGCATTGTCCAAATGTATACTATCTGGAACACTAGGCAGCCATAAAAATGAAGTATTGATAACATGCTATAACACAGATAAACCCTGAAAACTATATGCTAAGTGAAAGAAGCCAACACAAAAGACCACATATTATATCATTTCAGTCATATGAAATATCTAACACAAAGAAAATCTAGAGAGACAGAAAGTAGTTTAGTGGTTACTTGCTCTGAGGAAGACAGGCAGATAAGGGGATAATAACTAAAGTGTACAGAGTTTCTGTTTGAGGTCATGAAAATACTCTAAAGCTGATTTGTATGATGTGATTCATATGTACATTAAAGTTAGAGGGTGCCTGGGTGGCTCAGGTGGTTAAGCATCTGTCCTCAGCTCAGGTCATGACCCTGGAGTCCCAGGATCAGAGTCCCACGATGAGGCACATCAGGCTCCCTGCTCAGCGGAAAGTCCGCTTCTCCATCTGACCCTTTCCCCTCTCATGCTTTCTCTTTGGGAAGAAAGGAAGGAAGGAAAAAAGGAAGGGAGGGAGGGAGGGAGGAAGGGAGGGCAAGAGGAAGAGGGGAAGAGAGGAAGGAAGAGAGGAAAGAAGAAAGAAAGAAAATCTGGTCTTTCTAAAAATCACCATATTAAAAAAAATGGGAACCAGTACAAAATAAAGAGATTTATGACAAAGAGCATCCAACTGCAGTGTATGACCTTTGTCTGGATAGATTTAAACAAAAAAATCATAGAAAGGCATTTTTTATATAATCAGGGAAATTTGAAAATGAATTGAATATTAATTGATATATAGAATTATTAATTTTGTTGGGTGTGACATGCCATAGTGGTATGCAAAAACAAAAAAGTTATTGGATGTTTATAGCAGCAATGGCCATGGTCGCCAAACTGTGGAAAGAACCAAGATGCCCTTCAATGGACAAATGGATAAGGAAAATGTGGTCCATATACACTACAGAGTATTATGCCTCCATCAGAAAGGATGAACACCCAACTTTTGTAGCAACATGGACGGGACTGGAAGAGATCATGTTGAGTGAAATAAGTCAAGCAGAGAGAACCAATTATCCTATGGTTTCACTTACTTGTGGAGCATAACAAGTAACACGGAGGACATGGGGAGATGGAGAAAAGGGAGTTGAGGGAAATTGGAAGGGGAGATGAACCATGAGAGACCATGGACTCTGAAAAACAATCTGAGGGTTTTGAAGGGGCAGGGGGTGGGAGGTTGGGGGAGCCTGGTGGTGGGTATTATGGAGGGCACGGATTGCATGGAGCACTGGGTGTGGTGCATAAACAATGAATTCTGTCCCACTGAAAATAAATAAATAAATAAATAAATAAATAAATAAATAGATAATTTTTTTAAGTTATTGGAGATGCATACTTAAATATTTACTCATGAAATAACCTGATGGTTGAATTTACTTTAAATATATTGGAGAGGGGTGCCTGAATGGCTCAGAGGGTTAAGCCTCTACCTCCGGCTCGGTCGTGATCTCAGGGTCTTGGGATCAAGCTCTGCATCAGGCTCTCTGCTCAGTAGGGAGCCTGCTTCCCCCCACCCTCTGCCTGCCTCTCTGCCTTCTTGTGATCTCTCTCTCTCTCACTCTGTCAAATAAATAAATAAAATCTTTAAAAATATATATAGGGGAAAAACTTTTACAGAGACCTGGATGAAATGAAAAATATTGATAATTGGTGGAATCAGATGATGGGTGCAGAGAGGGTCATTCCTCAATTCTATCCATTTTTGTAGATAAATTCTCTCTCCTTAAAATTCTCTTAAATAAATAACATTTCTTTTTTAAAATTCACCTGGAATATTTAAAAATCAGGCTTCTGGGCTCTCCCACTCAAACTTACTGAATCCAAATCTCAATCTCAAGTATGAGTCCAGGCATGCCAGATTTTAAGATGCTAGGACTCTAGGTATAGTACCTTCCTATCCTATGCAGGAAGAAATCCAGGTAGTCTATGAACCTTGACATCCCAAACCCAAAACCATCATTAATTTACAAGAATTACAAATCAGGCCTCTATTTACTCAGTTTGATAAATGTTATTCCTGAAGTGGAGGAAGGCAGAAAAAAAAGAAGGAAAAGAAAGGAAGGGAAGTAAAAGAAAAAAAGAAACAGCAGTATCTCTTTCTTTACCCCTAGACTTCACATCCACCACCATCACTGATGACAATTAGCCAATTACTTTTCTGCATCCTAAGGGTGATAGCATCAGCCTTCTAATCACTGAGAAAAAAATATCAGCAGGTGAGGGGTAGGCTGGGGAGAGGTTTAGAAGTTAATACAATGGGAGTGGATGGATTTCTGCCCTTAAAAACAGAGTCCAGAGGCATCTCTCACCTCACCCTGATTTAAATGTCCAGGTAAATGAAATTTCAAGCTGAATTCTAAATGCACTCCAAGCATATGATTTGCAACTTTAATGTAATGCCTATTGCTTTTAATTAGATGAGATGTCCTTTTTGAAATCAGTTACAGACACTTGCCATTTTCAAAATACCCTCAGGTAACTTCCAACATTTGTGCCCTTCAAGTGAGCAGTTAATTTTCACTCTCAACATACATAATTCACCCAGGCTATTGTTGGCTGTACCTACCATCAGAAGAGATTTACGGAAGTTTCACCACCGTAAATATACCAGGTCAGCACTGCAAGGCTCCAGGACAGTTTCAAGACAAAAATTGTGTAGATAAAGTGGAGACCTGAAAGGATTAATATGCCCCCAGGTGATATCCAAAAAAAAGAGGAAAATTTGAAGGTTTATATGTCTTTCCTGGTAAATTTTAATCTTTTTGGCTTTACTTCTAAATGGATTACTTAAATCTTAACATTCCTTTTGGATTTAAACTTACTCTTTTGATCACCATGGCATGAACAGTGATAACTACTTTCTTCACTTTTATGATTTATTATTTGACAGACAACAAGAAGAAAACAAAGGAAAAAGTGAAGGCAACTCCTCATTTTTCAGGAAAGTGAGTGAACAAACATAGAAGGGGTTCATCACTCTGGGAGCATTAGGCTTTGTCACTTGTTGTCCATCAATCCATTTTCATTCATCACCTGAGTCTAAGCCAGGAAGATAAGAAATGCCGATTAGACCTTCCTTTTCCCTAGAAGGCCTCCATGAATCTGAAGACTCTGTCTTCCCCAACAACTATAATTTATCTTCCTTTCTTTTTTTCAGCTCTCTGTTGATATACAAGTATTGATTAACTAGATAGGATGGGAAGAATGAGAGGAGGCAGAGCCTTTCCTGCTAAACATGTGGTTCATTTACTGGATGACAGCTGCTCACTAGCTTCTCAGGGTGAGATCAAGTTGGCAGGACGACCCCATATTTATTGTGAGGCTGAGGAATGCTATTAACATCTAGACTGATTTAGAGGGAGGGTAAGAAGAGGTGCCTTTGTGAGTTTCAGGTAATAGCTTCCCATTGCAGGGAAGGTCAAGACCTAACTCTTTAGCATATCTTACACAGCTGATCACAATCTGGTTCCCTCCTCACTTCCCTGCCTTAGTGTCCTCCATTCCCCTAACAAATAAACCCCAGTCTGCCCCCAATTTTTTTCCTCTGTGGCTCCATGCACTCCTTTTTCCCACCTGAAATTCTCCCTCAGATATCCCACACATCTTCCAAGGCCCAGTTCCAACAACATTTCCTCAGAGAAAACTGCACTCACCTCCTTTTCCCTCCTCTTTGTTCTTCTAGACTTTCTATATGCCTCTATTGAAGCGCATGAGGCTATTGATGTGGGTGTAAATATTAACATGTTAACTTGTTTTAATATGTAAATGGAACATTATTTTCTTCCCCTCTTTTGCTGCAATAGTAGAAGAAAGGAAATATATCCCTTCACTATCTGGGGGCATTAGAAGATTTTACTTCTGGCCTCCAGAAACATCAGGAAATTTCCTTCCAGTAAGTTCTATTATGAGAGAAGAGAATGGAGGAAACTTTATGCAGAATACAGAGGGAAACATGGGTCTCAAGAGGACTAAGGAAAAAGGGAAGCGAGTGCAGGGAAGGAGATGGAAAATGATAGAATTCCTGAGGCCTGAGAACCAAGGGAAGTCATGTTGAAAGTGAGTCCTTGCCCATAGACAATTCAGCTTTCATCTTCATGGAGAGCCTCCCATCCTCTGCATCCATGGTCTATGCCATCTTATCCCTCTTCTGTTCGAAAGAGGATGCCCCTTTTCCCTACCCTCCTTCCCTCACCTCTCCTCTGAATGTACTCGTTCTCAACTGCCAATACAGCCCAGAGCAGCAGATATTACTTGGCTCTTATCCTATCAAACCTCCCCACACTTCAGGAAATCCATAAAGCCATAGGGGAAGGAGGTTCTGAACACTCAGTGATGGGGGATATCCACATTTATCCTAAGGAGTGGGAAAAATGCCTTTACTGCACAAACTAGAGCCCTATAAAGGAGATCATAGTTGGTGATAACCCTGCAATTATGTCTATCCCTAACCTGACTATAAGCTCAAGGCCCATGTCCCACTATCATGGATTTCCCAGGAATATATGTAATGTAATAAATTTATATTTCAATGAATACCTAAAAGAAAACTGTTTGCTTTTCCCCTAAAAACATGCCTTGTGTATCTGTAGTAGGTAAACGTTTTTAAAAGTTTTCTCCGTTATTAGTTTTTTAAATAAGCATTTATTTGTTAAGCACCTACTATGTCCAAGTTACTGACACACGTAGAGAAGAGAGGAGAGGTGTTATAGGAATGGGCAAATTGAAAAATTACATTTAATGTGAGGTGATTCAAAATATGAAAGTTATCATTTTTATAGATGCCAACATTCACAGTCAAAATGTTAGCATAATTTCAATCATTAGTATACTTCATCACTTTATAATGGGCACTAAATAATTAAGTTTTCAAACAGATATCCCATAACCCCATAAATCCTGCCAATAGTATTCTAGGCTATGTGTTGTAGAAAAAAGACTTTGACGGCCATCAACTCTAGGCTTGTAAACAGTGAGGGAAGAAGTGTTCAACATCAGGGTATTATGCATGAGTAAAATACTGTTATCTATAATCTGTGCTGGATTGCATAATTCATGATAAGAATTTAAGTTCCAGAAGAAGAATTACATACCCTTCTGATTTTCTTCAAGGACTGAACTTTGTTATCTGGCAATTCAAAACAACTAACACATCAAGCTGTGATATTAGGAGTGATGAAATAGATCAAATATATAGGTAAGTAATGAGCCTATGGCTGTTATTTAAAAACAGGGTTCAAAGATTTATACTGAAGGTATATACTGATTTAAGGTATATACTGATATATACTAAGGTATATAGTGAAGGTATATACTGATTTAAACTGAAGTTCTTGAGTTTATTTCACAGCAAGACTACTCAGGCGACCTCAAAAGGCTCATCTCCTCCCTGCTTTCTTTCACTCTCAATTCTCTACTCCGTCTCCTTTATACCAACCTCCTTTCATCTTTACTCTTCTAACTTCACATATTCTCCTCACTTACAAGATGAGCTATGAACTGAATTCATGCTCCAAGAAGAAAATGCATCTGCACATTCCTACATAGGCAAAATTCCTTTATTCTTTCCTTTCACTTTATCCCTTGATGTGGTACTGGAAGCATATTAATATTCATGTACTTTCTCTGGTTAATTTTCCCACATCAGTCCATACAGATGCAGAGGCTTCTCCCAGATTTGGGAAGGCTTCACTAAGTGACCATGAATATGGGCTACATGTTCTTCTGGACAAGGTTTTCCTAAAGCAACTGTAAAGAGGCAATGGACTTAGGTGCATACTTTTGCAGTAGGCTAAATCTTAACTTGTATATATCAGAACTATCAGCCAATTGTCACAAACAAACAAAAAACAACCTAAAGAAATTCAGTTATTCAAATGAAAAATTCAGTTAACCTACTATGTTGGTGTCAGATGAACAAAACAGCTGGTTGAATTTTACATTCTTTCATTTTCTTTCATTTTCCAATAGTAACTTTGCAGAGCAGTCATTGCAAATACAGTTCTTCCACGTTATTGAAAGAACTCTTAAGTACCAGGTAGGTGGCAATGCAAAGCATTTAAGCAGGAAAAACTTATCATTTGGGAAGTGGACTAAAGTAGTATTAACCTCTCTGTAATGGTTGAAACTTTACCTCAAAAGCTATCAATCTATAGTCAGGACATAAAAAAAGTAAACTTAATTCACTGTATAAGAGATTATGAAGTAAATTCCAGCACTGCCAAAATAATAAAAATCTACAAGGAGTCAAACTCAAATACGTTACAGCACTGACATTTTAGTCTTAACCAACGTCTTGAAATCCAGGGCCCACACAAACTGGTGGGGCATCATTCACTCTTATCTGTAAAAGCCATATACTTAGTTGTGACCTATAATTCTCCTATAACCAATGTTGGACAAAAAAAAAAAAAAAAGAAAGAAAGAAAGAAACTTCTTTTATGCCATATTTCTTTTCTCTAAAAAAATAATACATAACTATATAATTTATCTACATATAGATATATATAATTTCTGATTCTACATAGAGATATTTGAAGTACTGATAAATACTAAATTTGCCTATCCCCTCCCCTAGAGATTTGGATTCAGCAAGTCTGAAATGAAGTTCAAAGAGCTGGCTTTCTTTCTCTTTCTTCCTCTTTTTTACTTTTCATTTTGAAATAATTTTAGACTTGCTGAAAAGTTGTAAAAATAATACACCCATCTTATGAGCATCTTAGACAATCATAGTACAACCATCAAAACCAGAATATTAACATTTACACAATGCTCTTAATTAATTGAAGTGGGTTAAATTTGGCCCCCAAAAGGAATTTCCAAGTCTGAAGCCTCAGCATATGTGAATGTAACCTTATTTTTTTTTTAAAGTGGTCTTTCCAACTATAATTAAGGATCTCAAGATAAGATCTTTTTAGATTAGCAAGGTAGACTCTAAATTCAATGGCAAGGATTCTATAAAAAAAGATGACATAGAGGGGCACCTGGATGGCTAAGTCAGTTATGCATCTGCTTCGGCTCAGGTCATGATCTTGGGGTCCGTATGAGGCTCCCTGCTCAGCAGAGAAGCTTGTTTCTCCCTCTCGCTCTGCTGCTCCCACTACTTGTGCGCTTGTGCACTTGCTCGCTCGCTCTCTCCCTATGTCAACTAAATAAATAAAATCTTTTTAAAAAGATGACACAGGCAGACAGAGAAACAAGGGAGAAACCATATACAGAGGAAGAGATCTCAATTTCATTGACACGAGCCAAGGAACACCTGAATCAATCAGAAGCTGGAAGAGGAAAAGAAAGATCCTCCCCTAGAGTCTTTAGGAAGGAACCAACTCTATCAACACCCTGATTTAGTACTTCTGGCCTCCAAAACTGTGAAAGAATAAATTTCTGTAGTTTTAAGAGATTTGGGCTTCTGGTGCTCTGCTATAGTAACCCCAAGAAACTAATACATACAGGTAATAATAATAAATAAACATTATCTATCATTTCTGAGTACAGTCACCTCTGCTTACTCTCAGTTTTGTTATTGATTAATTGCTCTCAATTTGGTTACTGGTTAACTGATCAATTTGACAACTGGTTAACTGCAAAATTATCTTTTACCTTGGCTTATATCATATAACTACACTCTCTTCCCCTCTTTTCTAACTTTATTATTTCTTAAATGGCCTTTCAGAAATCTGAAATTTCCAAAAGAGGTTTTCAAAAATAATTACTTGATCAAGGAGCACTCTGTATTCTTCATAAAAAATTTATTGACTATATGCACCAAATTTTGTGATTATTAAACTCTGACATAGAAACTGAAGCTCAACATTGCCAAGGAACTAGGAAAAGCTTTTTTACATAAATAGTTACACAGATGGATTTTCATATGTTAAATACTTTAAGACATTTTAAATGTGTATGACATTTTCAACTGGATATCCAGTTAATGTAATATTTTTAACAATGATTTAACTTTTATGTTACATAAATAATAGATGAAGAGTAGATCTTAAGCTTGATATTTTTGAACAATGTGTTTTGATGTATAACCCATACATGGGAAACTTGGATTATATTAAATTATCAAAAATATGTTGACACGGGAATTTCTGTTGACTAGTACACAATTCTGACATTTCAGGGTATGACTAGTAATGTGTTTCAATGTCATTTGATACAGATTATCAATTAAATAATTGAAGTTACACATTCTTTTTTTTTTAATTTTTATTTTTTTTAAATTTCTTTTCAGTGGTCCAGAATTCATTGTTTATGCACCACACCCAGTGCTCCAGGCAATATGTGCCCTCCATAATAACCACCACCAGGCTCACCCAACCTCCCACCCCCTGCCCCTTCAAAACCCTCAGATTGGGGCGCCTGGGTGGTTCAGTGGGTTAAGCTTCTGCCTTCAGCTCAGGTCATGATCTCAGGGTTCTGGGATCGAGTCCCACATCGGGTTCTCTGCTCAGCAGAGAGCCTGCTTCCTCCCCTCTCTCTCTCTGCCTGCCTCTCTACCTATTTGTGATCTCTGTCTGTCAAATAAATAAAATTTAAAAAAAAAAAAAACCCTCAGATTGTTTTTCAGAGTCCATAGTCTCTCATGGTCTGTCTCCCCCTCCAATTTCCCCCAACTCCCTTCTCCTCTCCGTCTCCCCATGTCCTCTGTGTGATTCCGTATGTTCCACAAATAAGCAAAACCGTATGATAATTGACTCTCTCTGCTTGACTTATTTCATTCAACATAATCGCTTCCACAATTCTTTTTTTTTTTTTATATTTTATTTATTTATTTGTCAGAGAGAGAGGGAGAGAGAGCGAGCACAGGCGGACAGAATGGAAGACAGAGGCAGAGGGAGAAGCAGGCTCCCTGCCAAGCAAGGAGCCCGATGTGGGACTCGATCCCAGGACGCTGGGATCATGACCTGAGCCGAAGGCAGCGGCTTAACCCACTGAGCCACCCAGGTGTCCCTCGCTTCCACAATTCTTAAGATATCCTTTGAATCTACCACTTTGTCTGCAACTGCAAATATGGGTTTTGCTCAAGAAAAGTCTTTTGAAATTTTATGTGAAATATAAGAACATGTATTTTATCCTTACCATGTAATAAGCACTGATCTATAAGCCTAAGAATTAAAGTAAACCATTCTTCATCAAAGTAAACATTTTATTGGGAAGTAAAAGGGCTCACAGACCTTTAAAGGATAAAGAATAGTTGCTTATATGAATGGAACCCATTGCCATTTGCCTAATGCTGCCAAGTATGGAGAGATTCTGGTGAAATCTCAAGAGAGACCTTAAAAAAAAAAAAAAAAAACTGGCAGGTTTGAACACTTAAACTGCCTTTAACCATTCTTTTGACTGAAATATATTCTAATATGATTAACTCTTAATAATCTTCCTTATATTCTGAATAGGCAAATAAAAACTTTCACTTTAATTGACCTTTATATCCTATAATCTGAGAAATCTAACCAATAATCCTGTCATATAATACCAAATAGACTTTCTCTCATTATGAAGTGTTACTGATTTCCCACTTCTTTCCACACAGCTCAGCAGAATCAATGTGTGGTGACTAATATATTCCTATCTGCCTAAAGATCTGCATCAAAGCTACTAAGAAATATAACACAATCAATGACAAGCTTGTTTTTAAAAATCAAGATGTGAGGATTATAAACATAAATTTCATTCCCTTCTCAATAAATATATTCTGCAGCTGTTTCAAATATATGGAAAGTTGAATCTTAAAAAAATCCAGATATATTTCTAAATATTAAAAAAAGGATATCCTTCTCTGCTCAAAATAGGAAGACAACCCTGTCAAGGTGTCAGTCCTTTCCAACTTGATCTATAGATTAATACAATTCCAATCAAACACCCAGAAAATTATTTTGTAAATATTGACAAACTGACTCTAAAGTTTCGATGGTGAGGCAAAAGACCCAAAATAGCCCACACAGTATTGAAGGAGAAGAACAAATACAGAAGACTGACACTATCTGACTTTAAGACTCACTATAAATCTACAGTAATCACAACAATGTGGAATTTATGAAAGAATAGATGAATAGATCAATGGAACAGAACGGAGAGCCCAGATACAGATCAACATAAATACAATGAACAGATCTTTGACAAAGAGAAGCAATACAACAGAGCAAAGACAGTCTTTTAAACAAATGGTGCTGAAACAGTGAGAGAGCCACATGAAAAAAAAATAATAATAATAACCTAGACACAGATGTTATATTCTTGAAAAATCAAAAAGGATCACAGACCTAAGTGTAAAATCCAAAACTACAAAACTCCTTAAAATACGAGAAAACCTAAATGATCTTGGATGTGGTAAAACTTTTTAGATACATAAAAGTAAAGTCTGTGAATAAATAACTGTTAATCCGTATTTCATTAAAAGTAAAAACTTCTGGGGAACCTGGGTGGCTCAGATGGTTAAGCATCTACCTGCAGCTCATATCATGATCCCAGGGATCATGTCCTGGGATCCAGTCCCACATCAGGCTCCCCTGCTCTGCGGAGAGCCTGCTTCTCCCTCTCCTTCTACTGCTTGCCCTGCTTGCGCTCTTTTGCTCTATCAAATAAATAAATAAAATCTTTTTAAAAAGAAAAAAGTAAAAACTTCTGCTCTGCAAATGACAATTTCAAGATGATGAGAAGACAAGCCACAGCCTAGAAGAATATATTTGTGAAATACTTATCTCATAAAAGACTGTTATGCAAAATATACAAAAAACTCTTTAAATTCCACAATAAGAAAATGAACTACATTAAAAATTTTGTCAGACTATAAAAGAAACCTCTCCAAAGAAGACAAACATATGGCAAATAAGCATATAAAGGGATGTTCTACATTATATATCATCAGAGAAATGCAAATTAAAATAATGAGATACCATAACACACCTGATAGAATGATAAAAATCTAGAACACTGACAACATCAAATGCTGACAAGCATGCGGAGCAACAGAAACTCTCATTCATTGCTAGTGGGAATGTAAAATATTACAGCCAATTTGGAAGACAGTTTGGTGCTTTCCTAGAAAATTAAACATACTTTTATCATACAATCCAGCAGTCATGCTCCTTGGTATTTATCCAAAAAAGTTGAAAACATGCCTATACAAAAAACTGCACACATACCTTTATAACAGCTTTAGTCATAATTGTCAAAGCCTAGAGATAACCAAGATATTCATCTGTAGATGAATGTATAAACAAACTGTGATATATCCAGACAATGGAATATTATTTGGTGCTAAAAAGAAATAAGGGGTGCCCAGGTGGCATAGTTGGTTAAGTGTCTAATTCTTAGTTTCGACTCTGTAATGATCTCAAAATTGTGAGACTGAGGCCCACATTGGGCTCCATGCTCAGTATGGAGTCTGTTTAAGACTCTTTCTCCCTCTGCCTCTCCCCACTGCACACAGTCTCTCTAAAATAAATAAGCAAATCTTTAAAAAAAAATTAAGATAAATAAAATAAAAAGAGCCATCAATTCATGAAAAAACACAGGAATCCTAAATTCACACTACTAAGTTAAAAAAAACTAAAAAGCTATATGCTATATGATTCCAACTATATTACATTCTTAAGGCAAACTATGAAGACTATAAAAAGATCAGTGGTTGTTAAGAGTTGGTGGGAGATGAGGGACAAGAATAAATAGGTAGAATACAGATGATTTTTAGGGTAATAAAAATACTTTGTATGCTAATGATAGATACATGTCATTATACATTTGTCCAAACCCACAGCATGTATAACACCAAGAGTGAACACTAATGTAAAGTATGCACTGGTGATTATGATGTGTCAATGTAGGTGAACCAACTGCAAAAATGTATCCCTCTGGTGGGGGATGTTGAGAATGGAAAAGTCTTTCTATGTGTTATATCGAAATTATATGAGAATCTCTGTACCTTCCCCTCAATTTTACTGAAAATCTAAAATTTAGAAAATAATAATAAAGTCATAGTTAAAAAATTAAAAAAAGACATAATATCCTGAGTTCATATTTCTAAATCTTCCTTTCAAATTGCTTCTCTTCCAATGGTCTCCAACCCAGTAAACAGTTCCTTGATCCAACCAATTTCTAAGGCCCAAATTCTTCAGTTTTCCATGATCCACCATCTCCTCCAATACCTAAATATCCAATGCATCAACCAGTCTTAGAGAGACTTCTTTCGAAATACATTTGAATTCCTTCATTTTTCTCTACCCTCACCCTCTACCCTCTACACCATCATTTCTTGTCTAATTTACAGCAATGGCCTCTTAATTGGTTCCTCTTACTTGACCCCAATTCATTATCCACACACTGATCAACTCAATCTTTGAAAAATGCAAATTTTACCCCCTGTCAAAAGCTATTCAATAGCTTCTCAATTGCAGCTAAGTTAAACTCACAATAAACTATCACCTTACACCTATTAGAGTGGCTACTATCAAAAAGACAAGAAATCACAAGTGTCAGTGAGGATATGAAGAAAAGGGAACCCTTGAGCACTGCTGATGGAAAGGTAAATTGGTGCAGCCACTATGGAAAACAGCAAGAAGGTTCTTCAAAGACTGAAAAATGGAACTATCATATGAACCATAAATCCACTTCTTGGCATATCTCCAAAAGAAATAAAATCAGTTTTTCAAAGAGATTTCTGCATTCCCATGTTCATCGCAGCGTTATCCACAATAGCCAAGACATGGAAACAACCTAAGTGTCCATCAATAGGTAAATGGAAAAAGAAAAAGTGGTATATATACATACAATGGAATATTCCTCAAACATAAAAAAGGAAGGAAGTCCTGCCATCTGTGACAGCATGGATGGTCCATCAGGACATTACACTAAGGAAATAAGTCAGACAGAGAAAGACAAACATTTTATGATCTCATTTACACACAGAATCTAAAAAAGTCAAACTCATAGAAACAGAGAGTAGGATGGTGGTTACCAGGGTCTGGGGTATGGAGAAAATGGGGAGATGCTGGTCAAAGTATACAGAATTCCCGACATAAGACAAGTAAGTTCTAGGTCGCTAATGTATAACATTGTGACTATAGTTAAAAATGCTATATTATATACTTAAAAGTTGCTAAGAGAGTAGAGTTTAAATGTTTTCACCACACACACACACACACACACAAGATAATTATGAATATGTTAACTAACCTTATTATGGTAATTTTGTAATGTATTCATGTATCAAACCATGATGTTGTAGACCTTAAATAATGTTATATTCCAATTTTGTCTCAATAAAACTGGAAAATTTTGTTAGAAAAACACCTTGGGTCCTTTATTTTGCCTACAATGCTCTGAATCACCTGGTCCTGCTTACTTCTCCAGACTTGCGACTACCATCTATCACCAGCTCTCCATGCTGCAGGTCTCCTGGCTACCTTGGGGTTTTTGCAGTTTAGCTCTGCCTGCAATGCTCTTATCACTCCTTTTCACCCAGCTAATCTACTGACCCTTTAAGCCTCAACTTATTCTACTCCCTCATAGAAGTCCTCCAGTACTCTCTGTCCCCTAATCCAAATCTCTTTCCATTACAGTTTTTTAAAAAATATTTATTTATTTATTTGAGAGATAAAAGGTGGGGGAGGAGTAGGGGGAGAGAAACTTTAAGCGGACTCCCCACTGAGCATGGAATCCAACATGGGGCTCGATCTCATGACATAAGAGATTATGACCTGAGCTGAAACCAAGAGTCAAACATTTAACCGACTGTGCCATCCATGCACCCCTCCATTATAATATTTAATTGCACTGTTTAAATTTCCTTCCTAGTATATATGCACTATATGTATACTGGATATAACATAATATCTATATCATATACATATAATTTAAATGTATACAGATATTTGTGCAAATATGTGTTTAGTATTTATTCTTCTAATAGACTCTATGTTTTCAGTTTTGGTTTGTTTAATTGTTGTTTTGTTTTGTTTTTTGCAAAAAGTGAGTTCTATTTCCAAAGAGTTTTTAAATTGCTTTACAGAAGTAGATTCTATACTTTATGGAGGCAAGAGTGTTTTGTTCACCATTATCATCCCAGTATATAGCATAGTGTCTAGCATAGGAGGTGCTCAATGTATTTCTTAAATATAAACAGCAAAAACTTTCACCTTCATATCAATAATGTATCCTAAAAGTTACTCTGTTATTCCTACTATCTTCTAGATCTAACACTGGGAAGCTTTTATATATCCTATAACTTTCATATACTGGATAGTAAACACAAGACAGAGAGTGCAATATGAAAAGAAGGCATGAATTAGTCTGATATTATGACAAACACCTAACTAAAACATGGGAGGAGGAATCTAGAATCTTTTAACTTCCATCATAATTATCAAGATTCTAGATAATCTGTGTTAAAAGTAATATATTTGTATGTGATCTTAGGTTAAGCAAATGTCAAATCAAAATATTAAATAATTTCACAAACCAAACTACTACACCTATAATAGCAAATTTCTGGGGCGCCTGGGTGGCTCAGTCGGTTAAAGCCTCTGCCTTCAGCTTAGGTCGTGATCCCAGGGTCCTGGGGTCAAGCCCCGCATCAGGCTCTCTGCTCAGCAGGGAGCCCGCTTCTCTCTCTCTCTCTCTCTCTCTCTCTCTCTCTCTCGCCTGCCTCTCTGCCTACTTGTGATCTCTGTCAAATAAACAAATAAATAATCTTAAATATATATACATAACTTTCTCAGTGGAATCTATACAGCAATGCTATGGAGTGGTCAAGGCAGATATTATCATTCCCCACTTTAAAACGAGATACTAGGGTTTAAAAAAAGAGGAGAAGGGAGTTGGGGGAAATTGGAAGGGGAGGTGAACCATGAGAGACTATGGACTCTGAAAAACAATCTGAGGGTTTTGAAGGGGCGGGGGGTGGGAGGTCGGGGTACGAGATGGTGGGTATTCTAGAAGGCACGGATTGCATGGAGCACTGGGTGTGGTGCAAAAATAATGAATATTGTTATGCTGAAAATAAAAAATAAATTAAAAAAAAACTAAAGTCTCACTTCCTTAAAAATCACATGTAAGCCAATTTCTGGAAAAGATGGCAGAGTAGGAAGATACTAAGTTCTCCTCATTCCACAGATACAACTAGATAATACCCACATAATCCAGAAAAAGACTTAAAGAGTGGCAGAATAGATGCTGAACAGCTAAATGTTGAGAAGAGGCCACATCAAAGATAGTAGGAAGGACAGAGCCCAGGCAGGAGCTTAAAAAAAAAAAAAATCAGGACTGTCCTTGGGAGGAAGGGATGCCCTGGGGCCCAAGAATAGAGAGAAACAAACTCTCACATCAAGCACCCCAAGCATGAGGAACCCACACCAGGAAGACAAATCCCTGTAACATGTGACTTAGAAAATCAGAGGGGCTGAATTTTGAGATTTTGTATAATCAGGGGGCTTAGTACCTGGAACTTTAAAAATCAGTGGGCTCAACTGTGGAAGAGCCTAGAGGGTGACAGGAAACTGAGTCCCTAAGTTTAAAGAGACAACACAACAAACAGCCCCATGGAAAAACAACACAGAAGCAGTAGTTTGAAAAATGCCCAGGGTAACGAAGAAGATTTATTTACCAATCACAGAGGTGTGCTAGAGGGGCAGGGATCTTTAGGAAACTTCTCCAGGAACAAAGGAGTAGGCAAGTGCCATTTCCCTTCCCTGTCCCATAGCCTAGACACACAAATATCTGCAAGAACCAACACAGTGACAACACTCTTCACCTAACTTGCTAATAACACACCCTGCCCCCTGCATTCTCCTGTAGACACACCCCCTTAAACCAGACCTCAGCTCTAGGTCTACTCCCACAGCAGAACTCCAAAATTTGCTTATACCACAGGTGATGTCTCTGCACTGTCTTAGGGACTTACTCCCTCCAGCCCTTCAGGAGGAGTTTTCTAAAGTGACTTCAGGTCCCCTTCCACATCAGAACAGCACAAGCCTTGCTAATACCTCAAGCACAGTCCCCACATTCTTATGCAGACCTGCTCCTTCCAATATGGCCCTGGCCAGAGCCAATCCAAAACTACAGGACACTACAGAACCTTTTCTTCATAAGGCCACTACTTTCAAAAGCAGGAGACATCAGTGACTTTCTTAATACATAGAAACAGACACAGTTAGACAAAATAAGGAGACAGAGGAGTATGTCCCAGATGAAAGAACAGGACAAAATCACATGAAGAGAGCTAAACGAAACATAGATAATATGACAAATAGAAAATATTTTTTATTTTATTTTTTCAGTGTTCCAAAATTGTTTATGCACCTCACCAGGACTCCATGCAATCAATATGTGCCTCCATAATAACCATCACCAGGCTCACCCAACCTCCCAACCTTCCCCCCTCCAAAACCCTCAGTTTCTCAGAGTCCACAGTCTCTCATGGTTTGTCTCCCCCTCTGATTTCCCCCAACTCACTTCTCTTCTCCATCTCCCAATGTTCTCTGTGTTATTCCTTATGATCCACATGTAACTGAAACCATAAAATAATTGACTCTCTCTGCTTGACTTATTTCACTCAGCATAATCTCCTCAGTCCCATCCACGTTGATACAAAAGTTGTACTCATCCTTTCTGGTGGAGGCATAATACTCTATTGTATATATGAAACGTATCTTCTTTATCCATTCATCTGTTGAAGGGCATCTTGGCGCCTTCCACAGTTTGGCGACTGTGGCCATTGCTGCTATGAACACTGGGGTACAGATGGTCCTTCTTTTCACTACATCTGTATCTTCTTGGTAAATACCCAGTAGTGCAATTGCAGGGTCATAAGGTAGCTCTATTTTTAATTTCTTAAGGAATCGCCACACTGTTTTCCAAAGTGGCTGCACCAACTGGCATTCCCACCAACAGTATAAGAGAGTTCCCCTTTCTCCACATCCTCTCCAACACACGTTGTTTACTGTCTTGTTGATTTTGGCCATTCTAATTGGTGTAAGGTGGTATCTCAATGTGGTTTTGATTTTAATCTCCGTGATGGATAATGATGATGAACATTTTTTCAGGTGTCTGATAGCCATTTGTATGTCTTCTTTGGAGAAGTGTCTGTTCATGTCTTCTGCCCATTTTTTGACGTGATTATCTGTTTTGTGTGTGTTGAGTTTGAGGAGTTCTTTATAGATCTTGGATATCAGCCCTTTGTCTGTAGTGTCATTTGCAAATATCTTCTCCCATTCCATGGGTTTGCCTCTTTGTTTTGTTGATTGTTTCCTTTGCTGTGCAGAAGCTTTTGATCTTGATGAAGTCCCAAAGGTTCTTTTTCACTTTTGTTTCTTTGCCTTTGGAGACATATCTTGAAAGAAGTTGCTGCAGCTGACGTGGAATAGGTTACTGCCTATGTTCTCCTCTAGGATTTTGATAGATTCCTGCTTCATGTTGAGGTCTTTTATCCATTTCAAGTTTATCTTTGTATATGGCATAAGAAAATGCTCAAGTTTCATTCTTCTATACATAGCTGTCCAATTTTCCCAGCACCATTTATTGAAGAGACTCTCTTTTTTCCACTGATATTTTTTCCTGCTTTGTCAAAGATTATTTGACCATAGAGTTTCAGGTCCATATCTGGGCTCTCTACTCTGTTCCACTGGCCTATATGTCTTTTTTCATGCCAGTACCATGCTGCCTTAGTGATCACAGCTTAGTAGTAAAGCTTGAAATCAGGCAATGTGATACCCCCAGTTTTGTTTTTCTTTTTCAACATTTCCTTAGCAATTCGGGGTCTCTGACAGATAGAACACTTAAAGTAATAGTCATAAAGACACAGGACTTGAAAAAAGACTGGAGGAGCTCAGTGAAACCCTTAATAAAGATAGAGAAAACATAAAAAAGACATAGGGTGAAGAAATGGATTAAAAAGCAAGACCATCTATATGCTGCCTATAAGAGACTCATATCAGAACTAGAGACACATGCAGACTGAGAATGAAGGGAAAGGAAAGCATTTATCATGCAAATGAAAGCACAAAGAAAGCCAGAATAGCAATACCTATATCAGACAAAATGATTTTAAAACAAAGACTATAACAAGAGACAAAGAAGGTTACTATATAATCATCAAGGGAATAATTCAACAAGAAGACATAACAATTGTAAATATTTATGCACTCAACATGAGAGCACCCAAATATATAAAGCAGCTAATAACAAACATAAAGGAAGTAATCAATAGTAATACAATACTAAGAAAAGTTTTCAACACCCAACTTACATCAATGGATAGATCATCCAAACAGTAAATCAGCAATGTAATAGTGGCTTTGAAGGATACACTGGACCAAACTGAACTAACAGATATATTCAAAACATTCCATCCTAAAACAGCAGAATACACATTCTTTTCAAGTGCAAATGGAACATTCCCCAGAACAGATCACATATTAGGATACAAAGCAAGTTTCAACAAATTAAAAAAGACCAAAATCATACAGTGTGTCATTTCCAACCACAACTCTATGAAACTAGAAATCAACCACAAGAAAAAAAATCTGGAAAGAACACAAATTCATGGAGTGTAAATAATATGCTACTAAACAATAAGTATGACAACAAACAAATCAAATAGGTAATCAAATACATGAAGACAAATGAAAATGAAAACACAACAGTCCAAAATCTTGGGGATGTAGCAAAAACTACTGTAAGAGGGAAATTTAAAGCATTACAGACCTACCTTAAGAAGCAAGAAAAATCTCAAATAACCTCACCTTACACCTCAAGGAGCTAGAGAAAGAAGAACAAACAAAACCCCAAACTAAGAGAAAGAAGTAATAAAGATTAAAACAGAAATAAATGAAATAGAAACCAAAAAAATAAATAAAAACAGATCAATGAAAATAAGATCTGGCTTTTTTAAAAAAGATTAACAAAGTTGACAAACTTTTAGCAAGACTCATTTAAAAAAACAGAGAGAGGAAAAAAATATCAAAATGAGAAAGAGCAGAAATTACAGCCAACATCACAGAAATACAATGGATTGTAAGAGAATGTTATAAAAAACTATATGTCAACAAGTTACACAACTAGAAGAAACAGATAAATTCCTAGAAATATAACATCCCAAAATTCAATCAGAAAGAATTAGAAAATTTGAACAGACTGGATACAAGCAATGGATTAAATCAGTAATCAAAAACTCTCAACAAAGAGAACTCCAGGACCAGATGGTTTCACAGATGAATTCAACCAAACATTTAAAGAAGAGTTAATACTTATTCTTCTCAAACATTTCCAAAAAATAGAAGAGGAAAGAAAACTTCCAAATTTACTCTATGAGGCCAGCATTACCCTGATACCAAAACCAGATAAAGATATCCTTAAAAAAGTAGAGCTACAGGCTAATATCTCTGATGAATATAGACACAAAAAATCTTTAACAAAGTATTAGCAAACTGAATCTAAGAATACATTTTTTTTTCTAAGAATACATTTAAAGAAGTATTCACCACAATCAATTGGGACTTATTTCTGGGATGCAAGGGTGGTTCAATATTTACAAATCAACCAATGTGATATATCACACCAAAAAGAGAAAGGATAAAAACCATATGATCATTTCAAAAGACACAGAAAAAGCATCTGACAAAGCACCATATCCATTCATGAAAAAAAAAAAAAACCCTCAACAAAGTAGGTTTAGAGGGAACATGCCTCAACATAATAAAGGCCATATAAGGAAAATCCACAGCTAACATCGTACTTAATGGGGAAAAACTGAGAACTTTTCCTCTAAGATCAGGAACAAGACAAGGATGCCTACTCTCACTGCTTTTATTCAACATTGTACTGGGAAGTCCTAGCCACAGCAATTAGACAACAAAAACAAATAAAAGGCATCCAAATTGGTAAAGAAAAAATAAAACTTTCACTGTTTGCAGATGACATGATACTACATACAGAAAATCTAAAGACAGCACCAAAAACTACTGGAACTGGTAAATGAATTCAGTATGGTCATTGGATACAAAATCAAGAAACAAAAATCCATTACATTCCTATGCACTAATAAAGATATAGCAGAAAGAGAAGTTAAGAAAGTAACCCCATTTATAATTGCATCAAAAATAATAAAGTATCTAGGAGTAAATTTAATCAAGTAAATGAAACTGAAAACTACAAAACATTTATGAAAGAAATTGAAGATAACACAAACAAATGGAAAGATATTCCATTCTCATGGACTGCAAGAAATAGTATTGTTAAAATGTCCATATTACCCAATATTTTAGATTTATATATAAATATATAGATTAATGTAATCCCTATCAAAATACCAACAGCATTTTTCATAGAACTAGAATAAACAATTCTAAAATTTGTATGGAACTACTAAAGAACCTGAATAGCCAAAAAAAAAAAAAAGCAATCCTAAAAAAGTAAAGCAAAAATGGAGGCTCACAATCCCACATTTCAAGATATACTACTACAAAACTGTGATAATCAAAACAGTGTGATACTAGCACAAAAATTGACACATATATCAATAGAACAAAATACAAAATCGAGAAATAAACCCACAATTAAATGTTCAATTAACTATTATTATTAATTGTATGTCAATTATATGGTCAATTCAACAAAGGAGGAATGATTATGCAATAGGAAATAGTCTCTTCAACAAATGTTGTTGGGGAAATGGGACAGCTACATGCAAAGGAATGAAAATGGGTCACTTTCTTACACCATACAGAAAAATAAATTTGAAACGGATTAAAGGTCTAAATGTGAGACCTGAAACCATAAAAATCCTAGAAGAGAACACAGACCACAATTTCTGACGCTGACAATAGCAAAACTTTCTCAATATGTCTCCTGAGGTAAGGGAAACAAGAGCAAAAATAAACTATTGGGACTATACCAAAATAAAAGTCTCTACACAGAAAAGAAAATCAACAAAACTAAGAGACAATCCATTGAATAGGAGAAGATATTTTCAAATGACATATCCAATAAAGGGTTAGTATCCAAAATATACAAAGAACTTCTACAACTCAACACACACACAAAAATAATAATAATAATTCAATTGAAAAATGGGCAGAACCCATGAACAGATATTTAACCAAAAAAGTTATACAGCTGGCCAATGATCACATGAAAAGACTCTCAATATTACTCATCATCAGGGAAATGCAAATCAAAACCACAATGAGATATCACCTCACACCTGTCAAAACAGCTAAAATCAAAAACACAAGAAACAACAAGTGTTGTTGAGCATGTGTAGAAAACCAAATCTTTGAGTACTATTTTTGGGGATGAAAACTGGTACAGCTGCTGTGGAAAGCAGTATGGAGGTTCCTCAAAATATTAAAAATAGAATTAGTGGGGAGGGTATGTGCTTTGGTGAGTGCTGTGAAGTGTGTAAACCTGGTGATTCACAGACCTGTACCCCTGGGGATAAAAATATATATTTATAAAAAATAAAAAATTAAAAAAAAATAGAATTAGCATGATTTAGTGATTCTACTACTGGGTATTTACCAAAAAAAATACTAATTTGAAAAGATACATGCACCCCTGTGGTTTTTGCAGCATTTTGACAATAGCCAAATTATGGAAGCAGCCCAAGCGTTCACTGATAATGAACAGATGAAGATACACACACACACACACACACAGTGGAATATTAGTCATAAAAATGAGTGAAATCTTGCTTTTTGCAACAACATGGATGTATCTAGAGAGTATAATGCTAAGCAAAATAAGTCAGAGAAAGACAAATACCATACAATTTCACTCATATGTGGAATTTAAAAAACAAATGAACAAAGGAAAAAAGAGACAAACCAAAAACAGACTCTTTTTTAAATAATTGTCTTTTTAAGATTTTTTATTTATTTATTTGACACAGAGAGAGCTCACAAGTAGGCAGAGAGGCAAGCAGAGCGGGGGCGGGGAAGCAGGCTCCCTGCCGAGCAAAGAGCCCGATGCGGGGCTCTATCCCAGGACCCTGAGATCATAACCTGAGTGGAAGGCAGAGGCTTAACCCACAGAGTCACCCAGGCGCCCCCAAAAACAGACTCTTAACTACAGGAAACAAATTGAAGGTTATCAGAGGAGAGGTGGATACGGGGTGGTGAAACAGGTGATGGGGATTAAGAGTACACTTACCATGATAGCACTGAATAATGTATAGAATTGTTGAATCACTATGTAGCACACCTGAAACTAATATAATACTTTTTGTTTACTATACTGGAATTAAAATAAAATTTAAAAACCATATATTGTTTAGTCTAATTTCAAACTGAGAATCGCTATCCATTATCACTGTAGTCTCACTGTGTTCAATGAGAACTTCATTCTGAGGTTGTTGAGATATATGTATGGCTTTATAAAGATGTCCCTTTCAATGAACTAAGCAACTCACAAGATGCAAATTCTAATCTTGGTGGACTTAAGTGGTGAAAAAAGGTAAATTTTCCTCTCTATAATGAGGGGAAAGCAAAGAGAACTCCTCATGGGGAGCAGGTGAAAATAACTTCATATACATGGAATGTAAAACAAATAAAATGCAGCATAAGCTAGCTTCACTCTCCATCTGCAGGTCAGAAATGATAAAACATAAGATAGGAAATTGCAAGGGGGGAGAGGGTTGTACATAAGCAACTAAGTCCCCCTAGAAGCTGCAAGTGGTTTTCACCAAAGCTGCTTCTTTGTAGTTGTTTTAGCTGATGTTAATGAAACTCCTTTCTGGTTAATAGGCCATATGCTCCATTCTGTCTCCCGGAGAGGGAGCACATACATTCTCCCTGAATTTTGTCTCTGCTAGCTCCAGGAAGACAATGGCTCTTCTGGATCTGACAATTTAAGCAGAGCCTCTGGCTCCAACATTTTTCTGCTTGTCTCTGAAAGAAGCACACTGAGGTGGTAAAGGAGTTGTTGAGAGGTCACTGCTTCATCTAGAAAGATCACTCAAGGGGCACAAGGAGCTCCACAGTAAAGTCAGCCATCTTTCCAAAGTTAGGGGCCAACATGGGCAGGCACAGTGACATGCAAGGTAGCAAGTTGCCTGTTCTTGGAAGAAGGCTGTGCTGGAGGTGGTAATTTACAGGGGTGGTTTGGGTGGTAGTAAAAAGTCAAACTGGCTGCAGCAAAGAGTTGAGTATGTATATCTGATACCATACTTCTAATGTTTTCCAAAATGAGTTTCACCAAGAGATGTTATACTAAAAAAGACAGAGATGATGGAGATTGGGGGAGGAAGGAGAGAAAGAGAAGTCTTTATGGTTAAAAAAATTTGAGGGGTGCCTGGGGTGGCTCACTCAGTCTAGCCTCTGACTCTCAGTTTCAACTCAGGTCATGATCTCAAGGCTGTAAGATCAAGTCCCATGTCAGGCTCTGCACTGGGTGTGCAGCCTGCTTAAAATTCTTTATCTTCCTCTCCCTCTGCCCCATGCTTGCTCATGCTCTCTCTGTAAAAAGAAAAAAAAAAATAGGAAACACTGGGGTTAACAGAACTTCTTTAAAGCCTTGGAGTTGCTTTTATGAACTATAATGCTTTAAAAGAAATAGTAGTATTCAACATTTCCCTAATCTATTTAACCACTTTTTATATAACTTCTGCAGAAGTTGGAATGCTATTGGCTATGAATGGCAATACCTAGCAAACAATGTCTCAAACAATACAACCATTTTAAAAAGCTCACATATCATGATGTGCAGAGGAAGGTTTTCCTTATTTGGTCCAGGGTCTCAGGGAGGTCACAGTGCTGGCTGTGAAGCTCTGCGATTCTGTTGGCCTTTCCCTCATGGTGGCAGAAAACTAGAGCAGCATCAAGCATCACAGAACAACATTCCAAGAGCAGAAAAACAAAACAAAACAAAACAAAAAACTCTTCCCACTGGCTTCTCTCTCCTTTTCCCAGAGACCATCCCAGAGACCCAGAGACATCCCCATACATGCCATTAGCCAGAGCTAGATCACACAGATATCCTTAACTGCAAGGGAAGCTAAGAATTTGGATATCTGATTTTCCCAAGCCTCTAGTGGGAAGTAGGCAAGAAAAGGGGGATTGGGAGTAACTCTTGGCCAAGCAACCAATAGCCACAGCCTTTCTTGGGGTTACTGTTCTAAGTGTGTTATGGAGGTATGTTTCACCATTTTGGCAAGTCAGGAGAAAGAGAAGCTGGTTTAAGTTCTTTTATGGGTTGAACTGAGTCCCCCCAGAATTCATAATGTTAAAGCCCTAGGATTACATGTTTCGAATATGAGAGAGAATGGAATGGAATGGAATGGAACAGAGCAAAATGGAATGGAATAAATGGGAAACAGAAGAGAATAGATCAGAGTTTATCAAAAGTAGATATTTTATCAACTTTTATTTCACTTAGATATGCATCTATATTAGATAGTGAGGTAAAGTATGTATTTTCTGTAAGTCACATTCAAAATAATTTGAAAGCCATTCCATTAGACTCTAGATTCTAGGGCAAGGGTCAGCAAACTATTGTTGAAAGACCAAATCTGGCCTGTCTTTGTAAATAAATGTTATTGAAAGACAGCCACACTCATTTATTTATGTATTGTCTATGGCTGCTTCTACCACACGCAGACAGAGTTGAATACTGCAACAGAAACCATACAACCCACAAAGCCAAAACTATTATCTGGCCCTCTACAGATCAAGTTTGCTGAACCCTGTTCCAGCAATGTGGACCAACTGCTGAAGGAGGCAACTGGTTACTTAAAGGAAAATGGAGATGCAATTATGAGAATAAGAATACATGAACGGGGGAAACAAAAACAAATTTCTTTAGTAACCCCTGAAGAAGAAGCCAAAAGCAGATATAAAGAAAGAGAGCACAGAGTCAAAGATACAGCCTGGAGGGGTAAAATGCAAGCATCAAAGTGGCCTGGAGCTTGGCATGGCAACCTGTGAGTCGAAGAGGATACAGACTGAAATGTCATCCATTCCTGGTCCTGTCCTTCTCAGTCTTCAAAAACAGACCAAGTCCTTAGTCACCTTGCAGTTTTGTCCATTTGTGCCCTTTGCTCCCTCTACAACCATATCTTAGACCTGAGCCTAGGGTTCCCCCATGTTTCTGACAGTGCTGTTCTGGAGAAGCACCCTCAGTATAGACCAAGTCCTACTTGGACACCAGTCAGGAAAAGCACTCCTCTGCTACCTGGAACATACCAGGGACAGCTGTACCATTCTCTGTATTTTTTTTTTTAAGATTTTATTTATTTATTTATTTGACAGAGAGAAATCACAAGTAGATGGAGAGGCAGGCAGAGAGAGAGAGGGAAGCAGGCTCCCTGCTGAGCAGAGAGCCCGATGCGGGACTCGATCCCAGGACTCCGAGATCATGACCCGAGCCAAAGGCAGTGGCTTAACCCACTGAGCCACCCAGGCGCCCCCCATTCTCTGTATTTTAACCAGGATCACATGGCTCAAGTTCCCATTCCTCTCCTTCAAGGACCTCTTAGATCACGTATTCTCAGCCCTTGCACATGGAGACCCCCACATGCTCCAAAAAGCTCCAGAGTTCCAGTTGTTTTGGAGAAGCTCCCAGTTTACAGGGAATGATATGGCCAGAGGAGTGTTTTCATGGGATAAGATTGGCCTATGAAAAGTGCTAACACACAGATTTGGAGAGATTCTCATTCATGTTGGACACATTACCTATGATGGGTCATAGCAATCCTGCGAGCCTGAGCTGTACGTGAGGGCCTCTGTTACAGTTTTTGCTTGTGTTCTGACCACAGTGTTACCTCCCATCTATGGCAGTAGGGGTCTTCTATCCTGTGCAACACCCACTGCAGATAAGCAGGGTAGCCACCCCATTCCCCCACCTCAGCTCCACAGTTTCTGTACCACCTCCATCTCCAAGAGCTTTCAAGACATCTACTCTGCAAGGCTAATGGGCCCTTCTGATCCATGTCCTCACTTGACCCCACTAATATAGTGGCTTGATGCTAAGCTGTGCCAGATGAGGAATGGGTATTCCTTGCTCACATGGGCCCCTCTTCTCACTCTGCCCTTAAGCCCTTCCCTTATCCCCTCCACTGAGAAGATAGAGACAGATTATGATGAACCATGGAACCATGAACAATAATTGCATTGTTACCTTTGCCTGACCGTGGGAGATATGAAATTAGCCAGGAAAAGTATATTTGACAATAAATTACACAAAGAGATGGTTTCCAGATGTGAATAGGAAGAGATGGTACATGGACACTACAAAGGGTCTTCACTGGTACAGACTAGACAACATATCATTGCCTAAGTCAATACTGCCTCTCTACACATTATTCTAAATCTTCACCGATAAGCCACTTAGCTTACACAAGCCCATGACTTCTGTAAGACACCTTAACTAGACTTGTTTATATAGTAAGGGCCCTGCAAAACATATTTGCCCAGGGTTTCATACACCCTGGTATGGCCCTACCCTCTGCAGAATGGCTGTCAAAGCAGTAGATTTGGGGGCACATGCGTGGTGCAGCTTTTTAAGTGTCTGACTCTTGGTTTTGACTCAGATCATGATCATCTCAGGGTCATGAGATGGAGCCCCACATTGGGCTCCACACTCACCATGGAGTCTGCTGAAGACTCTCCCTTTCCAGGATGCCTGGGTGGCTCAGTCGATAAGCATCTACCTTTGGCTCAGATCATGACCCCAGGGTCTAGGATCCAGCCCCATCAGGCTTTTTGCTTGGCAGGGGGCTTGCTTCTCCCTCTTGTGTTCCCCTGCTTGTGTTTCCTGTCTCGCTGTGTCTCTGTCAAATAAATAAATAAAATCTTAAAAAAAAAAAAAAAAAGACTCTCCCTCTCCCTTTCCCCTCTGTCCCTCCCCACTGCATGCACACTCTTGCTTTCTTTAATATAAATAAATAAATAAATATTTTTTAAAAAGCTGGTGGGGGGGATAGCAGATCTGATGTCTCTGCCTTTTGGAGGCCAGGAGGCCCTACCATTCTGAAATAAAGCCCACCTACTAAGAACCTTACTGAGTCACATATTCATCCAAAGATCCAATTTTTAAGGCCTATTGTCCTTGGCAGCCCTGAAGTGGGAAATGTTTCCATTATCACCTCATTACCTATATCTTGAGCCATCCTATTATTTGGGTCTTTGAAAACACTCCTATACTAAAACAAATTCATGGTTCATCTTCGGTCAGGTTACAAAAGATTTGAAAATGCTGAATCCATTCTAAGGAGGAGCCTGCTTTATATATATGCTGGATGTTGAAGCAGACAGAGTATATCACTTAAACTGTATTTTTATATCAACTCATAAATGTTTTTTCATTATACAAAAATAACCTCTCCCCTTTTATTCTGTCAAAATGTCTCTTTATTAGGTTATGGTTAATGGTTTAAGAAGCAATTTGCAGTGAAACATATCAGTGCATTTTATAGCTATCAAAGAGAAGCACAATGACACCATTTTCAGGGTGTTGATGTCATTATTCTGGGGCCTGACTTCCTTGTGGAACTGATAGGTGCAAAAGTAAGTAATTAAGTATCTCTTTTTCCTTTTGGTATTGTAGTCAAGCTCTCAAATTCCCAGATGTCAGATGGGAGCGTCTGGCTTTTAAATAAGAGAAACAGTTTACAAGTAACCAGGCGCAAAGGAAGGTGACTCCACTTAGCACTTAATAATGAAGCTCTCCTTGTCCTTTTGTGTAACTCTCAGAAGTAAAACTCTGACTAGCTTCAGAAGAGTGGTCAAATTGAGTTCATGTTTATTAATTAGCTCATTATATTTGTTAGGCAGGAAACAAGCTTGTTAAAAAAAAAAAAAAAAGATTTAGTCATTTTATAGCCCAGAATTAACCTTTCTTGAAGTCAATTTCTATGGCGATTAGGCAAACAATATTTCCATCAGACCACCAGAATTATGAAGGTGTTTTGTACATCCATTTGTGAAGGAAACGTTAAGATCAGAAGTACAAACTATATACAGTATTCATCTCTATTTCTAAATTGTTCATGGAATTTGCTTTGAATCTGAGATGACTCAAGACTACAGAGCTCTTCTGCATTGCTGCACAAGCCACAACAGAATTAGAACATTGCCTCCAATATACATCATGTTGTTGTTCTTGTATTATGTTTGCCTGGAGCCATCAGAGGAGTTCATATCACAGCACATAGATTCTTACATAGCTACTTCAGAGTACAAGTTTCCCAGAAGTTCTTCCCCCTGCACACACTCAGACACATCTGATAAATTTGCAAATAAATGAAAGAACTTGAGATGTGGGACACCCCAGCCATGTTCTCTGTGGTGTGATCCCTTGCACATCTAAAGTACATACTCTCTGAGAGCCCACCTAAGTTTAGAACCGGAGGGAACACTCTAAGTGGAGTCAGGAAGTCCCAAGTTCAAATTCTTCACTACTTATGAAGACAGATAACCTGGACAGGTTACATAAACTCCCAGTGAAATGGGAATAAAAATATCTACCTTCCAGGGCAGTCATGAGGACTGAATGGCATATTTGTATGTGAAACGCATAAAACTTGGTAGGCATTTAATAAATAAAAAGTGCCCTTAAGATGCAAACTCTTCTGCTTTTGTGACTATTAATCATCAGAAAATGAGAGGAAAGGAGTCGTCTCTTGTATCCTTGAATTTGGCTGCCCTGAGATTTATAGCATCTGTGGAAGCAATAAACCACCAGCTCTAAAATGGGCCAGGTTATAATAGTACCTATTCCTCCCTCCTTCTCTTTTCCCTTAAGTCTTCGGCTCTTTACTCAATAACACTGTATGAAGCATTTTTATGTGCCAAGTATTGAAAAGTATATAATTTAGTAAGAAATGTATATTATATTCTTGTGAAAATAATAGCACTTTTGGTTACTGTTTACTATGCACAAGGCAAAGCTTTGTTTTTATTATCTCATTATGATGATGAGATAATAATGGGATAACAATAATTTCATCATAAAGTTACTATTTTTATTCCAGATTTTACAGCTAAAAAAAACTGATACTCAGGAAGACCATGTAATTGGTGAAAACTTTATAAAAGACAAAAAAAAAAGTTGAAAAGCCTCCAAGCTTTACAGCTGTGTGTTATTTTGGCTTCCCAAGAAGATACCACGCCAGGATGAAAGGGTGCAAAACTCTTCAATAACTACAGAAATGTAAATTAAAACAACAATGAGTGTCATTTTATACATATTAGAGGACACAAATCAAAAAGCTGGGTAATCCAAGCATTGGCAGGGATGTGAGGTATTGAAGGCTTGTAAACTGCAGGGAGAGCACACCGTGGTGCAGCCACACTGGACAGCAGTCTGTTGCTACTTGCTGAAATAAAGAATATACACACACTGTGTCCCAGCAAGCCCACTCCTGGGAATCTGTCCTAAGAAATCCTCCATGTGTCCACAAGGCAGTTTTTTTTTTTTAATTTATTTTCAGCGTAACAGTATTCATTATTTTTCACCACACCCAGTGCTCCATGCAATCCATGCCCTCTATAATACCCACCACTTGGTACCCCAACCTCCCACCCACCCCCGCCATTTCAAACCCCTCAGATTGTTTTTCAGAGTCAATAGTCTCTCACGGTTCACCTCCCCTTCCAATTTCCCCCAACTCCCTTCTCCTCTCTAGCATGGAGGCATGCTATTTGTTATGCTCCACAAATAAGTGAAACCATATGATAACTGACTCTCTCTGCTTGACTTATTTCACTCAGCATAATCTCTTCCAGTCCCATCCACGTTGCTACAAAAGTTGGATATTCATCCTTTCTGATGGAGGCATAATACTCCATAGTGTATATGGACCACATTTTCCTCATCCATTCGTCCGTTGAAGGGCATCTTGGTTCTTTCCACAGTTTGGCGACTGTGGCCATTGCTGCTATAAACATTGGGGTACAGATGGCCCTTCTTTTCACGACATCTGTATCTTTGGGGTAAATACCCAGGAGTGCAATTGCAGGGTCATAGGGAAGTTTTTCAACCTCAGAACTACTGACATTTAGGACTGAATAATACCTTGTTTAGGAGACTGTCCTGTGCAATGCAAGATGTTCAGACCCCTAACCTGTACCTCCCAGATGCCAGTAGCATCTTCTCTGGTAGTGACAACCAAACATGTCTCTAGACATCGCCAAATGTCCTGGGAGGTGCAAAATCATTCCCAGTTGAGAACAACTACCATAAGGGGACATGCTTGAGGATGTTCATTGCAGTCCCATTTATGAAAGCAGGAGTTGGGAGCCATCACGATGTCTATCATCAGGAAAATGCTAAATAAAATTCCATGACCAGCATGGAATAGTAGGCAGCTATTAAATAAAATAGATCAGATGTAAACCATAGCAACATGAATGGAGATTTAAATTTCAGTCCCAAGGAAAAGGAAAGTGAGATATAGAGCACAATATCATTTGTAAAAATTTAAAATACTGTATACATTCACAGAATAGACATTTTGCAAGAATACACTTGAACAAAAAGATGCACCTGAAACACATTGGAATGGTTGCTCAACTGGTAGGAACAAGGCATGGAGAGGCAGAGGATTAAAAGGAATAAAACAAGAAAATGTCTTCCTTAAACCAATAATAATACCAGGTGTGAGGAATAAGATAAACTCTGCTAGCTCTTGAAGATAAAGCAAAGCCAAAAGAAATAGGCATAATGAGTCAAATATAGATAATACTCCAGAGATTGAGGTAGGAGCCACTTCAGGTGGGAGTGGTCAGAGAAAAGGTGGCAATTTCAGCGGAGTCATGAAGGATGAACAGACTTAACAGATATAAACAAGTATGTGTATGTGTTGAGGGGGGCTGATATTTCAGAATGTTCAATGGCAGTGACCACCCACTGATCACATTTACAAATCTGTCTCACTTGATTTTGAGAATATTTTGATTTCCTCATTGTACATTCTGAAATTCAGAGGTTAAGTAACTTACCTCTCACACCAAAGGCCATTCTGTTTACACATAAGAGTTGTTCTCTTTAGGTCACAGATTTTCTGGACTGGACTTCTTACTTTTAAAAAAGAACCCAGAACACCTCAGGCAGGGAGGGACTTCACATCCCCATCCAAAAGTCACCAAGCCCAAGTGTTTGATTATCTCTAGAATCTATCATCTCCTTTCATCTCCCACTACCATTACCCTGGTCTAAGCCAACAGGACCTCTTGACAAACAGCAGCTTCTCATAGACATCCCTCATTCACCCTTGCACATCCATTTAGATCCATCCTGAACACTCATTTGATCACGGTGATCTCCTCTTAAAACCACAGTGATTCCCCAGTGCCCTCAGATTAGAATCTAAATTTCCGAATATGACTATCCAGGACTTTCATGATCTGGCCCAAGGCCCTGGTTCTTTCCAAAAAAAAATGCAACTTGGATAGCTGAACTTTCATGCCATATCCAACACTTAACATTCTATTATTCTTTGTCAAAAAGACTTCACAATTTAAAAATTGTTAGTTGGGCTCATTAGCTTTAAGGAATTATCTAAGTCAAGGGGTACCTGAGTAGCATGGTCGGTTAAGCATCTGATTCTCGGTTTTGGCTCAGGTCAGATCTCAGGGCTGTGAGATCTCAGGGACCCTGTGATCTCAGGGTCTCAGGGTCGTGAAATCAAACCCTGAGTCAGGCTCTGTGCTCCATGCAGAGTCTGCTTAAGACTCTTTCTTCCTCTGTCTCTTCACCCACCCCCTCAAGTAAATAAATCTTAAAAAAAAAAAAAAAAAAAGAATTATCCAAGTCGGGCACCTGGGTGGCTCAGTGGGTTAAAGCCTCTGCGTTTGGCTCAGGTCATGATCCTGGGGTCCTGGGATCGAGCCCCGTATCAGGCTCTCTACTTGGCGGGGAACCTGCTTCCCTTTGTCTCTCTCTGCCTGCCTCTCTGCCTACTTGTGATCTCTGTCTGTCAAATAAATAAATAAAATCTTAAAAAAAAAAAAAAGAATTATCCAAGTCTTATTTAATAATTGCAGGGAACAAAACCAAATAAAGTACTGTATATAGGATAAAGGATAGGATATGTATATAGGATAAATAGGATAAAGCATTAGAGCAGGGCGTCACTCAGAGATAAATGGTAGTAGCATTTGTGGCTTCTAAAGCCATGAGCAGAAAGCATTATATTTAATCAATAAGTAAACAAACATTACTAGGTGTTTACTATATGATACATGCTGTGATGCATAGCAGTAAAAGGGAAGCATTGCTTAGTTCCTGACTTTAGGGAACTCACAGTCCCAGGGTACAGGTAACTGTAATGAGTAAGTAGGTTAACTCCTACAATAGAGAGGAGTACAAAGCATAATGGGAGTATATGGAAAGACCACAAATCAAGGAATGTTTCTCAAAGAAGTGAAAGTTTTGCTGAGATCAAAAGTTGAACACGAAGTAGGAGTGTTAAGTTTAGGAGGATTGCGGGTTGGGAGGAGTCAAGGAAAGCCACTACAGAGGGAATACCCAGTAAGAAGACCTGGGATACGGGAGCAGGACATTCAGGAAATGAAGCAATTTAGCATGGCTTAAAATACTCACATGGCTTTTAAAACAGGGTATTGTTATGCCCTATTAACATAAATCAACTGTATCTGAGAAATCCTTATGATGCAGAAGGAACACTACACAGTGTGGAAAACCTTTCCTTATAGTCCCAACTCTGCCAGAAACCAACTATCTGATAGTGAGAATCTCATTTAACCAATCTGAGTCCCTCTTTCTTCATCTGAAATGGGAAAAAAAAAAAAAGACCTTTCTGTCTTCATAAGATTGCAGGGAGAATAGAATGAAACTAAATGAAACTAAAACTCCAGACAAATTTTGGTATTTTTGATTATTGTTCTAAAAATATTCACTTCCCACTGATACTGGACTGAGCCATTCATTGCTTGGCCAATGAATTGTTAGTGGATGTGACACAAGTATAGGCCTTATAGACCTTAGATGTATTTGTATGTGTTGGTTTGGTTCTTGAGCACCAATGAATCACCATAAGAAGCTCCTCCCCTTCAGCCTGTGCCCTTGGACTAACATATGTGGAGATTTCAACACAAGACCACATTAGCCATGCCAAAGCTCACCTGAACACTTATTAGCATGAGAATAAATGCTTATCATTATAAACTCACAATGAATTCTGGGGTGGCTATACAGCATTAGTTCATTAATTGCTAACTACGCTGCATAAAGTTAGTGTCTAAGAAACATATTTATTATCTGTTTCTGCAGATCAGAAATCTAAACATGACTTAGATGGGTTCTCAGCAGAGCTACTTCCAAACTCCCTCAGCTTGTTCACAGAATCTACATCCTGGATTCATTGTAGCTTACTTCTCCAAAGCTAGCAAAAGGAAGAGAAACACTCTAGAACAGGTTGGCTAACGGGATCTAATTTTACAGCAAAAGGCTTAGAAACCATTTAAGTATTTTAGAGGCAGCTGGGTGGCTAAGTCACTTAAGCATCGGACTCTTGATCTCAGCTCAGGACCTAATCTCAGGTTGTCAATTCAAGCCCTGCATTGGGCCCCATGCCAGATATGGAACCTGCTTAAAGAAATAAAGAAATAAAGAAATAAAAAGCTATTTGAGTATTTTAATGTAACATCATCACAGGAGTGGCATCCCATCATCTTTCCATACTCTGCTGGTTAGAAGCAAGTCATATTTACAGAGAGAAGATTATGCAAGTGTATGAACACCAAAAAGCAGAGATCAAGAGGGTCACTTATCATTTGTCTGTAATAGACCACTGTAAGGCATTCTCATGCTTCTTTCTCCCCAGGCAATGACTATACCACAACTTAGTGAATAATGTAAGCTATTAGGAACCACATATCTATAAGCCCCACCTCATATTTATAAATCCATTGCTTTGACCCAAAAGAAAAGAGGGTAGGAGTGGGAAAACACATATTCACATATATGTTTATGGAAGGTCCATCAGAGGGAACTTTCAGAGTTGGAAAGAACTTCAAAAGTTATTCAATCCACATTACTGTTTATGGATGAGGAGATGAAGGCTGAGAAAGTTGGTTGTTGCAAGACCCAGAGCAGTCAGTAGCAGACATTCAGATATCCAGGCCAATGCTGCTTCCACTGTCTCTGCTCCTTCTCAAGGGTCTCCCAGTAGTCTCTAAGTTAGTTTGATCACAAAGATCAGAAAAAGTTCCTGTTAAAAACACACATTTCTGAAACTTGCTATCAGAATCTCCAGGGTGCAAAAGCCCAAGGTTTTTATTTCAACCAAGCTTCTAAATGTGATTCCGATTAAGCAAGTTTGGGAAACTCTGTTCTCACTTCATTCCTTTAGTTGACAGTTTATTTATTAAGCATATCCACTGTGTCAAGTTTTAGGAAAGATGTTGGGAATACAACAGATGGGTGTAGATACCATACCTACCCTTATGAAGGTTGCCACCCAACTAGGAAAAGAGACATTGACCAAGAAACTCCAAGTGTAAGAGTACTAGATGAAGTACAAAATACTGTGAGAAGTGGACAAGAAAGGCAGCTAACCTCAGGATCTGGGGAACCTGAGGAAATTACATTAAGCTGAGCCCTGTTAAAGGGCAAGCAAGCGGGGGATAGGGAGAGCAGGATAAGAGCATTCCAGGGAAGACACAGCAGATTCAAAGGACCTAAGGCAAGAACACAGATCCCATCTTAAGACCCCACAAGGATGTAGGCAGCGAGTTGAAAGAAGACAAGAGACAGATAAGCCAAACATGAGCTTCTGTAAAGGCCTTAGAACAGTGCTAGGAATCCATAAAATGTATGGAATCAGTATAAAGAAGTCTGCACCCTAGTATGTGGGCAGCCCCTAACAAGTGTCAGTCATGGTTTGTAAACCTCGCCAGTGCACTGATTTACAGCCAGCATCAACACCATGACAGATGCTGTTTTTATTTCAGATGTTCCTGGTGCTCTATTTGACATGGCCTTGGGAACTTAGCAAAGAAAAGCATTTGCTAAGACATTTTGACAGAGAGGACACTGTCAAACAAAAGGAAAAAAAAAAAAAAGAAAAAGAAAGAAAGAAAGAAAAAGAAATGGCCGTAAGAGCAGCTGTAGCTTAACCAAATGAATGACAGTGGGGAAAGGCAATTTCTGTGTGGTCAGGAGAGGGCAACAAAGACTTAAGGGATTTCCTTATATGATGCTCTGAGTTCACATCCACTAAACTCCAGACCTACTCACACAGATGATTTCCTGTAAGTGAGATACAAGCGGTCTTTCAAGTGTGACAGAGGAAGCAATTATATTTTCTGGTCAAACTGGGTGAAGAAATTCTATGGCTGTCACTATACTGACTTCATATTCTTCAGGAAGAGATTTTTTTTTTTCCTTCTCCAAACTCTGTAGAGCTTTGTTCACAGAAAGACAAATTACTACACAAAGAAGCTTGGTGAGAAAAATCCCCATTATCTGCAGAAGTTACCTGGAATAGGAAGAAAGGAGGGGAAGACAAAAAAAGAAAAAGTTTTTCTTTTTATTTTATATACTCATCATTGCTTAAATTGTATGAAAATACCATGTTCTATAACTAAGTTTTTAAATTTAAAAAAAATGCAAACACACTAAAATCCAACCCAATCAATTTGCTCATTCAATATTTACTCACTTTTAAAAGATAAGTGTAATTAACTTAAATCTTCAAGTCCCCCACCATACTGAGCCTAGCTACACTGGGACAGGAAAATTAGTCCAAAAAGCCTTGAAAAATTAGCAAAATTCTGAAAGTTGGACAGAAGCATGAACGTGGGAAATGTGAAGATGTACAAGTCTCTTTGCCATATCTCTCCTCAGAGCCCCATTGTCAGAGAAGGGGTTAGAAACTCCCATCTCCACACTCTCCTTTCAAACCTCCCACCTGCACTGACTCACTGCCTCATTTCTTCATAGCCTGCCCCCTTTCTTCCAGGTCCCTGGTTGTTTCCATATTTCCAGAGGTAGCTGAAGTTGATCTGCTCTCCCAACACTGTTATTCTGCACCTCCTACCCACTACCACATCCACACCACAAAGGCCTGGAGCCACAGCAGCAAGCAAAGAGAACTCCACACTAAGTAGGAACTGGAGGGAAAGTGACTGATACTTCAGTGTTTTCTTGTTTTTTCTCCCTGTCACACATGACCCTGGGCATTTGGGAAACCCTAAAATAAACAAAACATGTTTATTCTCTTCTGACTAACAAAACATGGCACCTGCTTTCAGAATCCCTCTAATTTGAATGGGGAGATGAGGCACAAACATAATCATTTTAAGGCAACATGGTATGTGAAAAAATACCACAAGAGAGAAACAGATGAAGAGCTATAGGAAATCAGATGGATTTTTGTTTGAGTAGTCTTACACATTTAAATGGATGTCCAGCACAATGATGAGGACAGCACAATGTCTGAGATCTCCAAACCCAAGGAGCAAAATAGTTGAAAGGATTATCATGAGTTTCAATCTGCAGCTAATGGATTTTACCCTACCCGCCTATTTGCTGAGAGAAGTGTAGGGCAGAAAGAAACCCTATTTCCAAAGATGCTGCATGCTATCAAATGTTTTCACATAGACATCAATGCTTAATTAACACCTAATATAACTGACTGCAATGACTGATCTGAGATTAGGATTTAGAAGGACTGTGAGGGTTGTTAGCAGGGATTTTGATGTGGTTCTGGCATATAACACCAGAAAGGATCAACAAGCCCCTTGAATGTTAGATAAAAGCCATAGAGCTTCTGCTCATAACAATAAATACACAGACCAATAAAATTTGCCTATAATTTTAGTGATAGTTGGGGCGCCTGGTTGGCTCACTAGGTTAAAGGCCCTGCCTGTGGCTTAGGTCATGATCCCAGGGTCCTGAGATCAAGCCCCCGCATTGGGCTCTCTGCTCAGCAGGGAGCCTGCTTCCCTATCTCTCTCTCTGCCTGCCTCTCTGCCTACTTGTGATCTCTGTCAAATAAATAAATAGAATCTTAAAAAAAAAAAAAATTTAGGGATCGTGAACCCAAGCCCATCTCTTAAGTTCCCAGGCATCCATGAGCTCCCAGACAAAACACAGGTATTGGAACCAGACATATATCTAAATCTTGGCCCTCCCATCTTTGGCATAGGGTCTTGGAATTCACCTTTCTGATTCTGGGAAGTCTCTTCTACAAACCTAAGATGATGACAGACCCCAGAGTCATTGTTAGGCCTAAATTAAAATAAAACTAATATGTAAAACACTGACACATACATAGTAAGTTATCAACAAATACGAATTCCTATTAATGACTATTCCTTTAAGAAACGTATTCTTGAATTTTAAGCAACTGGCTTAAAAATCTCATTTATAAATCATAAAAACAAAAAAGAAATTCCATTAGGATTAAGTTTTAAGCTTCCATCCTAAATGTGCATCTTAAATGTGCACACCACTTGAATCATGGGCAAAGTACAAAGTAAATACAGTATAGGGGAATGTATTTTATGTAAAGGATAAATTACTGAAGACCTTGCATAAATGAAAAGCTGCATAATCACAACTAATTTCCCATTGGAATAAATACAGAGTATGAAGATGCTGGCACATTAATCTACAATCATTGTAGCAATATTTTGTTATATAGCAGCCTTTTATTTCCTCAGCACTGTCTATATCATTTCATAAAGTACTCTCTTTGACATGAAGAACACAGTGTCCTGAAGCATGTGTTTGTCTCAATAGTATTTTATCACATCTACCTTCCTTGCCGGTTATTGGTTTTCAGGAATATTTTTAGAACTAGCAGCAACACCAGTACCACCCTTAATGAAAACATGTATGACATTATTTCATAATTACAAAAAGACCTCAATTATTCTAATAGCAAATATTCAAATAAAGGCACACTAGCAACCAATATCACTTGTAGAAGTTCCTTTTCTGAAAAACCATGGTGGATTTGTCCATTTACAGGGCTGAAGTAAATGGGGTCCCTGTGAAGCAAAAGTTAAACACAGCTACCATTTCACTCAAGCTGCTTTGAAATTACACAATTCTTGATAATTTTTCTTTGAAATACTTGCATTATTTCATATGTGCCCAGGGTAAAATTTTGTTAGTATTTAGTAGACACATTTTCATATGCACACAAAATATGACTATACATAAAATATTACTATAGCCATAAAATATGACTATACTGAAGAACAAAGGAAAAGTAACTTTACCATCTGACTCACAGCTTTAATTAGTGAATCTGATGAACCTCAGACTTTATCTATTAAGGCTGCCAGCTCTGATACACTGGGTGTTATCTACATTGGTATTAAAGAGTAGAAGTCAACAGATGGCCACAGTTTCACAGCAGAAGAAACACTCTCTGACCTTATCTCACAGGGACTCTGAAAAACATTAGTGCTTAGAATTCTGAGAATCTAGAACTCAGGGCAAAGACAAAATGGAATACTGCCAGCCAGGCAGGCTAACTGGTAGACACAGCTCAGCTGAAAAAGAGGAAAAGCAGAGCAGGGTGTTGATCAAAGAAGAAAGAAATGTCCTTGAAAATGAAAAACTAGACCTTCTCAGGAGCAATGTCTACAACAGCTATCTGGTCAAAGCAAACTAAAAACCTAAAAATAGGTACTGAAGGGTTGTATCAGTGTCAATTTCCTGATTATGACATTGTCCCACAGGTATGCAATATGTTATCTGACCACTGAGGAATATTAGTGCAGGGTATGGGGGATCTCCCTGTATTATTTTTTAAAATTGCATGAAAATCAACCCAAAAATAATCTCAAAGAAAGGGGAAAAGAAAATTGGTATTTAAGTGGAGAGGGCTAATCAGCTATTTGAGCAAGGATTTAGCTACAGGGAAGTTCCTCACAATGCTCCTTATATCATCAAAGTACTGCACAAACTATCTAAATGTCTAAAGGCAAGAGATTATTAGCTCATTATAAAAGAGAACTGTGGCGTGTGCATATAAAAAATACTATGCAGCCACTAAAAACGTTTTATAGGAAAACATATACAACTTGGAAAAATGTTCACAATATATTTTCACAAAGCAGACTGTAAAACAAAATGATCACAGTTTTATAAACTGTAGTATACTTTATAATTTAACCTACAGAAAGGACTGAAAGGATAGGTGAGATAATTTTAGGGATGATTTTTCTTTTTTTGTGATTTGTATTTGCTACAATTTCTACCATGAAAACTAATTCACTCATGTACAGACAAATATTAAGTCCCTGTGGCATGAGAGGCACTGTAGGGTACCAGGCAAAGGAAGAGAGATCCAGGCCCCTCTCTTTTCAGAGCTTCCTGGCTATGACAGCAGGACACAATTGAGCTAGCAATAAACAAATGCTAGTAAATGCTGAGCTTCCCTGAAATAGTATCCTTAGATTTGAGAAGCCTTATTCTGGATCCAGTGTCTTTCAGAAACCAGATTTCAGTCCACATAGTGCAATCTCTCAGTGACCAAACCATCATCTCTGACTTTCGTCTCTTCAGCTCCAAGCTCATGCAGCACAGTTTCTGATACACATAGTGGCCCTGTTCTCAAAAGGGAGAAATGCGAACTGGGCCTTTGTGAAGTATCTGCCAAGTGCTAGGCTCTGCCAAGTGCTAGGCACTGACATGGGCTTTTTATAGGGTATTATGGAGCCCTACCACAGACATAGGAAGGAGGTTTTTTTTTTTTTTTTGTCAAAATTTTACAGAAGAGGAAAACAGAAGCACAGAGTGATTAAATGATTTTCCTACAGATGTACAAACCTTCAAACCCAGGCCTGATTCTGAAGTTCATCGTCTTTCCACACATACCAGGCTGCTCTCCCCATTTATCTGTCAAGACATTTTCCAACAGAGCTGCTTCTTTAGATTTCTATCTACTGCCCTTGCCCCTTGTATCTAGCCACATTGATAACCTCTGGGATGTCAGACTTCAGACTTAAAGATTTCAACCTCTCTGGGAAGAAATGCTGAGGTTGGAGATAGAATACAGGGAAAATGGGTTTAAACTGATCAGCTACCAGCATAGCTGGAGATATGGAGGAGAGGGAGTCACACCCAAGGCCAGGGAGCAGCCCTCCTTTCTCCAGCTGCTCCCAAGGTTACATGCACCACATAGCATTATGAACAGTCTGTGAATCCCTTCTCTGCTAAAGAAAAAAGCTTCAAATATTTGTTCCCCTGACACTGCTCAATTTCTTTTTAACTCTTAGGACTCAAGAGGTCCTTGCCGGAGTATACTTTGCAAGCCTGTCTGGGAAGAAATGTGCTTTTATGTTCCTGATATTTTGCTCTCTTATACTCACTGCTAGTCTTGATAAATAAAAACCCTCAGAAAAGCCACTTTTATGAAAGTCTAGAAGCCAGTAAGTCGAGCAATATTGAACCCACAAAAATCAATTCAGTATATAAAAGTAAAATGCAGTGCAGTATACTCTTATCTGTAGTCAAAAATAAAATATTTTTGTGTATTTATAAACACTTTTGTCTTTTAAAACACATTAAAAATATAAATATATATATATATATAAACATATTATTATGAAAAGTGTCAAACATCATAAAAATACACTGAACCCTCCCTGCCCCATTACCATCTATCACCTAGCATTAGACCTCAAGCAATGTTCAGATGGACTAATCAGTGGGTTTAGGTGTTGTCAGCCTGATCTATATATCATGAAGCTCTACACCTGCCTTTCACTCAATGTTTTTTATCACACATTGATACACATTGCCTAAATCCATTTATTTATGATTGCATAATTCCTTGTCATTTAGCTGAAATTCTTCTATAAGGAAATATCCCTCCTTAGCATGTGGTTAACTTCAAATACAGGGAAGGCAGAATATTATATTTGATAACTTCAAATATAAGGAAGGTAGAATAAATGTTGGATTCTTTTTCCTTATCATTTTATTGTTTTCAGAATAATGAGTTGATGCCCTAGCAACCTTCCATAGTGACCAATGAGTTTTGTTTCATTTTTAGTGTCACTGTGAGCTCACAGATTTGTTTATATTTTGTGTATTTATTGAACCACAGTCTTACAATCATTCTTTCTATGATATACACATGCAAAAAATATAGAAGTAAATAAGGTGTAAAAAAAGATCCCACCCTAGTCCCTCTCCCCAGAGGTGATCCTACAAAATCCTTATAATAAAGTTCTCATCATTAAGTATGAGCAGATCTGTTTCTTGCAACTTAGGAAGCAGGCAGGACCACTCTGAAAGCAATGGCTTAAGAGAGGTTTTACTTCAGGGGCGCCTGGGTGGCTCAGTGGGTTAAGCCGCTGCCTTCAGCTCAGGTCATAATCTCAGGGTCCTGGGATCGAGTCCCGCATCGGGCTCTCTGCTCACCGGGGAGCCTGCTTCCTCCTCTTTCTCTCTGCCTGCCTCTCTGCCTACTTGTGATCTCTCTCTGTCAAATAAATAAATAAATAATAAAATCTTAAAAAAAAAAAAGAGAGGTTTTACTTCAGTTTCGTGGAAGCAGAACTTTGAAAAGGAGGATTAATTATTTAATTAGACACAAGGGAAAGTGACAAATTAGGGGCTAAGAAATTAATTACACAAGGTTAAGGGAAAAATGTTACAAACAGGAGTTTTCTTTTTAAGGAATAAATGTAGATCATGAAATAAAACTTCAGAGAATCTTAACTATTTTCCCACAGAAAGATGACCAACAAAAGCTGTCATGTTAAGCCAGTGGGGTGACAAGAAGCATTACGACTTTAGAATCTGCAATTCTGTGCAGTAGCAATATCAGTGCTACAATGGAACCAGAATGTACTAAACCAAATTCCCACACTTCTGGCACTGCCCTGCTTTCCCCAATATCTTCCCCATCCCAGTTAAATGCCATTCCATCTCTCCAGTAGCTCAGGTCAAAAACCTGCCATTATCCTTGACTCTTCTTTTACTCTCAGACACCCATACTCAGCAAATCTTGTTTACTCTACCCCTAAAATAGATTAGAATCTGATCGTTTCTCACAACCTCTGCTTCTGCCACCCTGATCCAAGCCATTTCTATCACTCACTTGGAATATGGCAACAGCTTCCTAAAGGGTCTTCTTGCTTCATTTTTGTTCCTGTAGAGTGTAGCTTCCATCCACCAGGATGATCTTTTTGAAATTAAGTCGTCTCTTCTACACCTCAGCTCAAAAGTCAACAGTGGCTCCTTGTCTCACTCAGAGGAAAAGCAAACTCCTTGCTGTGACCTTCCATGTTCTCTCAGGCCCCTTGCTACTGCCCTGACCTCATCCTATCATGCATTCCCTCTGTTTTCCATGCTACCCTCACTGGTTGGTGATTCTGCAGGTACTTCAAATATGTTCCTGCCTGGCTCTGGGCCTTTACATTTCCTGTTTCATATGAACATTTTGCTCTCAGATACCTGAATGGTTCATCCCTTTTTTCCCTTCAGGTCTGCGCTCAGATGTCACCACTACACCACTCCAAACACAATAATGCTTTATTTTTCCCCATAACAATTACAACATTAATGGTACGATATAGTTAATTTATGTTAACTACTTACTTTGCTTATTTTTGTCTCTTCCACTAAAATGTATGCTCCACAGGGCAGGGGTTCAAATTTTTTTTTCAGTGCTAGAAACAGGACCTGGCACATCACTGACCCTCAATAAATACCTACTGAATGAATATAAAATACCCTAATAACCAGCACTGTGTGTGTCGCCCAAACCCTGTCCCCAAATATACAGGCATTACTTTTTATCCTCAGCTCTACAGCCCCATGGCCAATGAAAGATAAAATATCAGATTTTATTATGTCAATTTGCTTATCAACAGGCATTTAAATGTGGTTTAAGAACAATTTTTAATAAACTGTTCCATCTCTTAATTGATACAGTGAATAAATGCAAAGTGTCATAACATATCAGAATTTTACTTGCATTGTAAAATTGAACTGGCAACTGTGTAATAATAAAAAGTTAAGATTATGAGCTGCACAAGAACAAATAAAGCCTGATCACTCAGGTTTAGAATTCTCTTGCCTTTCATACTGGCTGCCATTTCTGCCTTGATTAATAGTTCTTCCAGATTGTGGTCTGGGAGTCAGAAATATCAACACCCTTAGTCACCCTGCAGTGCCTCAGTAAAGAAGCATCTATCATAATCTGCAATGGCTTTGGTTTTAGACTACTTTACCTTTCTCTTATCCTACTCTAGTAATTCTTCACCACAGATGAAATATCAGAGTTGGCTGAGAAGCTTGTTCACTATACCTATTCACCCCATCCCAAGAAATTGTGATCCATAGGTCTGTAGGTGAATTGTGGGAGGATGAATATCAGACAACTGTACTTTAAGAAAACTCCCCAGTGATTCCGAGACGCTCCTCTGGTTCAGAACCACTGCTTTAATTGTTATGTACACTAAATATAATTACTATGTGAGTCATTTTAATTGAAGAGGGGGAGGACCTGGGAAAACCTCTCAGTATTCAAGGACAAACAAGTCACAAGTTTTCCAACAACCAACATCTCCCAGTTGAGGAAAGGACACAGTGGCTATCTGACCCCAACTAGAATAATCCCCTGATCCTTGATGGAAGGGTCCTTGAGGTAAGTGATGGAAGGGAAGGGATTATCAAATGTTGCCATGAGGAATAGCATTTCTGTAATTTATTTAAGCCTTGCCCATAATGTACATTTTAAGATCATGTATGAAATATCTGTTCCTTCTCTCCTAAGACTCTTTCACCACACTTTGAGAAAATAAAATCTCCCAGGCTTCTGTGATCCAAATTGGTCTTTTTCTTCTCTAAGCTGCTGAAAGGGGGGATCTGGCATGAAAGATGAGAATAAAAAATATTCAACAAGAGCAGTGCACAGCAAAAGGAATCAGACAACCAAACAGTGCAGAGGGCTCAGAAGAGCTTCCTTAAGGAAGTGGATGGATATGTAGGAGTTATCCAGGAAATGAGGAAGGAAATCCAGAAATGGAGAATGGAGAAAGGACTGTTACAGGCATAGGAAGTGGCATGTGCAAAGACACAAATGCAAAAGCAGCTTGCCACGTGGAAGGATAAAAACAAGCCCAATGTGGCTGGGGCAGAGAGTTCAAGGACAGTAGTGGAAGAGAATACCCTAAAGAGAAAGGCTAGGGCTGGGGTGCCTGGGTGGCTCAGTGGGTTAAAGCCTCTGCCTTCGGCTCGGGTCATGATCCCAGGGTCCTGGGATCGAGCCCTGCATTGGGCTCTCTGCTCCGTGGAGGGCCTGCTTCCTCCTGTCTCTCTGCCTGTCTCTCTGCTTGCCTCTCTGCCTACCTGTCATCTCTATCAAATAAATAAATAAAATCTTTAAAAAAAAAAAAAAAAAAGAAAGAAAGGCTAGGGTCAAAGGCCTAAAATCCATGCTAAAGAACTTGGACTCTATTTTAATGTTGAAGAGGAACTACCAGAGAGTTTTTAAGTAAGGGGGTGACTTGTTTAGCTCTGCATTTTAGGAAAAAGCACTCTGGCTGTCCTAGGGCAAACAATTACAGGAACAGGTCTGGACACAGGGAGACATGTAGGAGGATACTATATATTCATTCAGGTGAAGAGCTTTGATCTCCTTCTTCTTCTGCTTCCCCCCGCCAAACAGTATCCTGAGGGTCTAAAAGGTCTTTCTTAAGTCACCCAGCAATCTTTTTTATTTTCTTTTATTATGTTATGTTAGTCACCATACTATACATCATTAATTTTTGATGTAGTGTTTCATGATTCCATGTTCCATGATTACATTGATATATTCTGAATATGTTGGGTTAAGTAAAATATATTGTTAAAGGGACGCCTGGGTGGCTCAGTGGGTTAAGCCGCTGCCTTCCGCTCAGGTCATGATCTCAGGGTCCTGGGATCGAGTCCTGCATCGGGCTCTCTGCTCAGCAGGGAGCCTGCTTCCTCCTCTCTCTCTCTCTGCCTGTCTCTCTGACTACTTGTGATCTCTCTCTGTCAAATAAATAAATAAAATCTTTTAAAAATATATATATTGTTAAAGTTAGTTTCACCTATTCATTTTTAGTTTTTTAAAATGTGGGTACCTAAAAATATTAAATGACATATGTAGCTCATAAGTGTAGGTTGAATCATATTTCTATTGGACAGAGCCATTCTTGGCACTATGCTTAGCACCAAGAATACAGCATAGTACAAAACAAAACCCCTGCTCTCATGAGACCTTGCATTCTCCTGGAATGCAATCCCAAATCACTATCAATCAAAAAATCAAAATAAATATATACTCTGACAGCTGTATAATCAATCTCTGTATCACCAAGAAGTGCCATACAACATCAGTATCCAAGCTTGGTTTTGTGATCACTTTAGCACCAGGGAGTTGTGCACAGACCAACATAACATCCTCGTACCCAGTGGAGGTCAAAGGATATAAAGGCCCCTATACGAAAAAAAAGGCTTGGTGTATGTTCCTCTAGATCTACATGGCAGGATGATCGATAAGTGACACATGAAGAAGAGGTCACAATGTCCAAAAAAGTCTGTACTGTCAACGCCACATACATGCAGTAAGTTGTGGCTGTTTCAGCAAAATTGCATCTATCACATTAAACCAGTGCCACTAATTGGAATATTATTGCTACTATAATTTTATTTCTACTTGGTATTACTAAACTGTTTTGGTTTTATAGCTGTACAACTAAAAAATGTAAAGAAGACAACTAGTTTTCAGTTTAAACATATTCAAGTAATACCATACTATGGTTAATTGCACTTAACACTAGAAGTAAGCTGTAATATTTTTCTCTGAAAAGAAATTCTTATGTTTCTTAAGTTTTAGATATCCTGCCCTGGGTCATGGTACCTATCCTACTCACTATACCTCCCTTGCCTTCTGCCCATTCCCTCCTGGTAATCCAGGGGTGTTCCAGTGGCCTACAGTTTGCTACTTGTCAGCAGCAACTGAACAGCCCAATAAACAACTGGCTCCCTCCTCCTGGTTTAAGAAGATGGTCCATGATCATTCAGATGCCTGTCACCAAGGTAGCTACACCTCTCCAGGGGAGGTACATACAGCCAGGAGCAATATTCAAAACACTCAGTGACAGGTATGCCATGGCATTCCCCAGTCAGAATGATACCATCTGAAAGGAGAAATTTCAGCCTTACCTTTGGATGCCAACCTGCAAGCGCCCCCCCCACCCCGCCACCTGGTTTGTCAGGTGAAGAAAGGCTCCTAAGAGATCCCTGTTGCTTTGACTGCCACCAGACTCCACAATTCTATTCTGAAGTATCTTATCTCTGTGTCACCCCATTTATGATTCCTAGGCCAGCATAATAGAAGGGGGGAGCATAAATCCCAATAGATTAGGAGACAGCAGAGCATAAATGATAAATTCCACAGCCAGGCAATCTGGGTTGAATCTTAGTCCCCACAACTAGCTGGGGTGGCCATGGGAAAATTCTCTGTGTCTCCATTTCCTTTTCTGTAATATGAGGATAATAAACTCTCAGTAGGATTTATGAGGCTTAATTATCACATACAAAGTACTTGTTTAGCACTCATTAAGTTACTATTACTGGGAAAACCAAGAGTATCTTTCTTTCCCACAGCAGAAATAAGATGTGGACCTAAAAGTCTCAAACCTTGCAGAAACCCCATTCTTCCTGACTATAGAGATTAACAATCCTGGCGCTCCTTCGGTTTGAGGAGACTGCCATCTCTGGCTGGTCCACACAGGTCCCTTCCCACCTACAGCCACCACTGGTCCTTGACAGAAAAACAGACTTGGGAACTGCCACATCCAGAGATACATTTAGCAGGGAAATGAAAGAAATGCTTTAGCACAAGTCAGTTTATGGCCTGCAAATCCACACATCTGCAGTCTTATTAGTGGAACTCCAGGATTCCATAGCTAAACTTCAAATTCCTTTGAATTAGGGTACATGACGTGTTCCTAGGCATGAAGTTTTTGAGGCCCCTGCTGATTTTAGTCATGCTCATGGAAGGCAGGGAGTAAAGTATCACACCTAAAGCCATGCACAATAGATTTGCCTCCTAATTTATCATGTCCAGAATCAACCTGAAACTGCTAACACAGCTTAATGCTCTAAAGCAGAGGTTCTCATACTTTGGTGGGTTTTAGAATCATGTGGGAAACTTAATAAAAATACAAAAGGCCCAGGCCCTACTCCAATGAGCCCAGGCCTTTGTGTTCTTTACTAGTTCTTCAGGTGTTTCTCTATGGTCACCACAATGTGAGAACCATGGCTCTAAAGAAAAGATAGCTACAGAAGGGTCAGCAGCCCACTCCCCTGCTATAATCCAACACTTTAAGAATGCCTTAACTGAATTTCTCTAATCACAGGCTCACACTTTTAATACTTTAATTAATAAAATGAATAAAGACATAAAAGTACTAATCATGTTTAAGTAATGCAGTCTACACATACAGTGGCATTTTGAAAAGTTATTTGCATAAGTTTATTTTAGACTTGGGGATTCTTAGAGCTTTCACCCTGCCTCACTATTACTAAAAGAATACTTTAAAATTATGATGTGAAGACACTTAATTAACTTTTAACTGAAATGGCTCCAGGAAGAAAATTATAAATAGCATACTTGTCTTCAATGTGTTTTCACTACAAGACACAAAAAGTAATCGATGGACAAGAAAGCACAGTGGAGCTCAGGGCACAGCGCTTACGGTCTCCAAAAGCAGAAACACAAGACTCCAGGATAATGATGTAGTCATTCCCAACAAGTGAGTCCAGAGTTCTAGAAATGAACTACATGGATTCTAATAAGCATCTTGTAAATATAAGAAATGACTAATATTACATATTCTCAGACACTATAACTGATTTGAGCTAGGAAGTTCCCAACTTAATAGTAGGCAATATTCTAAAATTTTGTTCTTTTCTTTAGAGCACAGCATTCTGCCACAGCACAGGGTTATAGATGGCTGTGTGGTGGCCAGGAAGCAAGATGCACAGTGGAGAGCATGACCCTGCAATTCAGAAGATTTGGTTCTGAATACTGGCCCTACCATGAATTTGAAACCCCATTCTTCTAGCTGTACAGCCACCAAATCTGGAAGTTACCCTACATTTTCATTTTCTGATATACCACAACCAGTCCAACAACAACAAATCACATTAGTTAGCTATTCCTTTAAGGTATATCTAGGATCCAACCATTTTTCCACTTTACTACCATCAAGGCTCATGCTACCATCACCTCTCACGTGGATTATTACACAACAGCCTCCAAATAATTCTCCCTACAAGTTAGATCATGCCATACCTCTGCTAATGGAGCTTATTTCACTCAGAATAAAATCACAAGTCTCTTCCATGACCTAAAAAGCTAACAACATTCTCCAGCCCATCCCACTCCAGCCCCATGACCTATTTCCTGATTCTTCAAAAACACCAAGCACACTCTAATCCCAGGACTCTGATTTTGCTGGTCTCTTCAACTGGCACTCTCCTCCAAACACCCCCAGATAACTATGTGACTCCCTTCCTCTCCTCCTTCAATGGCACTTCAAATATCAGGCTCTCCATGATGCCTGTAAAATTTGTACCTACTACACTTAGATATATATATAGAAAATGTCCAGAAGATACATAAACTGTGAACAGCAGAAAACTCCGTTAAGTGGGAATGGTTTGGGAGCATAGTGAAGTAAAGGGCTTACTTTATACCCCTTCATATACTTTTTTATATTTTTATTAAAAATTCAGCAGTAGCTAATAATATGATAATGCTGAGTTGATAGATACCCAGGTCAGTTCACAGAAATCCAGGTAGCCTTACCAGTTCTAAAGTATTATAGTTCATATGTTTTATGTGCTTGATGGGATTTTTAATCAAGATATAATTGACATATAACATTATATTAGTTTCATAATAAGGATTTGATATTTGTATATACTGCAAAATGATCACATTAACTCTAATTAATATTTACCACCACACATAATTTACAAATTTGTGTGTGTGATGAGTACCTTTAAGATCTACTCTCTTAGCAATTTTCAAATATACAATACAGTCTTGTTAATTATAGTTACCATGCTATATATAGATCCCTAGGGCTTATTTATTTTATAATTGGAAGTTCATACTTTTTGGGCACCTTTACCCATTTCCTCCACCCACTCAAAACATAATAATCATAACATTGTAATTTTTTTGTAATGCAGGTCTGCTAATGAAATGACTGAAATTCTTTTGAGAGGATAACATTTTGTTTAACTGGCATTCAAAGTTAGTCTCTTGTATTATCACGACAGCCTAAAATGAATGATCAAGGCAAAGTATGCTCTAAGGTACCGAAACAGAGCTGGAGGGAAATTTACAGAGTAATTGTTTCAGCTCTTACAGATGAAGTGATGCCCAGATTCCTGGTAACATCTGCTCCCATCTCATAGCTACATAGTGAAAATAATCAAGTCTCATGACATGTGGTTCCACTGGGCCTCTTCTTAGAATACTTGCATTTCCTCTGGGACAGCTGACCCAGGGGCATATTCATTGTCTGGAATGCAGTAGGTACCTTTTAGCATTAAAAAGTCACATCTAGAAGAGCCTTTTAAGAGGCCATATTCTGTTTGTTAACGAACAGTGGAAGTGACGGCACAAGACTTTGTCCACGAAGGCATCACTGTACATTATTGCTATGTTGTTGTTTTTATTGAAGAATAGTTGACATATAATGTTATATTAGTTTTAGGTATACAACACAGTGATTCAACAACTCTATATATTACTCTGCTTACCACTATATAGTGTAGTTACCATAAGATGTTATTATATTTTTGACAATATTCCTATGCTGTACTCTTCATCCCCAGGAGTTATTTATTTTATACCTGGAAGTTTGTACCTCTTAATCCCCTTCACCTAATTTCATCCATCTCCCAGCCCCTCACCTCTAACAACCACCAGTTTGTTCACTGTATTTATGAGTTTGTTCCTATTTTTGTTTTTGTTCATTTGTTTTGTTTTTTTAGATTCCACATATAAGTGAAATCATAAAGTATTTGTTTTTCTCTGTCTGACCTATTTCACTTAACATAATCCCTTCTAGGTCATCCATGTTGTCACAAATGGCAAAATCTCATTCTATTTTATGGCTGAGTAATATTCCTGTGTGTGTGTATCACATATTTTTTACCAATTCTTCTAGCAAAGATAAGAAATAACAAGTGTTGGTGAAGATGTGGAGAAAATGGAACACTTGTGCACTGTTAGTGGGAATGTAAATTGGTACTTCCACTATGGAAAACAGTATGGAAGTTCCTCAAAAAATTAAAAAGAGAAATACCATACAATCCAGTAATTCCACTACTGGATATTTACCCAAAGAAAATGAAAACACTAGTTCAAAAACATGTATACATCCCTATGTTTACTGCAGCATTATTTACAATATCCAAGATATGAAAGCAACCCATATGCCCATTGCCATGTTGTTATTCATGCACATGACTGTCATCAATGGACTGTAAGCATCTTGAGGACAAGGGGAGTCTTATTAATCTTTCTGTCATTAACACCTGGCACATAGGGAAATTCTTAAATGCTTATTTAATTAATCAACTAGTAAGAAATTAATGCCTCTTCTTTTGCAAAAATTATTTTCTACTCCTTCACTTTCAGTGAAGTGTCGGTCACATCAATGCTTCCTGCTTAAAACTCTCTAATGGCTCACACTGTACTTAGAATAAAATCCACACACCTCATACTCACCCACAAGGCCCTTCCTGATGTTTCCCCTATCTACCTCTCTGATCTTATCTGTTTCTATACCTTCCCACTCTCATCACACTGACCTTTTTTTTTTTTTTCCATTCACCAGATGGGCCAAATTTATTCAGGCTCTAGAGCTTTTGTAAGGGCTGCTCCCTTCACTTTTAACTCTTTTGTCCCCAATCTTCACATGTTTCATCTTGCATTCCTTATCCCTCCCCCAACCATTTATCACTACTCATATTTTCTCATTTGTTTATATGTTTCCTTATTTATACATATTGGAGCTCCACGAGAGAAGAAGTCTTTCCTGTCTTGTTCACTACCACCATGCTTAGCCCCAGTCGATGTCTGGCACATAGTGGGTACTCAATAAATGTTTGTTGAATAAAGGAACTAATTCCTCTAGGACTCCTTAGTCTTCTTCTCAACTATCTTATTTAATACAATAAATATTTGTTGAATAAATGAGTCAAAACTGAATGTCATCCTTTTGGCTCCAAGGTAGGATCTTGGCTTGGATGAAATGTAATTGGCTAGAAACATGCATGCAACGAAAAAATCAGAAAGAATCAGAAAAAACTGATGGAACTATTGAACACACATAAAGTTGTTTAATTCTCCAATTTATTTTCATTTTAATGTATGTCTATTTAAACCAATGCCCCAAAATTACAGCCTCTGACTAGCTGGCACATAAATTTCTGACTTTAAAACCATTTTATTTCAAGCTTGATAAATAGCTTTTGTCACTAGGTAGAGTAATTAAGGGGCAGTATTGGCCACAGCTAGGTTGGGCTGACATTACTTTCTTTTCAGTGTTTTGTTACCTCCCTGTCGGATTTGGCAGAGCTCATAGAAAGGCTCAGGGCTGAGTTATGTACATTCTCTTCTGGCAGGAGCTTTGTCAAGAAGATATATCTCCCCCATCTCCTGGGCAGCCTTTGTTTTCCAGGACCCATGGCCGGTATGCCTGGCCCCTCTCATCATCTCTAGTGGTCGCTGTCACTGGCAGAGAAAGGATGGGCTATTCCGTATTTGAGATCTCCATGCTTTTTGGCCTCTCCGCTGTGCTCTAGCCTTACTCTCTACAAATAGTATTTTATTAATAATTCAATATAAATTCCAAAACAAATGCTTCACAGTGCCAGAAGTGTTATCTTGTAGAAAGCATAGAACAAAGGAACACAACACACCTTACCAAAGAACAATCTCCATGGTATATCCAAGAAATAGAGAATTGATGCAAATTATAGATTATTACAGATAAACATTAACTTAAAAATTCAACCACATCATTTTATGGATGATGAAATGAGTTCCAGAGATGAATTAACTTTGTTACTTCACAAGGCTCACCACTGGTAGAATAACTATGTATATACTTATTTGTTCACATGAATGTTAAGAAGACTAAGGTTTGGGGCGCCTGGGTGGCTCAGTGGATTAAGCCGCTGCCTTCGGCTCAGGTCATGATCTCAGTGTCCTGGGATCGAGCCCCGCATCGGGCTCTTTGCTCAGCGGGAGCCTGCTTCTCTCTCTCTCTCTGCCTGACTCTCCGCCTACTTGTGATTTCTCTCTCTGTCAAATAAATAAATAAAATCTTAAAAAAAAAAAAAAAAAAAAAAAAAAAAAAAAAAGAAGACTAAGGTTTAGAAATTTTTATTGAGCCAGAAGTCACTGATTGAGTCCCACACCTAGGACTATTTCCATTTCTCTGTTTGGTCCATAGACTCAAATCATTCCTTAGGTTCTACCTAATTGCATCATGGCTCAGGACAGGAACAGCAGCAGCAAAATAAACTGTACTGACAATTATCTTTAGGGGGCAGGTCTTTCTTTGCGCAGTTGAGCTTTATATCCAGCATCTCTTTTAAGACATCTTAAAAAGACAAAAAAGAGATCTTTTAAGCTCAACAGGGCTTTTAACAATATGAGAATATCCCAGCAGAAAGGTACTAAGTGGGTCATCCTGCTGGAAATCAGTCAAGGAGATGCTACCTACATCAGGATTCTGTGCATTTCAGAGGTCCCTGAATGATGGGGAGGGGAGTATGACATGTGCATGAGCATCTGCATGAGATAGGGCACCAACAGCCAGATTACTACCCCAACTGATGACAGACTCCACCCTTTGTCTTTCATTCTTCACTGGATTGTGGAGAGGACAGGAAAATTAGAGTGACCAGAAGGATAAAAAATGAAAGAGTAAGCACATGCTCTTCTCCACTGTAGGTCCCTCAGTCTATGTCTGTAGCAGGGAAAGGGGAAGAAGCTTGACAGTGGATGAAACCATAAATTTTGGGTTTATACTGGCCTGGACTCGTTCACATCTGAATGTAATATTGTTCTAATAACTAAAAGTGACTGTAAGGCAACGGGCGCTGTCTGAGTGGCTGCCAAGAAATGTGAGAAAGCCCATATTGGTTAAATATTTTTAGTTAAGGGGGTGCCTGGGTGGCTCAGTGGGTTAGAGCTTCCGCCTTTGGCTCGGGTCCTGATCCCAGAGTCCTGGGATCGAGCCCCACATCGGGCTCTCTGCTCCGCAGGGAGCCTGCTTCCTCCTCTCTTTCTCTCTGTCTGCCTCTCTGCCTACTTTTGATCTCTGTCAAAAAAAAATTTTTTTTTTTAGTTAAGTATAGGTAGAATTCAGGGATGGAGGGATGGAGAAGCTAAATAGTTCAACATAGGTGAAGGCAGGCACTTATGAAGAATGCACTCCACTTTGTGAAAAGTTTGGACTTCACCCCATGTATGCCCAAGAAGAGTCAAATCATCTTACTTAAATGAATGACATCAGATTTACGAACATTCAGTAAATATTTATTATAAACCAATGAAGCATCAGGCTCTGTTCTAGGATCTTGGGATACATCAGTGAACAAAGCAAATAACAAACTCTGACTTTGGGCAGCTTACACTCCAGTGGGAGAGATGTGACAGATACTAAACAAAAATGAGTATATGTTTAATATCTAATATGTTAGAAGCTGGTAAGTGTTACAGGTGGGGGAAAAAAAAGATTAGGATAAGACAGATCAGAAATACTGAAGCAGAAGAAGATGATAGGATTAGATTTCATTGTTTTCATTGAAGGACCAGGCAGGCAAGGAGGCAACACTGAGAAAGTGACATTTCACTAAAACTCAAATAAGGTGAGGTTAAGTATGAGACAATCTGAAGAAAGAGTATTCAAGGCAGAGGAGATGATTAGTTCAAAGACCGTAAGGCAGAACCCTACTGTTGTGTTTAAATAAAATCATGAAAGGCACTGTGGCTGGAACAGAATGAGAAGAGAAGAGTAGAAGGAGATAGAGTCAAAAGAGGCCATGACCAGGTAGAGTCTCAAATGCCTCTGATTAACTTTGACTTTCATCCGGGAGACATAGAGGGCTATCTTGATCTCAATTATGTTTTAAAAGGATCATTCTGTAATGAAGTAGCAGAAAGATAAATTAAGAAAACAATCCCACTTACAAATGCACCACAAAATAATAAAATATCTGGGAATAAACTTGAACCAAGAGTGAGAACTCTCACTATTATAAAACACTGATGAAAGTTATTAAAATTATAAAACATTGATGAAAGAAACTGAAGACACGAATGGAAAGATACACAATTCTCACAGGTTAGAAGAAAAAATATTGTTAAAATGTCCATACTACCCAAAGCAATCTGTAGATTTAATGCAGGATACAAAGTCAATGTACAGAGATCAGTGGCTTTCTTATACACTAACAATGAAAATACAGAAAGGGAAATTAGAGAATCGATTCCATTTACTATAGCACCAAGAACCATAAGATACCTGGGAATAAACCTAACCAAAGAGGTAAAGGAACTGTACTCGAGGAACTACAGAACACTCATGAAAGAAATTGAAGAAGACACAAAAAGATGGAAGACCATTCCATGCTCTTGGATCAGAAGAATAAACATTGTTAAAATGTCTATACTGCCTAGAGCAATCTATACTTTTAATGCCATTCCGATCAAAATTCCACTGGTATTTTTCAAAGAGCTGGAGCAAATAATCCAAAAATTTGTATGGAATCAGAAGAGACCGCGAATCGCTAAGGAAATGTTGAAAAACAAAAATAAACCTGGAGACATCACGCTACCTGATTTCAAGCTTTACTACAAAGCTGTGATCACCAAGACAGCATGGTACTGGCATAAAAACAGACACATAGACTAGTGGAACAGAGTAGAGAGCCCAGATATGGACCCTCAACTCTATGGTCAAATAATCTTCGACAAAGCAGGAAAAAATATACAGTGGAAAAAAGACAGTCTCTTCAATAAATGGTGCTGGGAAAACTGGACAGCTATATGTAGAAGAATGAAACTTGACCATTCTCTTACACCATACACAAAAATAAACTCAAATGGATAAAAGACCTCAACATCAGGCAGGAATCCATCAGAATCCTATAGGAGAACATAGGCAGTAACCTCTTCGATATCAGCCACAGCAACTTCTTTCAAGATATGTCTCCAAAGGCAAAGGAAACAAAAGTGAAAATGAACTTTTGGGACTTCATCAAGATCAAGCTGTGATCTCATCAACAGCTGTGCTGTTCCTTCTGCACAGTAAAGGAAACAGTCAACAAAACAAAGAGACAACCCACAGAATGGGAGAAGATAAGCCAAAGAAATAATCTTAAGAACAAAAGTGGAGGTATTAAAATCCAAGATCTCAAAATACACCCACAAAGCTATAGTAATCAAAACAGTATAGTACTGGCACAAATACAGACAATAGAGCAACAGAATGGAATAGACAGTCCATACATAAACCCACAATTATGTGGTCAATTAATTTTCAACGAGAGGCAAGAATACGCAGTGGGAAAAAAACATTCACAAATGGTGCTGGGGAAACTGAACAACTATGTTCAAAAGAATGAAATTGGAGCACTTTCTCACATCATACACAAAAATAAACTCAGAATAAATTAAAGATCTAAATGTGAGATCTGAAACCATTGAGATCCCAGAACACAGCACAGACAATAATTTCTGTGACATCAACCACAGCAACACTTTTCTAGATGTGCCTCCTGAGGCAAGGGAAACAAAAGCAAAAATAAACTACCGGGACTATAACAAAAAGCTTCTGCACAGCCAAGGAAGCAATCAACAAAACAAAAAGACAACCTATTAAATGGGAGAAGATATTTGTAAACAACATATCCAATAAAGGGTTATTATCCAAATTATATAAAGAACTTACACAACTCAACACACACAAAAACAAATAATCCAATTAAAAATGGGAAGAAAAGATGAATAGACCTTTCTTAAAAGAAGACCTACAGGGGCGCCTGGGTGGCTCAGTGGGTTAAGCCTCCGCCTTCAGCTCAGGTCATGATCTCAGGGTCCTGGGATCAAGTCCCACATCAGGCTCTCTGCTCTGCAGGGAGCCTGCTTCCTCCACTCATATGTGGAATGTTAGAAACAAACAAACAGAAAGAGACAAACCAAAAAACAGATTCTCAACTATAGAGAACAAACTGATGGTTACCAGAGGGGAACTGAGTGTGGGGATGGGTGAAACAGGTGAAGGGGATTAAGAGTACACATATCATGATGAGCACTGAGTAGCATACTGAATTGTTGACTCACTATATTGTATACCCGAAACTAATATAAAACTATATGTTAACTATACTGGATTTTAAAATTTAAAAAAAAAAAATACTAAGTGGAGGGGCGCCTGGGTGGTTCAGTCATTAAGCATCTGCTTTCGGCTTGGGTCATGATCCCAGGGCCCTGTGATGGAGCCCCACGTCAGGCTCCCTGCTCGGTGGGAAGCCTGCTTCTCCCTCTCCCACTTCCCTTGCTTGTGTTCTCTCACTCACTGTGTCTTTCTCTGGCAAATAAATAAATAAAATCTTTTTTAAAATATTAAGTGGATAAAAATGAATTTTGCATATTTGGAAAAAAAATAAGCCTACCATTTTACTTTGTGGTACTTAATAGATATGTTCCTATAATTTGCATGTGTGCACACAATCACTTTTCTGTGAATTGTATTTAATTTGTTATTAAATGGAGAATTTTGCCTTAAAAAAATGGAAACAACTCAAGCGTCCATCAATGGATGAATGGATAAAGATGTAGTGTGTGTGGTGTGTGTGTGTGTGTGTGTGTGTGTGTGTGATGAAATCTTGCCATTTGCAACAAACAACATGGATGGATCTAGAGGGTATGATGCTAAGTAAAACAAGTCCATCAAAGAAAGACAAATACCATATGATTTCAGTCATAGGTGGAATTTAAGAAACAAAACAAATAAATAAAGAGAGAAACAAAAAAAACAGACTCTTAACTATGGAGAACTGGTAATTACCAGAAGGGAGCTGGGAGGGTGAGGATGGGTAAAGTAAGTGAAGGGATTAAAGTATACTTCTCATGATGATCTAATGTACAGAATTATTGAGTTACGATATTGTATACCTGAAACTAATATAATACTGTATATTAATTATACTGGAATTAATGTTAATAAATTAAAATAAATTTAAAAATAAAAAAGAAACATTCTGGCTGCTGGTTTGAAACAGAATGTGGTGGGAGGTGAGGGGCAAGGTGGAAGCAAAGGGGGAATTAGTAGGTGTTTGTAATTATCCAGAAGATTACATATTTTAAAAATCACTATGACTAAAGGGAGACAGGAGCAGAAAAGAGTGAGGCTGAAAAGACCAAAGTCAGTCAGGACTACAATACTGCCATGCTGTAATAATCCAGCCATGAAATGACTAAGACTTTCAATAGTTCTGACCTGTATCCACAGTCATTTATACTAAAACAATCAATTTTAAGAAAAGAATGAACATATTGAAAGTACCAAAAATTGAGGCCTGGGGAACAGGTAATAAACACATAACATACCAGAGGGTGTGTCTCAAGTTGGCATGCATTCAAAAACAAGTATGAGTGTATTTATTAACCTGTGACTCTAACTTGGTGCCCTATATATAAAAGATGCTCAAAAGTCTCTTTTTGGACTTTTATTTATGCATAAAGCATTAATTGTTACAGGGATTACCCTAGAATAAACAATGAGAAACCTGGAGAAAATATAAAAAACAACTTTTCAGGTACTAGGCAATAGGCAGCTCAAACCTGTGATCTTTCAGTAAAGAGAAATGGTGAGATAAGTGCTGTGACTGCCTGGAGACATTTTCTGGCTGTAGCTCAAAGAGCAGGAACTCAAAGAAAATCTGGAAGACTCATTTAGTTGAAGAGACAAAGATCAGACTTTAAATCACTAACGGTAAATAGAATTTGTACATCAGAATATGAAGGGAGCTAAAGAGAAAGAGAGATCCAGATATCTTCAAAGAGGTCCCATCAAGTCTACAGCCAAATACTGATGTGCACATGCCTGGGATAACATTCCATGAGGCTGGGTGAGCTGTGAGCTGAAAATGTCCCTGAAATCATAAAGCAATAGAAATAGTTCACATTCCCTTCACTCAGAGTGGATAAACTTCCTAACATTCAGAACATTAGGTAGAATATCCAAAAGAGACATGCCTTAGTAGGAGGGGATAAATTAGGCCTGGAGTAAAAAGTGCCCTGGACCTAACACAAGAAAACTTAAAAACAAGTTTCTAAGGGATCAAACTAATCTGCAAGTGCCAGAACAAAGTCCAATACTCTTTAAAGGAATAAAACAAAATCTGGCATTGAACTACAAAAACTAAGTGCCAGGAATCCAATCAAAAATTACCAGGCATGTGACAAAGAATAAAACTATGACCTATAACCACAAGATTTTACTAATACAATCAGAAATGACAGAGATGATTAAATTTGCAGAAAAATATACTAAAGTAGCTGTTACAAATCTCATAAATATGTTCAGTGATGTTTTAAAAAAAGAAAAGAAAAATATGAGCACAATTAGCAGAAAAGAAAATGATATAAAAATACTCAAATGGAGGGGTGCCTGGGTGACTCAGTAGGTTAAGCCTCTGCCTTCGGCTCAGGTCATGATCTCAGGGTCCTAGGATCGAGCCCCGCGTCAGGCTCTCTGCTCAACAGGGAACCTGCTTCCCCCTCTCTCTCTGCCTGCCTCTCTACCTACTTTGGATTTCTGTCTGTCAAATAAAAAAATAAAAATCTTTAAAAAAATAATACTCAAATGGAAATTCTGGATAAGAAATACAAAATATGAAATGAAAAATGCATTGAAGATTTGTAGCCAATGAGATGCTGCATAAAAAAATATTAGTGACACAGTGAAAATATCAGAGTCAAAGCAATAGAAACCCAAAAAAAAAAAAAAAAGAAACAATTCAACATAAAGCAAACAGATCAAAAAGGACTATAAAACAAAAAAGAACAGACTTCCTGTTTCAGGAAAATACACTAGTTTACAGATTCAAGAGATTCAGAGAACTTCAACTAGAATAAACTCAAGAAATCATGCCCAGATACCTCATAATCAAACTATACCAAGGGGGGGGGGGGATGATACATCAGATACAGTGGAACAATTATTTGAATGACTACAAATTTTTCATAAGAAGCCATGAAAGCCAAAAGGGAATAAACAACATCATTAAGGTGCTAACCCAAACTTCTATCAGAAATATCCTTCAGAAATAAAGGCAAAATAAAATCATTCTAAGAGGAAGGAAAACTAAAAGAATTTGTTGCCAGCACACCTGCTAAAAAACAAATGCTTAAGAAATCTCTTCAGTGTGAAGAAAAAATAATACCAAAGGAAAATATGTAACTTCAAGAATGAAAGAGCAACAAAAATGGTAAGTATGTGGGCACCTGAAACTGACCACTTTTATTCTTTAAGTTTTTAAAAATACGTATGTTGAAAATAAAAATTATGTGGAAAATACTAAAGAATCTACAATAAGCTTCTAGAATTAATAAGTGAGTTTAACAGTGTTAAAGGAGTCAAGATCATTATACAAAAGTCAAATGTTTTTCTACATACTATAAATGAAAAACAAGATTATAATTTTAAAAGACTCATTTACAATAGAATAGCATCAAGAAACATGAAATACTTAGAAATACATTTAACAAACTATGTGTATGATCTGTACAGAGAAAACTATAAAACATTACTGAATCAATTATGACTTCAATAAACAGAGACATATGTCATGTTCATGATTTCCTAAGATAGAAAATCTTTCCAAATTGATCTACAGATTCAATACAATTCTTATCAAAATGCCAGGAGAAATTTTAATTAACAAGCTGATTCTAAAATTCATATGAAACAACGTACATACAATAGCAAAACAAATTTGAAAAAGAAAAAGTTCAAGGATGCACATAGACTGACTTCAAATTTACATATAGGGCAGTAGAAGAAAGTAGAAAGTCTGGGAATACATGTACATATAGATGGTCAATTCACTTCAACACTACCAAGGTAATTCAAAGGAGAAAAGACAGTTTTCAACAAATGGTACTAGAACAACTGGACATGCATATGGAAAGACATAAACATCAAATCCCATCTCATACCATAAATAAAAATCAACTCACAATGGGTCATAACCATAATGTTAATAATTAAGTTATAAAATATATAGAAGATATTTGAAACTTTTGATTAGGGAAAGATTTCTTAGATAAAGAACAAAAAGGGAAAACCTTAAAAGAAAAAAAGTATAAATTGAGCTTCTTTAAATTTTAAAACTTTTGCTCTTTGTAATACACTGTTAAGGAAATTAAAAGGCAAGTCAGACTGGGAGAAAATATTTGCAAAACATATATTGATAAAGGCTTGTATCCAGCATACATTAAGAACGCTCAAAAGTCAATAATAACAAAAGATCCAATGAAACCAATGGAAGAGACACTTCACCAAAAATATATCTGAATGACAGAGGAATATATGCAGAATTTCTCAAAATCATTATTCTATTTTGAAAACACAAAATAAGACTATAATTAGGTGCTCCTACACACCCAATACTTTAAAACTTAGTTGATTAAAACAAAAACCGCGTAAGTCTGTTTCATGTTTTTGTGGGTAATAAATTCAGGCAAGGCTTAAACAGTTCTTCTGCTTTATGCTACACTGAGGTCAGTCACTGGTACTCAGTTGACAACTGGGCTGGACTTGAGACATCAAGATAACTGACTCACTACATAACTGTTTCAGAGAAGAGAATAAAGTCAGGAGAAGGAGAACAGAAAAGAGGTTAGTATAACCTTTATAGCAAAACATCATAAGAATATTTCCAAAAAGGGAAAACTATAATCTAATCTGTCATGAAAATACACATGAGTAAAACAAGAATATAGACATTAATGGATAATACACAATTACTGAACAAAATTTATCCAAAGAATTCAAGACTAGTTTTACATTTGAAATGAAAGTATAACTTAAAAAGTATAATTTACCACATTAACTAATAAGAAAAATCATATGACCATCTTAATAGATGCAGAAAAAAAGCAGTTGATAAAAGTCAATGCTCATCAACAATTTTAAAATAACTTAGTGAACTAGGAATACCGGGATCATGTTTAATCTCCCTAAAGTTACCTACACAAAATCCTATAGCTACTATCATACATAAATGTAACATTTAAATGACTTCTTGAAAAGATAAATATGTTTACAGTAACCACTTATACTCAGCCTTACACTGGAAGTCCTAGCCAGTACAATAAAGAAAATGAATAAATGCTATGAGGTTGGAAAGCAAGACAAAGAACTCTATAGTTGGCACATGGCATTATTTATATTCAGAAACTTCAAAAAAGCCTCAAACTATTATAATGAATTAATTTAGTAAAATCACTGTACAGAGTGTAAACATATAAAAGCAATTTCAATTTTAAACACAAGTAACAAAAAATTAGAAAAATAAATTTTTAAAAATACTCTTTATAGGGGAAGGTGGAAGATGATGGCAGAATAGGAGGATTCTAGGCTCACCTCATTCCATGAATGCAACCAGATAACTATCAAATAATCCTAAGTACCCCAGAAATTGACCTGAAGACTAGCGGAACAAACTCCACAACTAACGTTAGAGAAGTGGTCACATCAAAGAAGATAGAAAGTGTAGAGAAGCAGTTTGGGAGGCAAATGGATCATGGCCACTGCAGTAAAAAGGGAGCCGTGATAGTGGAGAAGGGGAAAAGACAAACTAGCACAGTGGGGTGTGCATGGGGAAAATGAATTCTATAGCAATTGGCTTGGAAAGCAAGATGGCCAAATTCTATGATTTCTTGAAACCAGCAGGGCTTAAAGCTGGAGTTTTAAAGGTCAGTGGTCTTGGATGGGACAGAGCCCCAAGGGCATTGTACTGTTCTTGGAGAGAGACAGACAAACAACCTACAGACAAACTGCATGGAAATAGCAATCTGAAGAATACCTGGGCACACAGTGAGGAGGTTATCTGCTCATATCAGAGCATAGCCCAAACAGACAGCATTCAGAGAGAGACCTCTCCTGAAACAAACTAACTGGCCAGTGCCATTTCCAGTCTCTGCTTCTCAGTATAAGCACAGGACCATCTTCAGGAACCAGCATAGCACTGACAATCCCTACCTAACTTGCCTAGACCAAGTCCTGCCCCTCTGTGCTCTTATGGGACTGTCCCTCCCAGTCATGTTAGACTGAGTCCCTCTCCCCAAGATGACCAACCCAAAACCTTGCTCATACTGCATCATCTGATGTGGGAGTTTTGCAGAGCACTGGCTCCCACAGCAGTGGCAACAGGTCTCATTTCACAAATAGACCAGAGCATATCCAGTTAAAAAGTTCCATATTCAGGCTAGGGACCAAACACTGCCCACAATAGACAAGAAAGCCTCTGCAGACAAATGGCCTGAAGGATAAAGTGGGCAGCACAAAATAGCAGAGCACATGTAGCATATATTGGAGACACTACTGGAAGTGCCAGGCCTAGGAAACAGGGGACATTACACTGCAAGGCACTCCAAGACCTCTTCTTCAGAAGGCCATTATCTTCAAGAACAAGAGATGTAGCTAACTTTCCTAATACAGACTTAAGCAAAATGAGAAGACAGAGAAATGGATTCCAAATGAAAGAACAGAGCAAGTCAACAGCCAGAGAGCTAAGTGAAACAGATATAAGTAACATGCCTGATGGATAATTTAAAGTAATGATCATAAGGATACTTACTGAACTTGAAAAAAGACTGGAAGACATGAGTGAGACCCTTAATGCAGAGATAAGAAATAACATAGCAGAGATAAATGACTCACTAAATGAAATGAGAAATATGCTTGATAGAATAAACAGCAAACTGGAAGAAGCAGAGGAATGAATTAATGAGCTAGAAGACAGAATAATGGAAAGTAATCAAAGTGAATAAAAGAGAAAAAACAATTATGCAAAAAAGAAGAATATACTTAACAGAACTCTGACTCTATTAAATGTAATAACATTCCTATTATAGGAGTCCTAGCAAAAGAGAGAAAGTGGGGCGGAATTTGCTTAAAGAAATACAAGCTGAGGAAAACCCATGAAAGCAGCCTGAGATGTAAGAAGATATATCTTGATCTCTACAAACAGAACATCTCCGGCAGTTGGTCTCGAGGTATGAACCAGGGAATCATAATTCTGCGGGAAGATATGGGAAGATAAATGGAAGGGGGTAGGGAGCCTCTGGGATCTTGTGCCAGAACACAAAAACCTTCTACACTGAGGACCAGGCACAGACTCAAAAACTGGTAGCAGTGGGGAAAGGACTTAAGGGCAGCCCCCCAAACTGAAACAGGAAGCTGTGGGGGCACACATGCAAACTGGGGGCGGCTTGAGGTTTTAAAGGCACAAAGGGCAGAGATATACCCAGCCCTGAACTGGGAGTGCTGCTATGGGGCACACAACCCAGGACACTGTGGTTTTTAGCAGCCTGGACAGAAACCAAGATAATGTGGTCTGGAGAGCTCAGTGAAGAGCAGACAGTGATCTCTCTGTTCTGAGACAGAGGTTTGGATATGGTCATTTCTGCTCTGACTCAGAAGAATTGCAGAAAGCCACTAGGGAAAGCCACCAGAAAACAAAAGCCTCAAAACACTGCTTTTCACTGAGCCCATTCGCCCACACACACAGTGGGCAGGGCAACTCTGCCCGAACAGGGTTGCCTGAGTAACAGTGGCAGGACCCTCCCCCAGAAGACAGGCCAACAGCCCTAAGGTCCCTATAAAACAGGAGCATCTTGCTTGGGTTGTAGTCAATAATTTGGACTCTGAACACTCCCTCAATCACCTCTCAACAGAATGACTAAGAGGAGGAATCCCCAGCAAAGGAAAGACCCAGAGAATGTGGCCTCTGCCACAGCACTAATGGATATGGATATAACCAAGATGTCAGAAATATACTTCAGTGTAACAATTATCGAGGCGATATCTAGGTTTGAGAAAAATATTAACAATAGAATCTTTAAGGGCAGAAATGAGATCTAATCAAGCTGAACTTTAAAATGCTATGAATGAAATGCAATCTAAACTGGATTCTCTGACTGTAAGGGTAAAGACAGAAGAACAAATTAGTGAGCTAGAGGATAAGATGATAGTAAAGAAGGAAACCAGGCAGCATGGGAGAAACGAATTAAAACCAAGGAATCAAACTGAGAGAGATTAGTGACTCCATGAAACATTCCAATATGAGAATAATTGGGATCCTTGAGGGGGTGAAGAGAAAGAGAAATCTAGAAGATATATTTGAGGGGCACCTGCGTGGCTCAGTGGGTTAAGCCTCTGCCTTAGGCTCAGGTCATGATCTCAGGGTCCTGGGATCGAGCCCCGCACTGGGCTCTGTGCTCAGCAAGGAGCCTTCCTCCCCACTCCCTGCCTGCCTCTCTGTCTACTTGTGATCTCTCTCTCTCCTTGTCAAATAAATAAATAAAATATTTTTTAAAAAAGAAGAAGATATAGTTGAGCAAATTATAGCTGAGAACTTCCCTAATCTGGAGAAGGAAACAAGCATTTGTGTCCAAGTGGCAAAGAGGACCCATTCCCCAAGATCATTGAGAACAGTCCAACACCAAGACATATAATAGTACAATCTGCAAATCTCAGATCCAAGGAAACAATCTTGAAAGCAGCAAGGGGAAAGAGATTCCTTACACATAGAGGGAGGAACATCAGAATAATTCAGGCCTGTCCACAGAGACCTGGCAAGCTGGAAAGGGCTGAAAAGATATATTCAGGGTACTAAATGAGAAGAACATGCAGCCAAAGATATTTTACCCAGCAAGGCTGTCATTCAGAATGGAAGGAGAGACAAGGAGATTCCAAGACCAGCAGAAACTAAAAGAATATGTGACCACCAAGCCAGCCCTACAAGAAATATTAAGAGGGGAGGGGAGTTTCCATTAAAGGAGAAAGACCCCAGGAGTGATCTAGTATAGAAACTTACAGAGACAATCCATAGAAACAAGGACAAGGACATCATAGGCAACATGATGATGACAAAATCATATCTTTTAATAATCACTCTTCATGTGAATGGCCTAAATGCTCCCATGTAAAAAGCACAGGGTTGCAGACTGGATAAAAAGACATGACCCACCCATATGCTCTCTACAAAAGACATATATTGAACCTAAATATGCATCCAGACTTAAAGTGAAGGGATAGAGAATCATTTTTCATACCAACACACCTCAAAAGAAAGCTCAGATAATAATTCTCATATCACACATATTAAGCTATTTTAAGCTAAGGACTCTAGTCAGAGATACAGATGGACACTGTATCATTCTGAAAGGGTCTATCCAACAAAAGGATCTAACAATTGTAAATATCTATACTCCCTACATGGAAGCAGTAAACTTCATAAGCCAAAATTTTGTTAACCAAAATAGAGAGACATACTGATAATAATACATTAATAGTAGGAAACCTCAACAATAGATAAATTCTCCAAGCAGAAAATCAACAAAGAAACAAGAACTTTGGACGACACACTGGACAAGATGGACCTCACAGATACAGACAGAACATTCCACCCTAAAACAACAGACTATTCATTCCTCTTGAACGCACATTGAACTTTCTCCAGAATAAACAAAATACTGGGTCACAAATCAGGTCTCAACTGACACCAAAACACTGAGATTATTCCCTGCATGTTCTCAGACCATAATGTTTTGAAACTGGAACTCAATCATAAGAAAAATTTTGGAAGAAATTCAAACACTTAGAAGCTAAAGACCATCCTGCTTAAGAAAGTTTGGGTCAACTATGAAATCAAAGAAGAACTTAAACAATTCATGGAAACCAATAAGAGTGAAAACACATCGGTCCAAAACCTATGGGATACTGCAAAGGCAGTCCTAAGGAGGAAATACATAGTCATCCAAGCCTCACTCAAAAAAAATTTAAAAATCCCGAATACACAAATTACCAAAGAACTGGAGAAAGAACAACAAACAAAGCCTAAGCCATACTGGATAAGAGAAATAATTAAGATTAGGGCAGAGATCAATGAATTAGAAACCAGAAATACTAAAATCTTTTAAAAAAAAAAAAAAAAGAAAAAGAAAGAAAGAAACCAGAAATACAGTAGAACACTTCGATGAAACTAGAAGCTAATTCTTTGAAAGAATTAATAAGATCAATAAACCACTGGCCAGACTTATCCAAAACAAAAGAGAAAGAACCCAAATAGATAAAATTATGAATGAAAGTGGAGACATCACAACCAACATCAAGGAAATAGAAACAATTATCAGAAACTGTATCAACAACTATATGCCAATAAATTAAGCAACTGGAAGAAATAGTTGCCTTCCTGGAAAACTATACACTAGCACAACTGAAACAGGAACAAAGTGACAACCTGAATAGACCAATAACCAGTAATGAGATTGAAACAGTGATCAAAAACCCCACAAAAGAGAGAGTCCAGGGCCAGATGAATTCCTTAGGGAATTCTACCAAACATTCAAAGAAGAAATAATACGTATTCTCCTGAGGCTGTTTCAAAAAATAGAAACAGAAGAAAAACTTCCAGACTCATTCTATGAGGCCAGCATTACCTTGATCCCAAAACCAGGCAAAGACCCCACCAAAAAGGAGAAATTCAGACCAATATACATGATGGACATGGATGCCAAAATTCTCAACAAGATTGGAGCAAACAGGATCCAACAGCACATTAAAAGGATCATCCACCAATATCGGGTGGGATTTATCCCGGTGATGTAAGAGAGATTCAACATTCACAAATTAATCGGTGTGATAGGACACACTGCTAAGCAGAGAGACAAGAAACATATCAATCAATGCAGAAAAAGCATTTGACAACATACAATATCCTTTCCTAATTAAAACTCTTCAGAGTGTAGGGATAGAGGGAACATTCCTCAATTTCATAAAAACCATCTATGAAAAGCCCACAGAGAATATCATTCTCAATGGAGAAAAGCTGAGAGACTTTCCCTTAAGAACAGGAACACAGCACAGATGCCCACCCTCACCACTATTGTTAAACATAGTACTAGAAGTCCTAGCAACACCAATCAGAAAACAAAAAGAAATAAAAAGTATTCAAACTGGCAAAGAAGTCGTCAAACTCTCACTCTTCACAGATGACATGATACTTTATGTGGAAAACCCAAAATACTCCACCCCCAAATTACTAAAACTCATACAACAGTTCAGTAATGTGGCAGGATACAAAATCAATGCACAGAAATCAGTTGCTTTACTATACACTAACAATGTAACTGTAGAAAGAGAAATTAGAGAATCGATTCCATTTACAAGAGCACCAAAACCATAAGATACCTTGGAATAAACCTAACCAAAGAGAAAAAAGATCTATACTTTAGGAACTACAGAACACTCATAAAAGAAACTGAAGAAGACACAAAAAGATGGAAAAGCATTCCATGCTCATGGATTGGAAGAATAAACATTGTTAAAATGTCTATGCTGCCCAGAGCAATCTATACTTTCAATGCCATGCTGATCAAAATACCAATGGCATTTTTCAAAGTGCTGGAACAAAAAATCCTAAAATTTTTAAGGATCCAGAAAAGACCCCAAATCACCAAGGAAATGTTGAAAAAGAAAAACAAAGCTGAGGGCATCATGTTGCCTGATTTCAAGCTATATTACAAAGCTGTGATCATCAAGACAGCATGGTACTGGCACAAAAACAGACACACAGACCAAGAGAACAGAATAGAGACTCCAGAAATGGACCCTCAATTCTATGGTCTACTAACCTTTGACAAAACAGGAAAAAATACCCAATGGAAAAATGATAGTCTCTTCAATAAAAGGTGTTAGGAAAATTAGATAGCTCTATGCAGAAGAATGAAACTTGGCCATCCCTTACACCACACACAAAGACAAACCAAAATGGATGAAAGGCCTCAAAGTGAGACAGGAATCCATCAAAATCCTAGAGCAGAACATAGGCAGTAACCTCTTCAACATCAACCACAGCAACTTCTTTCAATACATGTCTCCAAAGGCAAGGGAAACAAAAGCAAAAATGAACTTTCATGACTTCATGAAGATCAAAAGCTTCTGCACAGCAAAGGAAACAGTCAACAAAACTAAGAGGCAGCACATGGAATTGGAGAATATATTTGCAAATGACACTACAAATAAAAGATTGTATCCAAGTTCTATAAAGAACTTCTCAAACTCAACACCCAAAAAAGGATTAAGACAAAAAATGGGCAGAGGACATGAACAGACACTTTTCTAAAGAAGACATACAAATGGCTAAGACACACATGAAAAAAGATCATCAACATCATTAGCCATCAGGGAAATTCAAATCAAAACCATACTAAGATACCACCTTACACCAGTTAGAATGGCAAAAATCAACAAAGCAAGAAAAAACAAATACTGGAAAGGATGTAGAAAAAGGGGAACCCTCTTACACTGTAGGTGGGAATGCAGGTTGATATAGCCACCTTGAAAAACAGTGTGGAGGTTCCGCAAAAGGTTAAAAATAGAGTTAGCCTAAGACCCCGCAATTGCACTACTGGGATTTACTCCAAAGATACATATGTAGTGAAAACAAGGGGCACATGCACCTCAATGTTCATAGCAACGATGTCCATGATAGTCAAACTCTGGAAGGATGCCAAGATGGCCTTCAACAGACAAATAGATAAAGAAGATATACAATATATACAATGGAATATTACTCAGCCATCAGAAAGGATGAATACCCAACTTCTGGATCAACATGGATGGAACTGGAGGAGATTATGGTAAGTGAAATAAGTCAATCAGAGAAAGACAATTATCATATGGTTTCACTTATTTGTGGAACATAAGAAATAGCACAGAGGATATCAGGAGAAGGAAGGGAAAAATGAAAGGGGGGCGGGAATCAGAGGGGGAAATGACCCATGACAGACTATGGACTCTGGGAAACAAACTGAGGATTTTAGAGGGGAGGAGCATGGGTGAGCCCGGTGATGGGTATTAAGGAGGACACATATTGCATGGAGCACTGGGTATTACATGCTAACAATCAATCATGGAACACTACATCAAAAATTAATGATGTGCTATAAGGTGACTAATATAACATAATAAAAAATGTACTATAAAGAAGAAAACAAAATGCATCTCCTATAATCTTTTGTTAAAAATGGAAAATGAAATCTAATACTAAAAATAAAGATCTAAAAAAATTTTAAAAAGAACAAAAGATACACAGCCTGAGAACTTCCTTAATCTAGGGAAGGAAACAGATATACCAATCCAGGAGGCATATAGAAATCCCAACAAAATGAACAAAAGGAGATACATACCAAGATATATTGTAATTAAATTTGCAAAAGTACAGTGATAAAGAAAAAATTGTAAAAGCAGCATGACAAAAGAAAACAATAACTTATAAGGGAAAACCCATAAGGCTAGCAAGGGATTTTTCAGCAGAATCTTTGCAAGCCAGAAGGGAGTGTGCGATATATTCAAAGTGCTGAATGAGAAAAATCTTCAGCAAAGAACACTCTATCCAGCAAGGCTATAATTCAAAACAGAAGGAGAGAAAAAGAGTTTCCCAGACAAACAAACACTAAAGGAGTTCATAACCACTAAACCACCCTCAAATAAATATTAAAGAGGATTCTTTGAGTGGAAAGGAAAGACCAAAAGTGACAGTGTAAAGGTAGGAAACACAAAAGTAGTAAAAATGAATACTTCTGTAAAAAAGCAGTCAAGGAATTCACAAGATAAAAGGATTTAAAATATAACAACATATACCTAAAAACAGAAAAGAGTAAGGAATGAGTTCAAACTTAAATGACCATCAACTTAATATAGACTACTATATGTGAAACAGGTTATATACAAACCAAATGGTGCCATATATCAAAAATTACTAATAAATATGAAAAGAATAAAGAGAAAAGAAATCCAAATACAGCACTAGAGAAAATCAGCAAACCATGAAAGATAGAATGGAAGGAATAGAGAAAATTTTCACAAATAACCACAAAACAAATAATGACATAAACACATATCTATAAATAATTACTTTGATATAAATAGAGTAAATGCTCCATCCCAGGGCCATAGGTTGATGGAATGGAAAAGAAAATAAGATCTATCCATACACTGCCTATAAGAGGCTCATTTTAGACATAGAGACACCTGCATACTGAAAGTGAGGGGATGAAGAAACATCTATCATACAAGTGGATGTCAAAAAAAAAAGTAATTGATAAGTAATTGATAGTAATACAATAATAATAGACTTTAACACCACATGTATATCAATGGATAAATCAGCAAAACAAAATCACAAAGAAACAATGGCTTTGAATGATACACTGGAACAGATGGGTTTAACATATATATTTAGAACATTCCATCCTAAAACAGCAGAATACACATTCCTTTCGAGTACACATGGAATATTCTCTAAAATAGATCATATACTAGCTCATAAAACAAGGCTCAACAAATTCAAAAAGACTGAAGTCATACCATGCATCTTTGTTGACCACAATGCTATGAAAGTAGAAGTCAACCACAAGAAAAGTCTGGAAAGACCACAAATACATGGCGGTTAAATAACCTGCTACTAAACAATGAATAGGTCAAACAGGAAATCAAAAAAGAAATTAAAAAGTACATGCAAACAAATGAAAAGGAAAACAAAATGGTCCAAAACCTAGGAGATGCACCAAATGTGGTAAAAAGGAAATTTACAGCAATACAGGCTGACCTCAAGAAGCAAGAAAATATCTCAAAAAACAATCTAACCTTATACCTAAAGGATCTAAGAAAAACAACAAAGAAAACCTAAAAGCAGAAGGAAGAAAATAATAAAGACTAAAGCAGAAATAATTGATAAAGAAACTAAAACAAACAAGAAAAAAAACAATAGAACAGATCAATGAAACTAGGAGCTAATTCTCTGAAAAAAATCAATAAAATCAATAAACCTCTAGCTAGAATAATCAAGAAAAAAAAGAGAAAGGACTTAAATAAATAAAATCACAAATGAGTGAGGCGAAATAACAGCCAACACCACAGAATTACACATGACTAGAACAGAATATTATGAAAAACTATATGCCAACAAACTGGACAACATGAATGAAATGGATAAACTCCTAGAAACTCCTAACTATCAAAACTGAAACAGAAAGAAATAGAAAATTTGAACAGAGGCATCAAGACAGTTTCACTCACTATGCAAATTGTTTCAGAGAAGAGAATAAAATCAAGAGAAAGAGAAAAGAGGTTAATATATAGTAATGAAAACAAAACACTCTTGGTTCAAGGTTTAAGCAAATAATACAGACTAGAAAGTCTAGTCACTGACCCACATACACCCAACCTTATCATCAATATAAAGTGGAAAAGCACAGTCTTTTCAATAAATGGTGCTGGATCAATGATATCTGTAAGGGATAAAACAACCATGACTTCTATTTCATAGGCATATGAATCAATTCTAAATGGAGCATGGAGCATAGGCTTAAATGTAAAAGGTAAAAACAAATCTTCTAGAAGATAACATATGATAATATCTTCAGGACCTTGAGGCAAGCAAAGATTTCTTCAATAAGATATAAAAAGCTCTCACCATAAAGGAAAAGTCAGATAAAGTGATTTGATTAAAATTAAGAACTTAACATTCATCACAATATACCATTAAGAGATAGAAAACAAACTACATCCTAGGAAATTTTTTTTTAAGATTTTATTTATTTTTGTCAGATTGGGGGGTGGGGGTTCAAGCAGGAGCACCGGCAGGACAAGGGAGAAGGCGGCTCCCTGCTGAGCAAGGAGCCAGATGTAGGACTCTATCCCAGGACCCTGGGATCATGATCGGAGCCAAAGGCAAATGCTTAACCAACTGAGCCACCCAGGTGTCCCAGCCAGAGAGATTTTAAACTGTGTATATCTGACAAGAATTCTACCTAGAGTATATAAATTACCATTATAAATTAATAATAAAATGATAACTAAATCCAATTAAAGGGCAAAAGACTTAAAAATCAATGCACAAAAGATGACATCCAAATAGGAGATTAACATATAAAAAAGTGCTTAACATCACCAGCAATTAGGGAAATGCAAATTAAAACCTCAATATATTCACCAAAAGGCTAATTTTTTTCCCTAAATATTCAAGTATAAGCCAAGATATAGAGCAACGGGAAACTCTTATATGCTGCTGGTATGAGTGTAAACTGTGTAACCACTTTGGAAAACAGAGTATCTGCTAACACTAAATAAATACATACCCTATGACCTAACAGTTCTATTCATAAGCATATAACTAACATAGCCACATAAGTATGTGTATCCAAAGACATGCACAAAAACATCCACAAAGTATTATTCATAATTGCAAAGACTGGAAGTAGTTCAAATGTCTATCATAAATAGCATGGAAAAATAATTACGACACAGTCATAGAATGGAATACCATGTAGCAAAAAGAATGAACTACAACCATGTGCCATAACATGGATGAAACTCACAGTCATAAGGCTGGGCGGAGGGGGAGATTGGGGGAGACAAGCTAGACACAAAATACTAATATGTATCAAATTCAAAACAAGTGAAGTTAATCTACACTGTTAGATGTCACAATAGAAATTATTCTAGAGGGATAATAACTAGAAAAGGCCTAATGAAGCCTTCTTGGTTGCTGGTAACATTCTATTTCTTAATCTGAGTGGTAGTTACATGACTTTGTTCACTCTGGAAAAACTCACTGCATTATAATTTATGGACTTTTCTGTATGTATGTTAAATCTCAATAAAAAAGTTTACAAAAAAGAGACCAGAAACGTCAATTTTTTTCCACAATCTAAAGAAAGTTGTATTTTCTTCAAAAAAAAAAAAAGTTTACAAAAAGAATACCTTGGTGGCTCAGTTAGTTACATCTGCCTTTGGCTCAGGTCATGAACCCAGAGGCCTGAGACAGTCCCATATCGAGCTCCTTGCTCAGCGGAGAGCCTGCTTTTCTCTCTGCCTGCCACTCCCCCTGCTTTTACTTAGACAAATAAAGAAAGAAATCTTAAAAGGAAAAAAAAAGAGGATGAGAATTATGCTATGTATATACAACATTTACTAAAAGAAAAGCCTCAGACTAGAATGGATTATATTTGGCCATGCATAAGCTGTGGGCAGAACAGTTCTGGGCACAGGTACTGTGCTGAATAATGTCCCCCCAAAAGTCATGCCAACCTAGAACTTTGGAATGGGACCTCATTTGGAAATAGGGCCTTTATAGATGTAATCAAGTTGGGCCCTAATCCAATGATAGCAGGATTTATAAGAACAGCGAAATTTGTACAGAGCCACAGAGAGAACACCATGTGAAAACAGATACACAGGGAGAATGCCATATGATGACAGAGGCAGAAACTGGAGTGATACGTCTACAACACAGGAAACTCCCAGGGTTGCTGCCAACTAACAAACAGAAGTTTAGAAGAGGTAAGGAAAGAGTCTTCCTTAGAGCCTTGTCAAAGAACATACCCTGCCAGCACCTTGAGCTTGGGTACTTTTTTAAAACAAAGAGCTGGGTCTCGTACACCTGTAAATTAAAGATAAAGTATTTTGCCTATAAATTACCATTCTGCCATGAAGAGACAAATGTTTTTACATATTAAAAGTAACAGCTGTGTTATTTAACTCAACAGAGGAAATACATGCAAAAAACACCATCTCAGGTAACCCTAAGAAAGATGGCTATGAATTGTAAACTTGTGATAGCAAGAACATAGTAATCAGGTTAATTCACTAAATATTACTTGTGTGGGGGGGGAGGGATGACCGTGTCATATAAGCACTCCCCCAGAAATGTCCAATCCCGACAATAATAAATGCTAAAAGGATAGACCTGACTCTTAACTCTACAGCATCCAACATTTATTGTACTTACTAAAAGGGGATCAAAGGGGAAGTCTGCAGGGAATGAAGGGTCTATGAGAAACAGTATTTCTTATATCGATATCTCAGTTTCACAACGGTTGCCTTCTTCAACATAATAACAACCATCTTAATGTTCTAAAAAAGCAATAGCAATCAAAGCTCATATTCCCTGAGGTTTGAACTTCAATCATCAGGTGATGCATTTTTTTGTTACAAAGTCAGAGTTTATGCATTAGGGTTACTTTAAAATAGGGTGATGACAAGTTTGATCTCACTGTATTCTATTAACAGTTTTACTTTGTTTTGTTTCAAAACAGAGAATCCAGGAAGGATGAACCTAAAGGGTAAACCACAGTCTTGCAGGTTTAAACACCTTTCTTTGGAAATTGTGTTAACCTGCCCAAGGCCTGAGTTATGTCTACATTAGTTCTAAAAAATGTGTACTTCTAATGCATCCTCAAGGTACATAGAAATACAGAGAGAATGCTAACTCAACTACAAAAATCATTTTTTAAGGGCTCTCAGATATTTTGAAAGCATTAATGTGATTTGCATATGCTAATGACAAAGCATTCTGATTAATTCAAAGACCCTCAACCACACATTATTTATTTGCTTATTACTATAGTTTAAGCTAATAAATTAAATTAATAAAATAATAAATCTTTTTTGAAAATATATACCCAAGGGATACCTGGGTGGCTCAGATGGTTAGGCACCTACCTTCAGCTCAGGTCATGATCTCCAGGTCCTGGAATCAAGCCCCACATCAGACTCCCGGCTCACTGGGGAGTCTGCTTCTCCCTCTCACTCTGCCTCTCCCCCTGCTTGTGCTCTCTCTGTCTCTGTATCTCTCTCAAATGAATAAAATTTTTAAAAATCTTAAATATATATCTATATAGAAAGATATATAGATATATATATATAGATATATCTCCAAGAATTTTCAGTCATTTAAACTGTTCTTGTCTATCACTTCTCTATAACATCTTAATCTAAGCAAGTGTAATTTGTTTAAAATGAATTCAGTATGTGCAAACTTGTACTTACAATGAAGATTACTTTTAAGACACAATTGTTCATTTTATCAATGGGATCTTCATTTAGAGACAGTCACTAAAAAGAATGTTTAAGACATTCCCATAATGTGCCTAAAATAAAATTCAATTTACATCCCATTTGTCAGGAATATATCTGAGTAAAATGAGATATGAATCCAACTCCCCACTCAACCAGCAGACACTTACATGGTTAGTCCTAACCTTTACTCAGGATATTCAAATGCCCCCAACCAGTAAGAATACACTGACTACCCTGTATGAAATAGTATCCTATGCCTATAATTTTCTATCTCTCCTTACTCTGCCTTATTACTTTCAGAGTATTTATCACCATCTGACATATTACAATTAATTGTTTTTGTTGTACTTAATTTCCATCTTCTCCACCTTCAGAGCAGATGTCTGCTGAGATCTCACTCCAAGAATAATCTGGGGCAAAAAGCAAGTAGTCAATAAAAACCATTAAATAAGTGAATAAATATCATAAAGTAATATAAAATGAAGTCTTATATGTAATGAAAAGAAGCTTAAGGTTTTCTTAGCTGTACTAGATTAGGAAGAAATTATCCCACTTGGAGCAGCAATATAATTTCCTAGAATCATTTTTCATTGAGTAAAAAGTTTCAGGGCAGATCTTTTATGAACTGGCTATCAATCTTCCATTTTTAAGTCAATAAGGATAATTAACTTAGTACAGATCTTTTTTAAAAACAGTAAAATTGGGGTGCCTGGTGGCTCAGTCGTTAAGCATCTGCCTTCAGCTCAGGTCACAATCCCAGAGTCCTGGGATCAAGTCCCGCATCAGCCTCCTTGCTCAGCAGGAAGCCTGCTTCTCCCTCTCCCACTCCCACTGCTTGTCTCTCACTGAGACACTCTCACTTGTCTCTCACTGTCTCTCTTTCTGGCAAATAAATAAATAAAGCTTTTAAAAAGTATAAATAAATAAAATAACAAAAATAAAATTATTGGGGTACCGGGGTGGCTCATTCAGTTAAATGTCTGACTGTGGCTCTGGTCATGGTCTCAGGGTCCCAGGATCAAGCCCCAAGTTGGGCTCCCAGCTCAGCGGTGAGTTTGCTTTTCCCTGCCTCTGCTCTTCCCCCAGCTCATGCTCATGCTCCCTCTCTCTCTCTCTCTCAAATAAATAAAATCTTAAAAAAAAATAAAATTATTAAAAACTGAAACTGGTTAATGGTAATAATAGTTAAGAATGGGGGTACGGGTGGAGAGTAAATCAAATCTCTCCAAAGACAAAACAGCTCTCTGATTCAGGTGCAGCCCATTCTGACTAAAGTATGAGATATGCAGTATTTCCCTTACGGGAGTTCTGATCTCTAGCCGTCAAACAGGAGGTGATGAAGCACTTGTCCTTATTATGCATTTTATGTGGATAATGGATGGCTTTTTTATTTTTTTGAAGGTAGTACTTTGTTTATGAGTCACCTCTGAAATCTGTTTTCTTTCTTGGGTGACTTTTCATTGTGTCCTATTGTGGTAACACCTATTCTTCATCCTTGTCATGCCTGGAGTAAGGGAGCATTTCAGAAAATGAATCTGCACTATACTTTGCACCACAAATGATATGCACCCCATAATTTTTCAATATGTTCATATCTACTGTGTTAGGTGGTTTGCGTTATGCTTCAGAGATCTGCTCCTGACCTCAGACACTGCTCTTATCAATAATCCTTTCCTGGGACATAATAGCCAGAGGGGAAATGAAAGAAACAGACACAGAGTGGCTCCCTTCTACCAGAAAGGATTTTGACGCAGCAAAATGGGCTCACTGACCCTAATAGACTAACCCTACAGAACTAAGGTTTTATTTCTGACTCCATGGGAAAAACTAAAATGTGTCACTTCTAAATGCTTCAAACCAGAGGAAGCCCATCATACTAATACTAATGCTTTCCAGTGTATCCTATTGTATTCTGAATGTAATTCAGGCTTCCACCTGTTGGAGCACTCAGTTCAGACTATTATGCTGCCAGCAGCAAAGAATATCCAAATCTCAGTGACTTGTAACAATGTCGTGTAGTTCTCACTTTTGTAACATGTTCAAAAGTCAACTTCAGCTCTACTATCTTCATTCCCAGCCCAGGCATTAGGCGCAACCCCTTTCTGAAATATGTCAGTCTCATGCAGCAGTAAAAGAGTACTGATGGAATTACACATGGCTCTTAAAGCTTTTACTCAGGATTGGAATTTGTCATCTCCACTCAAACTCATCTCCACTCACAACTCAAAGACCAACTCCAGGATTAGTAGGGTGGAACTCTAAACCTCCTGCAGGATGGGGCCAACAGGGAGTTGTAGAAAAAAGTTGTGAGCAATAATACAATCTACCATCCCAGTGAACTAAAATCTTGAATGGTTTAGGACATGGTTGCTTGACAACTGTGGGAGTGTTCACACACGACTTTGAGAATCTGATGAAAAATAAAGAACCTAGCCCCAGAAAAATGTACACACATACAAACCTATTCTCAGAAATATGCACAAATACAAATACCTACAAATTTTTGCATATAATTTAAAGAGCCAGAAATACCTAGCACTATATATGAAACCAGACCTAGAATAATAACTTGTTTTGGAGAGACATTTTCTCCATCAAGCACTAAACAAACTGCCATTTATCAACATGAGGTTAGTTTTCTCATTATACCTGAAATTAGATAAAAAAGACCTCATCCAGGAGGGACATCTAGGTTTTCTGCCAACTGTCTGCACATTCTGAAGGCCGGGGCCCTAAATCACTGCCCTCCACACCACCGTGGAAAGTCCACTGAAAGGGGAACACATTGCCTTTAAGATGTATTTTCTTCCAGTTTAAATTGCCCAGCATTTTGGAGTGCCTGGATGACTCAGTTGGTTAAGCATCTGCCTTCAGCTCAGGTCATGGTCTCAGGGTCCTGAGATAGACCCCCACACTGGGGTTGGGGCGGGGGTAGTCCCTGCTCAGCAGTGTCTGCCTGTCCCTCTCCGTCTGCTTCTCTGCCTGCTTGTGCTCTCTCTCTCAAATAAATAAATAAATAAAATCTAAAAATATATATAAATATATATATAAATAAATTGCCCAGCATATATTGTATTTACAATATATTTACAATATATATTGTAATACTGAAACTTAGTAATACAGAGTAATTTTACTAAGTAGTAATATTAAATTTTAAATAATATTTCCTTATCCTAAGGCAACCAAATGTGGTGAGTTTACACATGCGTAATACCTTTGTGTATTTGTGGCTCTCTCACCTGCATGGAGTAGAGGATCATACATAACAACCAGCATTTTTTCTAAACTCCAGCAAAATCCTCAAATGTACCACAGTGAAGACTGGATAGGGAACTAAGGGGGGGAGGTGGACAAGACCACTCATCACCCTACTCATAAAGCAACTCTGCCAATGAAGTCTGATGAGGAAACATGGTCTGCCATAGATACGATGACATTTTATCAAATGTTGAATAAGGTGAAATGAGCCACCTCCTAAAGTAACAAAAACCTGACAGAACTGTCGGCTGGCTCCTTCTTTTTTTTTTTTTTTTAAGATTTTATTTATTTATTTGACACACAGAGAGAGATCACAAGTAGGCAGAGAGGCAGGCAGAAGAAGCAGGCTACCTGCTGAGCAGAGAGCCCAATGCAGGACTCCATCCCAGGACCCTGAGATCATGACCCCAGCCAAAGGCAGAGGCTTAACCCACTGAGCCACCCAGGCACCCTGGCTGGCTCCTTCTCAGAGCCATTTTTGTTCACACCATAATTTGAGTTCCCTTGTGTTTTTGTTGTTGTTTTGTTTTTGTTTTTAATTATTCAAAGCAGCATCTTGAGTGAAGTTGGAGGAGGTTCTGGCTTTCTGACCTGCATATCTCTCTCTGGGCTTGGGTAAAACATGGAGCAAACATTTTAATTTGAGAAAAGAAAATACCCTGAACATTTTATGACTGCAAATTTCATCTTAAAGCAGACATAACTGGAAGTGCTCCTCCTGGATCCAGAGGAAGAGACCAAGCAAGTCACAGGCCCATGTCCAAACTGGGTTCTGCTCATGCCTCATGGCACAGGCAGTGCAGTTCTGTGTCCAAGGGACCTGCTGCCTAGGCCTTGAGGGAAAAGGAAGACACAGTGCTCTCAAGGGAGAATCTTCCCATATTCTCATCTAAAGAAACTCTCAGGGGCGCCTGGGGGTTCAGTGGGTTAAAGACTCTGCCTTCAGCTCAGGTCATGATCTCAGAGTCCTGGGATTGAGCCCGGCATCAGGCTTTCTGCTCAGCAGGAAGCCTGCTTCCTCCCTTTCTCTCTGCCTGCCTCTCTGCCTAATTGTGATCTCTGTCTGTCAAATAAATAAATAAATAATCTTTAAAAAAAGAAAAAAAAGAAAAGAAACTCTCAGCTTCAGATTTATTTTCTATTAGAGGAATAAAACACTTCAAAGGACTATAAAATCTCAATGAGAATTGAAACAAAATAACTGTACCTTGGAATTTATCCACAATTCAGAAATGCTTTCTGTTGGAAAAACCAGTTTCTATGTTTTACCTTTATCAAGTCCTTAACATCCCTAATCCTATTTAGGCATGTGCTTTTAAACTTTCTAAGGCTTTAACAAAGTTCCCCAAGATTTAAATTATGAACAAAGTCTTGAATAATAAGGCTTGCTTGTTTGGTATGTTACATTCTGGTATAAGGTCATCATCACTCGATGTTCTGGCTATCACAGTGTTGTTCACAGAATAACTGAGTTTTCTTGACAATTCCTTTGTTATAATGAACTCTCATAACAGATCATTAACAATGTCCATTTCTGAGTTTCTGTCATTTATAATTGTTCTTATTCTCTTGCAAAATGAGTATCATCTTCAAGGAGGTTCAGATAAAAGACTTTTAGGACAATACAGGTATTCAATATCTTTATGATCAAAACTGAAATGAGTAATAATTTCCAGAACTAACTAAAAACTGCATTCAAAACGAACAAGAATTAGTAACATGGGACTAAATAAACTAAAGATTATGGTTTTGTGACTCTTGTTTGAAACACTGCTCATTCTCTAACGTTTCTCTTCCAGATTAAGGAAACTTTCTCTTAAGATATCTATGACTTCCAAAAATGCAATAAAGTATTCATTTGTGAACAAATTGAAGCATTTAACTTTTCTCTCTACCTTAACTCTCTGAAATTCAAAAGATCTCAGTAAGTATTCCTTCTTCCATGGAAATCATAGCCATTTGCATAAGTTCAATAAGAATCTGTTCTCCTTGTAACAGGACATCACTGGAAACACTGATTATTTTACCAAGGCTTTGACTGGAATGTCCTATTTGAGAGAGACATGCATAGCCTCAGACATGACCAGACAGTTTTAAGGAACTACGATTGACTTCATGAAACCTGGAGCCATGAAGCCCCTTGGAACTGTTGGCCTGATGCCTTGTTTACAGAGTTTCTAGCAGCCTCACCAGGTAAGTAAAGAATGTCACTTCCTGGCAGGTGCAGGAACCTCAGAATATATTGGGGACCTTAATGAAGAGGAATCCACCCAAATCTACAGGTACTATAGGCACATCTAATGGCAAGTACTTTGGTTGGCTTCTGGCCTAGAGAGGATACTAAAAGTTAAACCTAGAGATTCCTTATAAAAAGTTCCAGCAAAGCATATTCTCAAACATCTACATGATCAGTAATTATTCTTGCTGAGCTTATGTAAATGATTAGGTCAAGTTTGTTAAAACTGGACTTGTTTTTCAAATAAATTAGTCCTGATTTGGCTATCTCGAATTAAAAATGAGGGTATCTTTAGAGAAAAATTATGTTTCAATAGCCTACCTTTGCAGATGTTAAATCCTAGTTTTGGTTGTCCTTAAATGTTGTTAGCTTAAGTGACATAAGGTGAGGTAAACTTCACGGAACTAGCTTTTCTGTTTCTGCACAATAGCTCATGTATAGATAATCTTTCCTTGTGGGGATAACAAAACCCCATGGACACATGATTAATTAAACAACTGGAAAATGGGATTGATTTCCCAACAAGTGTATAACTCAACTAGCACCTTGACCAATTCCGTGTGGCTGGGATGATGAAATAACTCCTTAAAAGCCAGAGCATACCCCACTCTGTGGAGTTAACTATGAGCTTGTGGAGATAATGGATGACCCCACTTTATGATTGGATTGGATGATGCATTTGGGGATGCCCTTATCTCTTGACCAGTCTTCTCCCACTTGCCAATGATTCCTAAGGATACTGTTAATACTGGACCTCAAACAAAGAAGTCTTCTCAATGGTTTCATCCCTCATCGTCCTATTTATCCTAGAAGCAACCTTTATTGAGGTGCAATTACAAACAAAGGCTTTAGCTAAACACATAACAGCCCTCCTGATAAAAAGAGCCTGAAAGCTCACTATGGGACAATCTCTGACTATAATGACTTCACATCAGGTCCAGGGTGTCTTAGAAACCAAAGGCCACCAATGGATGATAGAGACCGACTTACTAAATGCTAGGTTGTGGTTCATAGATATGCCTGAAATAATACTTGAAACCTTTCAGACTTTAAACCCAGCTATCCTTATGCCTGGACCTAATCATCATACTTCTGAACAGCATAACTGTTCAGAGGTTATTTATCTTGTTTATGCTAGCCAATCAGATTTAAAAGATGCCCCTAGATGACAGTTGGTTTACTGATGGCAATAGTTTTATGGAAAAGAGAGTAAGAAAAGCTGGGTATGCTATGGTGCTCACTCAAGCTTTGCAACTGCCAAAGCCTTAAAAATTAATATTTATAAAGATTCCAAATATGCTTTCCTAGTCCTACAAGTCCATGGAGCAATTTTAAAGAAAAGGGGTTATGAGCAAGCCATAACCCCCCAATCAGATATGGGCCTGAAATTATCACTCTTCTTAAGGCCGTACACCTACCTACCTAAGTAGCAGTAATTCACTTCAAAGGACATCAAAGAATATGACCTTAGGAACCAATGAAAGTAATGCAGGCTTTACACCAGGCCACTGATTTCGGTAAAAAGGCCATGGATGACAAAAACTTTGCTAAGAAAAACTGTCCCTGGATTTGGACTCCATTGGTCCATACAAAGTGACAATGGACTGTATTTTATTACACACATTCAAAAGATTCCCCTCAAAAACTGAATAGCCCTTGATATTGTAAGGACCTATTTAGAAACTGTCCCTGCTCCCCTTCGCCCAGCGGATAAACCAGTTTCAGGTAACAAAGCCCGGATACAAAGGTGGGTCAGGCCAGGTGGAGACATCCGATCAGTGGGGGGATGCATACTGTCTCCCTGGTTACCAAGGAGTATGGGCCCCGCCCTTTGGGAGCCTTTTGGGCACCAATCCCAATCAAGGTGTAATAGGCTGGTTCAAATGTCTACTAGGTTAAATTTTAACTCAATTGGTCACCTAGCATCACTGTGGAGTTTCCTGTGTGTGTTACAATCTCATTGGCCACCTGTGCGTGGCTAGGCCCGACCGCATGGCCTTTGCCCTTAAAAGCTAGATGTGGAACAGAGAAGGGTCGCTCTCTCTTGTAAGAGGTGCGGCCCCGAACGTTTGGTTAGATTCTTGATGCTTGGTGTGAAATAAAGCTTTGCTCGACCTTCCCTTTGTATTAGTCTCGCTCCTTTAATCACGGACCCATTATTGGGGCATAACAGATATCCTGACCATAGTTAAAGGAGGCCCAAAGCTAGAGGCCCAGCTCCTAAAGTGACCCAATGGCGACACAGCTCTAACGTGTAGCCATGGCTTCCCCCAGGCTGCATAGGTCACTGTACCCTGGGTTTTGCCTGGATGCATGGACACATTATTAAAATCATTACCAACCCAGCCAACCTTCTAAATTTAAAACAACGGTGAACACATTCTATGTCTCATTGGTATGACCAACTAACATCCATTTTTTGTTCCCTCTTTGGGGATGGACAATGTTGTTTGGCACACAGAAGCTCTTAATAAGTACACAAAGCCCTAAGCAATACTCAAAATAGCATTTCTCTACTAAATACTGAACTAACACAAATGTGTGGAGCAGTTTTATAAAACAGAATGGCATTAGATATTTTAACTGCTACACAAGGTGAAACGTGCACTATCACAAAAAAAAAAAAATGCTATGTATATGTTCCAGATTATGACAAAATATTTCTGGGTTTCTGACATAAATACTCAAATTGGCACTTTAAAAGATCGCTCTCTTTCCTTTAATGATTGCTTTAAACTCCTGGACTGGGGGGAAATTATCAAAGTCAACTATCAAAGATCTTTTATTTAGAGTTTCTGGTTACAATATTAACCTTATTTTGTCATTTCCAGTATCTCCCTGCGTAGTGCCAAGACTCCTTCACTGCCGTAACTTCCAGCTAATAGATGATCCTATCTACCCAAGGAGGTTCACATATGTTGATCGCAATGGATTCAGCTGCCTCCCCCTTTTGTAACTCCCTTATATGATCCCCAACTGACCAATATTAACCCATAGATAGGGACATCTCTATGCCCCTATTCAGCTAGAAAAAGTAACAGAAGATGAGACCTTTCACCTTCAACAACTTTAAAGATTTAAGGGTCAAAATTGTTCAGAGGGGAAATGAGGGAACAGAAGGCTGGCAGAAGATAAAGCATAAGCTGACACCCCACAATCTCTCCCCAACCCCACTCCTGGGTGGAACATATGTGACACTCTTCCAGGAATCTCCTATCTTAATGTTAATGCCTTGCTGGAGGGGAAAAATAACCTTTACCTGACAATGGCAAGGCCTCTAGTATCTAGTAGGTCCTCTTTAGCATATGAAAGTTCTTTTGTACCTCCCTTTTTCCATACCTCCCTCTCCCAACTTGTAGGTATCTAATGGGCCACTCCTCATGACCCTGATGCAGCTCTTCCTGTCCCCCACCCCCGCTTTAATAAAATGATCTTTTTAAACAACAACAACAACAAAAAAGCTTTCTGTTGTATTCCAAAATCCTATTTGAATTTTACATATAACTGCATGCCTTGCTTAAGCAAACCAAACACATAAACATCCTGATTAAGGAAAATTTCCTTTACAAAAACTCTAAGATTCCTTTAGCAAACTTCTTTGAATGCATTTAAAAATAAAATACACATTCTGGCACAAAACTAAGATATTAGGTGAGTATACCATCCACCCATTATTTAGTCATAATAATGATCCTTAAGACTTTGCTAAAACATACGTATAAAACAACAACAAAAACCCTCCAAGTATATAGAATAGCCACATTCTATGATCTACCAAATAACTAGCTGTTTAAAATAATAATAAAGGGAGCAATATTTGTGCAAAATATACAAAAGTATAAATGTTACTGCCCTCTGAGAAAAAAAAGATTAACTATTATTAATTTCATTTTAAGGGACTTAAGTTTCAAATCATACAGCATATCAGGATTTTTATTTTTTAATAATAATGACTGTGAAATAATTAAGTGACATACATGAAACATTTTTCCCACTTCAGATGCCCACCCCCCCTCCGAGTTCTCAATGCTCTGGAAATATCCCATACAAGCTATCAGTTATAAATGCCATGTCAGCTTCAACCACAGTACCATACCAACTAGTACTACTCTGCTCCCCTTTGTCAGGGCTTCAGAAATGGATTGTTAGGTCCCCCAATAATGGGTCCGTGATCAAAGGAGCGAGACTGATACAAAGTGAAGGTCAAGCAAAGCTTTATTTCGCGCCAAGCATCGAGAATCAAACCAGCCGGTTGGGGCCGTATCTTACAAAGAGGCGACCCCTCCCTGCCTTACAGACTAACTTTTATAGAGTAAAGGCCATGTGGTTGGGCCTGGCCACACACAGGTGGCCAATGAGATTGCAACACATAGAGAAAGCTGCAGTCACACACGGGTCACACACGGGTGGCCAACTGAATTACAATTTACCCTAGTAGATATTTGAACTAACCCATCACCTTGTTAAGAATTGACGCCCAAAAGGCGGGACCCACACTCCTTGGTAGCTAGGAAGACAGTATGTGCACCACACTGATTGGATGTCTCCACCTGGCCTGACCCGCCCTTGTATTTAGGCTTTGTTACCGGGGACTGGTTTCCCCGGACTTGCTTTTAAGTAAGTTCCCTGAGGGAGGGAGGGGGCAGGGTCAGTTTAAATTTTACTGCATAAACAATAAAATCACTGTTTAACCGGAAGGAATCCCTCTGGCTAAACAGGCTTTTACAGGATGGCTATGGAATAAGAATGATAAGACACCTTTCAAGCTTTTATAGACCAACGAGAAGATAGGTCTCCAGATAATGGGCCATTTTAATATTCCAATCCTCAGATTTAGACATCCTATTACAGAGATGTCATGATTAGAAAACACAAAGGAAAATCTGTAAAGTTTTACAGGTGAGGTAGGCGCAAGGCAAGATTTATTAAAGCACTCTCCGGCAAAGTTTCGGGACTCAGGAGAAGGGGAGCCAGGAAAGCCATGCCGGGAGGAGGTTGGTACTCTTGGTCGAGGTTCCACAACTCGGGAAGGGGGAGTTGAGGAAGTCGCACTGGGAGGGAGTCAGCAGGGTCTTTTATCGGGCCAAGGCAGGGCATGGGTTCTCATCCATACGTGGTAAGGTATTTGGTGATCGGAGGGTATGGGCGGCGGAGGGGAGGGTATGGGAGGGTATGATGCTCCTGTTTCCTGCATAGGTATGGGGTTACCTATGGAGACGTGACCTGGGCATACATCTTTTTGGTGGGAGAGTCAAGGGTTAAGGAAGGGGGAGGCTGGAAGATGGTGGCCCCAGCGGTCATTTCTATTGTTCCTCGTGCATCCCAGAGCCACCAACCCAACAAAATCACTTTACATGATTTATGACTATTTCCTAATATTTAAAAATATCACATAACCCTCCCTAAAGTTTTATTATTTCTGGAAAGACAGGCTACATGCTGATATCAGCTGAAAACTGGGATAAAATACAGGGGTAGGAAGACTTATCAGGGACAGAATGGAGCCCAGAAATCTTGATTAGCAACCATCTCCACCATGTAATGAGTTTCTGGACCAGCAGGGGTGAAATTGCATGCCAAAATCACAATAAATTATTCTCCATCTGAACACAGACTAGCCATATCATCACCTAGTTCCAGGTTTAGAAGACTGAACTTATCAAATGCATTGCTGAACAAAAGCTGGCCTTCATTTTCTAATGCAGTTGACTGTGCTAGAAGATTGATTGAGTGTGGATGAAGGTTCAGTATTATGGAACAATGATCAAAGACCATATATCAACCACTGGGCATGCAGTGCTATTATTACAGTGTCAATCAATAAACATAGTCTTTTAAGAGACTCTACCAGTAACACATTAATTCAAGAGCTGGGCCAGTATATTGCATAACTGCTCAACAGAGAAATTTACAAGGTACCACAGTTGCTATGCCCCTTCCTTCAAGTAATTTCACCTGTTACTATAGTAAGCTATCTACACCTTCTAGGTATTTTTAAAAGCTGGGTACCATTTTTTATAAAAAAAAAAAAAATGGTGTAGAACAGCCTTGAAGGCAGATTGCGAAGAAACCAATTCAACGTCCTCACCTACGTTTGCCAATATTTCCATTCCCCTTAATCTATATCTTTCAGTAGCATCACAATAAAAGATACAAGTATGCCTAACAGTTCCCAACAAACACCAATTACAAAGAAAATCACAGCAATGAAAAAATAAAATGGCAAAGAAACATAAACTTCTCTAAGATTCTCTGCTTCAGATTCTTGATAAATATGAGCAAAGATGTGCATTTGTGTTTATATGTGGTTTAATAAAAAATTCTTCCTGAGATATTCTGAGTCAACAATGTCATGCTTATCTGTATACAAATAGTTGCTGAATTTCAACACTCATTCATTCATTCATTCATCTTTTCATTCAAGATTAATTCAACAAAATGTTAAAACATGTGGTAAGCTCTGAGTTCAGCATAGGAGATACAAAATGAAAATGTTTATCTTTACCCTATTCTTAAATACTAATTAATTAGAAGGGGGAAAAAGTAGGATAAATGCAAAGATAGAGATAGGCTCTAAGTATTTTGAATCTCCTGTGAAGACTACCTTAAAAAATGAGAAGCTATTAAGGGGAGACTTTCCCAGGGGGGTGACACCTGAACTGTCCTAGAGGATAACAAATATCACTTCATTCAAAGATAAAGTAGAGCATACTGAGCATACAGCCTGAACAAAGAAACAGAGACCAGAAGAGACTCAAGCTATATAGAATGTGAAAGAGAAACAGGCAAAGAGTAACAAGAGTTGGGTGGAGAGGTGGGCAGGGTGGATCAGGAGGTCTTGTGATAACAGCCCAAAGATTGGCTTTAATCAAAAGCAGTCTGAAGCCACAGAAGAGGAGTAGCCTAGTAAGATATGCATTTTTAAAAACCCCTATGGGAGGGGCACCTGGGTGGCTCATAAGGTTAAGCCTCTGCCTTAGGCTCAGGTCCTGATCTGAGAGTCCTGGGACTGAGCCCCACATAGGGATCTCTGCTCAGCAGGAAGCCTGCTTCTGCCTCCCTCTCTGCATACTTGTGATCTCTCTGATAAATAAATAAATAGTCTTTTTAAAAATAATAAATAAAAAAAGTAAAAACCCCTATGGGAACTGTATGGAAAATGGGTCTGGCCAGAATCGAAGTGCCCAATTAAAAATAGTCCAGAAGTTGGGACGCCTGGGTGGCTCAGTTGGTTAAGCGGCTGCCTTTGGCTCAGGTCATGATCCCAGTGTCCTGGGATCGAGTCCCACATCGGGCTCCTTGCTTGGTGGGGAGCCTGCTTCTCCCTCTGCCTCTGCCTGCCACTCTGTCTGCCTGTGCTTGCTCTTGCTTCTCTCTCTATGACAAATAAATAAATAAAATCTTTAAAAAAAAAAAAAAATAGTCCAGAAGAAAGTCGTTGAAGATATTGATCTATGGCAGAGGAGCAAAGAGATTAAAACATGGAAGGCAAAATTGCCAAAGGCTGCTGCTTTATTGGATATAAGCGTGAGGGAAAGAGAAGAGGCAATAAGGCCCCGGCTTGGGGCTCTTAGCGAATGAGTGAAGGATGATGTTATTGAATCAGATGGTGAAGGGAAGAAGAGGAGAAGCTAGTGTAGAATGTAAATAATGAGTCCAATCATCATCTGTGTTTGAGGACCTATGAGACCATCAGTAGCAGCTGCATTTTTTAATCTAGGGCTCAGGGTAGAAGTCTGCTGATATATAAAGATGGAAAAGTCTTTTTTTTCCCCCACAATTGTACAACAGTTGGTACCCAAAGCATGCATATCACCCACAAAGAGCATATAAAGCAGTAAGAACCATGGCTGAGGCCAGAATCTTGGGACCCCTTAATATTTAAGAAGTGTGAAAAGGAAAAGGAGTCCAACTTTGAAAGAGAAAGAGTAATCTGAGAAAGAGGGGAACACGTCATAATTGGAAGGAAAAAGGTAAAGAGCAATGTTAAACATACAAATCCAGCAGAGAATGTTTCATAAGGCTAGAGACTGGAAACTATCCATCATATCTGGCAACTAGAGGATATCATCATTGATCCAAACAAGAGTCCTATTAATGGTATAAAAGAGGTAAACCTGGTTTAATGCCTTGAGGAAAGAATAACTGAAAGTAATGAGAGTAGGGATGCCTGGGTGACTCAGCCCTTAAAGGTCTGCCTTCCGTGCTGGTCATGATCCCAGGATCCCTGGATCAGCCCCACGTCAGACTGCCTGCTCAGTAGGAAGCCTGCTTCTCCTCTCCCACTCCCCCCTGCTTGTGTTCCCTTTCTTGCCAACTCTCTCTGTCAAATAAGTAAATAAAATCTTAAAAAAAGAAAGAAAGAAACCGATTTCTTCCAAGAAATCTGAATAACAAGGGGCTAGATTAAGCACTAGTTCAAAGGGGAACTGAAAAGGCTGAGAGAAGTCATTTTACACCTTTGTTTTGTAAACATGAAGGGTTTGAATATGTCTATAAATTGAGGTGTAGAAGCTATGAAGAAAAGGGTTGAAGATTCCAGATTAAGGGGGATGGGAGACTCTACATGGAGTCATAAAGGAGTATGAGATGCCACACCAAGAAAAAAAAGGGGGGGGGTGGACTAAGCCTGGTGCCAGTTTCAGCTTTCTAGATATGCTTTCTGCCATGCTTATTTCCAAATAATTTTTTAAATCTTCTTTGACTTCCTAGAAAAGTTCTTACCATAAGACAAATAAGGTCAACCTTAGCATCAACCGTAGTCTTTATTACCTAAAAAGTATCCAAAGAATAAAAAAATCCACAAAACAAGTTACTTGTACTGATAAACAGAATACAAATATATTCATTAAGTATATGTTATACCAACTTCTAAGCAATGTCCTATTGTTTAGGTCAATAGCAAAATTATTTGAAAAATACATAGAGTCTTCAATCTCAAAGAACATCTCTGTGAAGGAAATCAGCCTCTATTCAAAGGTCCAAGAAGCTTGAATCTCAAATAGTAGGCACCATTTAACCTTGTACGTATCTGAGGTTTAGCTTCAGCTTTCTCAAGGCCTCACCTCATAGACATAGGTATATTCGTACCTGCTCATCCCTTTTTTCCAAAAGGAAGTAGGAAAGCTAATTCAATTCATTCTCAGGGTAGGAGACCCTTGTAGAAATATTCAGGAATCAGATTAGAGCAACAAAAATCAAGAGCAGCCCAAGCAGGAGCAGAAAGAAAAAGAAAAAACACTGAAGTGGGGGAAAAAGTGTCAGAATTTATCACATGGATCCTCTAGAGTGTCTTTCCACTCAGTCTCACTGCCACAAAAACTTCTTATACTATTCAAAAGCCATCTTACAAAATACTGCATGGTGACACCACTGGCCTGCCAGACAATGGAAAAAATAAAAACCTAGGGTCATTATACTTCCTAAAGTATACACTTTCTAATAAACTTAATTTTCTGATTAAGTTTCCTACACTCTAATAAAATTAATTATAAATGAATCAAACATATAAATCTGAAAAATCAAAACATAATAGCTTAAAAAACCCAGAATAACTTTTATTTATCTCTGAATGGGAGTGGTTTCTAAGCATGATAAAAAAAAAAAAAAAGTTTCTAAGCATGATAAAAAAAATCCAGAAAAAATATAAAGAGCAGTAAATTAACCAATATTTAAAATTTATGAATTGTTAAAAAATAGATTTTAAAAAGTGACAAATTAAGGTATTTGCAACTCACATGGTAAAGAACTGATTTCTTAATAAAGAGCTCTTACTAACAATAAAAAAAAATCAGCAACATAAGAGGAAACTAACAGATACCTCACTAAAAAAGAAATATGAGTTGATCTTAAACATATGAAAAGATATTCAAGCTCATTTGTAATAAGAGAAATACAAGCTAAAACTACAATGAGATTATTAGGCAAAGGCCAAAATATTTGGAGCACTGGCACTAGGTATTATACACAAACAATAAATCATGGAACACTACATCAAAAACTAATGATGTACTCTATGGTGACTAACATAACATAATTTAAAAAATTAAATAGGGGTGCCTGAGTGGCTCAGTGGATTAAGCCTTTGCCTTTAGCTTAGGTATGATCTCAGGGTCCTAGGATTGAGCCACCCCCCCCATCCCGCGCCACTGCCCCCCCTGCCACTGCCCCCCTCCCACGGGCTCTCTGCTCAGCAGGGAGCCTGCTTCTCTCTCCCACCCCCACCGCCTGCCTCTCTACCTACTTGTGATCTCTGTCAAATAAATAATAAAAACTCTTTTAAAAAAATAAAAATTTAAAAATAAATAAATTCCTAAAAACAAAACAAAAAAGAGGATAGTCAAAGATCAAAATATGTGAAAACACAAAGTATTATAAAGACAGTGGGGGAAAAAGGGAATTTCATACACTCCTAGTTAAGATTAAAAATTGAAACAACATATATGGAGGATGTTGTAGCAATATCTAGCAAAATGTAAAGTGTACATACCCTTTGACTCTGTAGCTCTACTTCTAGGTATTTATATGCAAGATATTTATAAAGAAATCTTTATTGAAACATTTTTTATAGAAGCAAAAAATGTAAAACAACCTAAACATCCACCAATAATAGGTAACTAGTAAATAAATTTTAGTTTATCCTTAAAATGAAATACAATGAAGCCATGTATAAAAAAATAAAATAGGATAGCATGACATGACAAGGAATGATCTCTAAAAATATACTAAACAAACAAACAAAAGAGTAAAGTGCAAACAGTATTAAGTATGCTATCATTGATGCAGGGACTAATAAATACAACCATACACCTGTGTTTATAAGTTACAAAAATTATGTCAGGAAGAATAGACCAAAAAAAAAAAGTGCTTGCCATTCAGCAAGCAGAGGAAGGCCACTGGGAGACAGAAGGCAGGAAACTCACTTTTTACTATATGCTTTTTTTTTTTTTTTAAGATTTTATTTATTTATTTGTCAGAGAGAGAGCGAGCGAGAGCGAGCACAGGCAGACAGAGTGGAAGGCAGAGTCAGAGGGAGAAGCAGGCTCCCTGCGGAGCAAGGAGCCCGATGTGGGACTCGATCCCAGGACGCTGGGATCATGACCTGAGCCACCCAGGCATCCCACTATATGCTATTTTTTATCTAGAATTATATAGCATTGAAGGACCCCAGGTCAGAACTATAGTATAGCCTATAAGTTTTAACATTCTTTTTATAACCAGCTTATGCTTACTAAGAAACTGTAGCCAGCTGACGATAGATAAGGGAGTCAGCAAGCAGCATAACAGGATAACGAATAGCAAAAATCTGTGTTTAACCCAGCTGTTTCTGGCTTCTGTATAATAATGCTTCTAATGCTCTGCTAAGAAATGAAAAATTGCTTAAACCCTCGCTCGCTGTGTAATCAAATAAAGTTATACCCTTCCCTTGTTAAGAATTTCCCCTACTCCTAAGTAAAATTGATAAGGGTTGTCTCCCGTACCAAGGCCAGAGACATGCGGTTCAGCAGGTACGCTAGCTGGAGACGTGTGGTTCAGCACGTATATAGATAAAGGTTAGAAACATGCAAATCAACACGTACCCTCTACTGTACACTATCTGAACGGTGACTGGCCAGAATGTAGGTCTTCCAAAGCCAATCCGCTAACACCAAGTATGCCTTTTCTCAAATGTTCAAATTGTCAGCCAATCGGCCCCGTCCCATCCGGGACTTGTATGTACCTGTCTATAAAAATCCTGCACCACCCCAGCCTGGTGTGCTCAGCTAGCAGGAGCTGCTGACCACCCGCAGGCGCCCGCGCTACAATAAAGAACCTCTTGCTGTTTGCATCCTGTGGCAGTGTTGAATTCTTGGGTAAGGGGATCCGCGGGTCTTTCAGCATGTACCTACACTACTTACTCAAAAATAAGTTTTAAAATATATCTCAAAATTATATAGCTCTTTATGCCATAGTCATATGATATCATCTGTATGGGGAGACATATCATCAGAACAAAGACTTCTGTGAATTTTAAAGATCTTGTATCTATTTTATTAATCAACACTAGGTGACAAGCATATGTGGCTGGTAGTTTAGAACAGCAGTCTGCATTGCTTCTGATAAATGGAGCTTAAATAATTCAAATACAGTCCACATCTGAAACTATAATAATTTTTGAAACTCCTTTAAATCCCTTTTGGAAAAAAGTAGGGTCTGGATAGATTTAAAGTAAATTCTTTATTAGCAAACTGTAACTTTATAGCCTTTGTATTTAAATTAGACAAAAAAGATCTAAGAATACAAAACTGTTATAATCCCAGGATCTACATATTATCTATCATAAAGTATAGGCCTAAACAAAATGTAGTTGAACGAACAAAAAATTTAATTAATTATCTATAAAATTTTATTTTAGTTGAAAACAGTCATAAAAAGAGTATAAGATCTAGTTGGAGTCCTCCCAACTTCAATGCAATTTTTTTTAAAGATTTTATTTATTTATTTGACAAAGAGAGAGATCACAAGTAGAGAGAGAGCCAGGCAGAGAGAGAGGGGGAAGCAGGCTCCCCACTGAACAGAGAACCCAATGCGGGGCTCCATTCCAGGACCCTGAGATCATAACCTGAGCCAAAGGCAGAGACTTAACCCACTGAGCCACCCAGGCACCCCTCAATATATATATTTTTTTTTTACAAAATATTAATATCAAGCCTAATTACAATTCTTGTTCTGCCCCTGTTTCATTCATAGTCAACACTCCACCCCCTTCCTGGATTGTACACCTTTAATTCAAAATTTAAAGCAACAGTTGTTAATATTAGCCCCAAGACACTATTTGGCAATCAGTGATCTTATTGTAAGTACACTTGGATGTATAAGGGAGGCAACTGGGATTTGCATAGGTCATTGTTGATATTATTTATTTCACAATTTGGACTTTGCATGCTCTTGTTTCTTTATCCAGCCTTTCTTAGTAGAAATTAACCTTAGAGGTAGCAATGTTCTTCCTACCTAATCCCCAAAATCCCCAGTATCAGAAAGGAGCCCACCATTATGTGTGTCCGTGTTGGATGTCATGCACTTCTTACCCTCTAATGAGAAACCCTATATGCAACAGGAGTCTTCCGAGATTAGTGCCATAATAATGTTCCATAGCTTATGTCTTAAAACCAGATTTTCTCAGATACTATTGATGACAGGTAGCAAAACACAACAGTTTCTTCTATTTGCATCAGCCACACCATTTTGTTTTAAGATTTTATTTATTTATTTGACAGAGAGAGAACAGTGAGAAAGGGAACAACAAGCAGGGGGAAAGGGAGAAGCAGGCTTCCCTCTGAGCAGGAAGCCTGATGCTGGACTGATCCCAGTACCCTGAGAACGTGACCTGAACCAAAGGCAGACACTTAATGACTGAGCCACTCAGGCGCCTCCAGCCACACCCTATTGTCCCCACAATTCAACTAAGAGATTCTTTTAGTTTTCACAATTAACAGACTTATCACTGCATTCTGCCAAGCAGCCCTGTGGCACACTGACACACCCTCACTCACAGACAAAAGCGGACTTTTGAATAGAAATGGAAATGCTGCCCTGAACCCTCCTAGGGATATTGGCAAAGGCCTAGGTTGTAGCACTTGCAATGGATACTGCCTTAACGAAAGTTTTTTGGTTTTGAACAACAGAAACCCATTCCAAACCATCTAAGGGGACAGAAGGGGAAGGAAGGGGAGGAAGATTTACTACAATAGTCATGTGCCTCGCAGAATCCTAGGGAAGGATAAAAATCAGAAACTCAAGAGCAATCAGGAACCAAAGCAGCAGCCTTTCCTTCAGTTCTCTCTTTCTCCATCTCTCTTGCTCTCCCTCCTATTCTCAATCAATCTCTCTCTCTCTCTCTCTCTCTCTCTCTCCTTCTCCCTCTCTCCCTCTCTCCTTCTCCCTCTCTTCCTCTTCTTCCTCTCTTGGCCTGCTGCTCTACACATATACTTCATTCAGCTTTCTCTGAAACTGCTATTCTCCACTCTGCAATACAAGGGTCCAGCAGCCTCCTGGACAATGTCACTTGTTACCCATGTACCCAAACCCAGGACCGCAGTTCTCTCAGTGTCTGCTTTAAATTCTTAGGAAAGATAATATGATTGGTCCAGCTTTGGTTGAGGTATCCCAACAACTATAGCAAAAAAAGGTAAGGTCAAGCAAATAGTATAAACGTGACTGTTAGGTACTCATCCCTGTGGGGATCAGGGTGGGAAAGGGTGTGTTATAATGAGCTTGAAAGAAACCTAAATAGGTACCTACTGCCTCACAGTGCTTCCCAACATTTGCAAGAGGCCTGTGTCTAGAAAAATAACCTAGGATATGCTGTAGTAAACAACCTCCAAATCTTAAAAGTCCTCTAACAACAAAGATTTCATTTCCACTTACACTCCATGTCCACTTCACGCCAGAAGGGGGCTCTTCTCTCTGTCATCTTCACTCTGGGAACCAGGCTGACAGTGACTCCAGCCTCAGAAATGTCTCTGATCAAATGGAGGACAGGGACATGGCAGCCACACACAGTTCTCACTTGCTTAGCCCAGACATAAACATGTCATTTCTATTCATATTTCATTGGCCAAAGCAAGTGACATGGGAACACCTAATTTCACACAGCCAGAAAGGATGATCCTGGTATATGCCCTGCAGGATCCTAGGCTCTCTAAAAGTAGCAGTGATGACTACTACAAGGACTCATGATACAGATGCAGAGGTAAGAAAACACCTTTATTCAGAAAAACCACTGAACATAATGCCAGGAGAAAACCTACAATCCAGCTCTACCCATTTACATTCACTGCAAGGATGTGGCGGGGGAAAAAAAAAAAAAAAAAAGGAACACTAATGAGCTACTGGTGGGATTGCAAATTGGTATAGCCACTGTGGAAAACAGTATGAAAGTTCCTCAAAAAATTCAAAATAGAACTACCCATATGACCCAGTAATTCCACCACTGGGTACTTATCCAAAGGAAACCCTAATTTGAAAAGATATATATACCTTTATGATTACCACACAGCATTATTAATATCCATCAATAGATGATTCTGAATAAAGATGTGTTGTATACATACACACCCTAATGGAATATTACTCAGCCATAAAAAGAATGAGTTTTGCTATCTGCAACAAGATGAATGAACCTAGTATTATGCTACACGAAGTAAGACAGAAAAAGACATACTATTTGATTTCACTTACATATGGAATCTAAAAAACAACAACAAAAAAAGAAACAGATTTGGGGTGCCTGGGTGGCTCAGTGGGTTAAGCCGCTGCCTTCGGCTCGGGTCATGGTCTCGGGGTCCTGGGATCGAGCCCCGCATCGGGCTCTCTGCTCAGCAGGGAGCCTGCTTCCTCCTCTCTCTCTGCCTGCCTCTCTGCCTGCTTGTCATCTCTCTCTGTCAAATAAATAAATAAAATTTTTAAAAAAATTAAAAAAAAAAAAAAAGAAACAGACTTAAAAACAGAGAACAGGGACACTCATGTGGCTCAGTTCGTTAAGTGTCTGCCTTCAGTTCAGGTCATGATCCCAGGGTCCTGGGATTGAGTCCCACATCAGACTCCCTGCTCAGTGGAGTGTCTGCTTCTCCCTCTGGCTGCCATTCTCTCTCTCCAACAAATAAATAAATAAAATATTTTTTAAAAAAAGAGAAAACAAACTGGTGGTTGCCAGAGGGGAAGTGGTAGGATGATGCATAAAACAGATAAAGGGGATTAAGAGGAACAAACTTTCAGTTATAGATAAGTCACAAAGATTAAAAGTACAGCATAGAGAATATGGTCAATAAGACTATTTATATTACTCGGTGACAGTGACTACAATATGTGTAGTGAGCACTGAGTAATATATAGAATTGTTAAATCATTATGCTGAACACTAGTATACTAACATAAATCTAAAAAAATAATACTGTATATGTTATAAAAAATTTTTTTAAAAACTTTGAAAAAAAGAGTCCTAGCTATTTCTTTTCATTTCATTTATTCCTTAGTTACTGGGGATAAAACCAAAAAATTATACTTTTATTTATATTAGCTATCTTCAAAATTAAAATAGAGAAAATTAAGATGTTTAAATTATAGTAAAAAGATCCTATACATACCTTCATAATTTCTAGAATTATTTAAGGACTGGTTTTAACCCAGTCACATGGGTGATACATTAACCTGTGGGACACCAGTTCATTAAATCAACTGCTACAGTGGTGTAAATAACTATCTTAAGTCAATTTACCCTCCTAAATGAGAAGATTAAGACTACTACAGTAAATAAGAATTCTATCATTTAAAAACCTCTATTAGTGTATAAAATCTCATGACTTTTGGTTATATTTATGTCTAAAAATATTGCCAATACAACTTCATTTACCTGAAGCACTATGTATATATATCATAAGTATATATCATAAAGTGTATATATCACAAAATAAAATAGCATTAAATCAAAAATAAATTGATTATGTACAATATATCTGATGAATTTGGATAAGGCTAAACTAAGGAAATACATAATTAATAAAAACACAGTAATTTCCCTCCTTAAGGTGCTTAGATGATGGACTTTGATGCTAAAATCCATACATTTCAACAAAAATTTATGACTGATGTCATCATGAAACTACTATGTGCAACAATGTCCAGTAGTAAAAAATACCTTTCTTGAACCAGCTATAATTGAAATGTCAGGATTAAAAACTAGTGAACAAGGTTCACTAGTGAACAACTGTGCATTATATGAATTTTAAAAGCAATTAGTAAAAGAGGGTGTTAGTGTCATAATGGGAGACTGTGTCTATGTACAGGAACATTCATGTCATTAATCGTTAAATTTTATTAGTCAACTGGGTGGACGAAACACTTCTTTCAGAGCCTGTGTTTTAATTATCTCTTCTAGTATGCATTAATTTTTGAGGAATAATATAGATATTATTTAAATTTAAATGGAAAAAGTGACTGATTTTATAAATAATGATGGCACATTATTTATTTTATAAATAATGAAGGCACAACATTATTTATAAATAATGATGGCATCTGGAAAAGAAGGTGGAATTTTACCTCACACCAATTAAAAATATAAATTCCAAATGAATTAAATTTTAATATATTAAAATTAACGGATTATTCTGTAGAAAATAGGTCAGAAAATATTTTTATAAACTGGGAGTTGAAAAGAACTTTCTTAGCTAGACAAGAAATCTAAAAGCCATAAAGGAAAATATTTGCTGACATAAAAATTATAAATTGTTTCAGTAAAACATACCATTAAAAGACCCAAACAATATGCAGTGAAAAACACTGTAACCCAAATGGACAATATGATTATTGCTTATAAAATACATAAGGCTACTATATAGTGATAAGGAGAAAATGCAATCAATCCAAAAAAAAAGACAAAGGTTATGTATGACTAGGCAAGTGGGAAAAGTTGGCCAAAATTAATGGCCACAGAAAAGACCTGACCACTAGTCAAGAAAAGGCAAATTAAGTAAAAGCAAGATGCCTTTGTTCAATGATGAGACTGGAACAAACCTATAAGAAGAGTTACACCCAACATGGTAAACTGGAGAAACACATTTCTTGAGAGCACAGTCACAACTGTAGCTCAGTAAGCCCATGATTTGCTTAAAAACAGTTAAGAAAGTAAGAATATGAAGAAGCAAAACAACTGTATTTCCTTCAATAAGAAGTAGATACAGCTTCATCAAATCCTTTCTAAAATTAATCAGGATAAGAATAAATTATAAATAATATATTTAAAAGATATACTCATCTAGGTGTATATATACATATCTACATAAAATCTGGCAGAATCTTGGCTCAGCTAGAATAACACTTTCATCTGTATTTTTAAAAATTCAGAGACTACACAAATGTGGCTTAACAGTGAGCTAAAAGCTCTTTTAAAATAGTTTTTTAAAGGGGTGCCTGAGTGGCTCGGTGGGTTAAGCCTCTGCCTTTGGCTCAGGTCATGATCTCAGGGTTCTGGGATCAAACCCCACATCGGGCTCTCTGCTCAGCAAGGAGCCTGCTTCCTGCCCCCCTCTCTCTCTATCTGCCTCTCTGCCTACTTGTGATCTCTGTCAGATAAATAAAAATAAGATCTTTAGTAAATAAATAAATAGTTTTTAAAATAAAACAAATAATTATTTAAAATAAATAAAAATAAAATAGCTTCAAAAGTCACATTTCTTAACACAATGAAAATCCTCCTTCACTCTTTTAATTTTTTAATTTTCTTTATTTGCTAAAGTTTTAAATCAGGGTTGCTGAAGAAGACCTCATTTCATTTGGTCCCTTGAATTTGGCTGGATAGCTATCAAATCATTCTGAATACCCACAAATTCAGCCTGATATGTAAGAAAATATATCTGGAACTCTACAAGTAGAAAAGCAACTGTTTTTTGCAAGGTAGGAGATGCACAGTTGTGAATCTGTGGGGAAATACCAGAAGATAAATGGAGAGGGGAGGGAACCTCCATAAGCTGGCTACTGGAAAATGATATATCCCTGGAGCACAAAATTTGTACCCTTAAAAATCTGATCCAGTGAGAGACATCCCTTTCTGAAAGGAGCTCAGCCGATGAAAAGGGCAGAATCCTAAGTGGGTCATTGCAGTCTCAGGGTCCCAGGAGACACAGAAAGGACCAGGGTACATGAACCAGTAGAGTGCCTAAGCAGTAGAGCAGAAAAACTGGTTATAGTCAGCCAGCCGGCCCAGGAAGGGGCTCTCAGCTAAGTTGGCCATAAACCTGGAGCCAGCGAGATGGATGACCGCTCTCTGCCTGAGAATCCTACAAAGGACTGGAACTCAAGGGCCATTTACCATCCCCCAGGAGGGGCAAAACAGCTGCACCCACCACAGGCAACAGCTCTTAGGGCAGCGACCTGGAAATGACAGTAGGGTGACACCCAGCACTCTCCCTGGAGAAGGGGAGTGGGTACCCCCAAGAGCCTACAACCACTCCCACTTCCTGGGCACAAAAAAGGCAGCAACAGGGGTCCCTTGCACTCCCTCCATGAGTATTACAGGGGGAACGCACTGCTAGAATCTACAGAGTTTGACACAGACAAAAGTAAAGACTGTTTGTCCCAAAGGGTTTATTGAAGAAGGGGGACCATGATCTTTCAGCTCTGAGGCCAGAGACCAGAGCACAGCAATTTTTATTCTGATCCTCTAAAGAGATGTGGAAAGCCTCCAGGGGAAAAAAGCCACAAAGAGGACCTGCTTACACAGAGCCCAGCCCCCCAGCAAGAGGTGGAGCAACTCCATCCACACAAAGACATCTGAGAAGCAACCCAGCAGGCCCTTTTCCCAGAAGACCCACTGGAAGAACAGGTGGACAAAGGGCTTATGGATCCCGTGGGACTATAAAATGCCAGCACCAGGGGAAAACAGTATATTGAGCATGAGGTTTTTTTCTCACAATTCATTTATCTTTTAGTCTTAAATTTTCCATTTTTTCTTTTTACCTTTTTTCTGTTTCAACCGGTTTCTTATTTTAACAACTTGTGTTTCTAAGTCACTTTTTAACTTTAATTTTTTACATCTACATTTAATAGATATATGCTTTATTTTATTCATTTTTTTCACTCTATTCAGTTTTATTTTTTGTATATAGATAAGTTTTGCTTTCTTTGCAATTTTGGGAGGTAGTGTCTTCTAACACACAGACCAAAACTCACTCAGGAAAAAGTGGATCACCCTGATTTGTCCACCCTGCAAGATTATACACTCTCTTCTCCCCATCCCTCATTTTTTTTTCTTTTCTTTTTTTTTTTTTCCTTTTTCTTATTTGTTCTAACTTGTTTTTTGTTTGATTTTGTTTGGGTTTCTAACCACTTTGGATTTGTCAGGGTGTATTTTGTTTGGGTCATGGTTGATATTTTGGACTCTGCTCACTTGCTCACCTATCCTTCGCAGGGCAAAATGACTAGAAGGAGAAATTCACTACAAAAGGAAGAACTAGAGGTAAGTTCTCTGCCACAGAGCTAATCAATATGGATATAACTAATATGTCAGAGATGGAATTCAGGATAAAAATTATAAAATAGCTAGGCTTGAAAAAAAAGTGTAAATGATAGTGCAGAATCTCTAGGGGCAGAAATGAGATCCAATCAGGCCAAACTTAAAAACACTATGAATGAGATGCAGTCTAAATTGGATGCTCGAACAGCTAGGACAAATGAGGTAGAAGAAAGAATAAGTGATCTAGAAGAACAGACTGATGGAAAGGAGAAAAAAAGAGGAAAAGAGAGAAAGACAACTCAGAGCTAATGAAGAAAGGCTCTGAGAATTTAATGACGCTCTGAAAAGAAAAAATTATTTGGATGCCTAAGTGGGTAGAGAGAAAGGGCCAGGAGGTATATTTGGGCAAATCATAGCTAAGAACTTCCCTAATCTGGGGAAGGAAAAAGGCATTCAAGTCCAAGAGACAGAGAGGACCCCTCCCAGATCAATAAAATAGATAAACACCCCAAAATATAATAGCAAAACTTGCAGATTTTAGAGAAAAAGAAGGTATCCCAAGAGCATCTCTGGAGAGGAGGCTCCTAATGTATGGAGGGAGGAACATCAGAATAACATCAGAACTATCCACAGAAACCTGGCAGGTCAGAAAGAGCCAGCATGATATAGTCAGGATATTAAATGAGAAGAACATGCAACCAAGAATAATTTGTCCACCTAAGCTGTTATTCAGAATGGAAGGAGAGATAAAGAGCTTCTAGGACAAACAGAAACTGAAAGAATATATTCTACCAAGCCAGCCCAGCAAGAAAAATTAAGGGAGATGCTGTAAGCAAAGAGACACCCCAAAAGAAATATAGACCAGAAAGAAACAGAGACAATCTACAGAAACAAGGACTTTACAGGCAATACAATGACACTAAATTCATATCTTTTAATAGTTACTCTGAATGTAAATGGGCTGAACACTACAATCAAAAGACAAAAGGTACAGATTGGATGAAAAGCAAGACCCATCCATCTGCTGTCTACAAGCGACTCACTTAGACCTAAAGACACCACCAGACTAAAAGTGAGGGGGTGGTGAACCATTTACCAACCTAGCTGACTTCAAAAGAAAGCTGGTGTAGCAATCCTCATATCAGACAAATTAAATTTTAAACCAAAGACTATAGTAAGAAATGTAGAGAGACACTATATTATACTTAAAAGGTCTACGCAACAGAAGGTCTAACAATTCTAAATATTTATGGCCCCAACATGAGAGCAGCCAGTGATATAAAACAATTAATAATCAGGGCGCCTGGGTGGCTCAGTGGGTTAAGCCGCTGCCTTCGGCTCAGGTCATGATCTCAGGGTCCTGGGATCGAGTCCCGCATCGGGCTCTCTGCTCAGCAGGGAGCCTGCTTCCTCCTCTCTCTCTCTGCCTGCCTCTCCGTCTACTTGTGATTTCTCTCTGTCAAATAAATAAATAAAATCTTTAAAAAAAAAAAAAAAAAAAAACAATTAATAATCAAAGTAAAGAAACACACCGATAACAATACATTAAAGCAGGAACTTCAACACCAAACTCAAAGTAATAGACAGATCATCTAGGCGGAATATCAACAAATAAAACAAGGGCTTTGAATGATAAACTGAATCAGATGGACTTCACAGATACACACAGAACATTCCATCCTAAAACAATAGAATACCTGAATTTGAGTCAAGATGATGGAGGAGTAGCAGACTGAGATGACATCAGGTCACAGGAGTTCAGTTAGATAGTTATCAAACCATTCCAAACACCTACAAATCCAACAGGAGATCACAGAGAAGAGGAGCAGCAATTCTAGAAATAGAAAATCAACTACTTTCTGAAAGGTAGAATGTGCAGAGAAGTGAATCCGAAGAGATGGGAAGGTAGACTGTAGGGGGAAGGGCTGTCTCCTGGCAAGTGGTGGAGCAGGGGAGCACAAAACCAGAACTTTTAAAAGTCTGCTCCACTGAGGGACATCGCTCCAGAGGTTAAGTGGGGGTGGAGCCCTCACAGGGACAGCTTGGTTTCAGATCCCACGGGGTCACAGAAGGATTGGGGGTGCCTGAGTGTAGCAGAGCTCACAGATATTAGAGTGGGGAAGCCGGCTACAGAGACGGAGCTGAGGAGTGAGCTCTCAACTCGGGCTTACCTTAAACTGTAATCTATGACACAGTCAGGCCACTTCTCTTTGAGCAGGGACCCCACAAGTAGCAGATCCAGGGAGACCCACCAGAAGAGCAGACTGGCAGGAATCTGCTGGGTTTGGAAACTCCAAATGGGGCTGCATGCTAGAGACAAAAATACTTGGTCACAAGCCTGGTGAGCTAGGAGTGCAGCCAGAGACCAGGGAGATGTGAGTAATAAGTGCTTTTCTCTGAGGGCGCAATGAAGAGTGGGGTCCCAAGCTCTTGGCTCCTCTAGGCCGGAGATTGGGAGGCTGCCATTTTCATTCCTGTCCTCCAGAGCTCTACGGAAAGTATTCAGGAAACAAAAGCTCCCAGGGGTGAACCAGAGCAGATTACTTAGCCCGGCCCCTGGCAAGGGTGGCATAATTCTGCCTCTGGAAAAACACTTGAGAATCACTATTCCTCCCCAGAAGATGAGTAAGAACACCCAGCCAAGGCCAAGCTCACTAATCAAGGACAACAGCAGAACTCAAGAGGAGGGGAAAGCAAAGCAAGGAATTCATGGCTTTCTCCCCATGATTCTTTGGTCTTGCAAAGTTAATTAAATTTTCTTAATTTTATTTTTTTCTGATTCTAATTTTTTTAACTTTTCCTCTTTCCTCTTTTAACGTTTTTAAATAGTTTATCTTAACAATAGCTTTCTTTAAAAAAATCTTTTTAAACCTTCATTATTATAGTCATAGTTTATCCTTCACGAGCACATAACTTTATTTTTTGTATACATATAGGGTTTTATCATCTAAAAAATTTTGGGATACAACTTCATCTAATAGATCAAAATATAACATAAATCTAGTACAGGGCTTTGTTCTAGTCTCCAGCCTGAGCAAATTCTCTCCACTTTTTTTTTTTTTCCCAACCAACTTATTAACTCCTTTTTTAGAATTTTTTTTTATTTTCATCTTTACAGTTATATTCCATCCCTTCACTATGTTTACCCTTATTTTTGTACATGTGTAAGTTTTTCGTTCCTTAAAGTTTTGGAAGGTAGTTTCTTCTAAGAGACCAAAATACACCCAAAATAAAGTGGGTAGTTCTGTTCTATTCACCAGTCTAATATATATTTTTTCTTTTTTTAATTTTTTTAACTTATTTTTATCCCCTTTCATCTCCCCCCGACTTGAGGTCTCTTCTGATTTGGTTAAGGCACATTTTTCTGGGATCTTTGCCAAACTTTTAGTATTTTATTTACTCATTCATATACTCTTATCTGGATAAAATGACAAGGCAGAAAAACCACAAAAAAAAAAAAAAAAAGAACAGGCAGTACCAAAGACTAGGGACCTAATCAGTACAGACATTGGTAATATGTCAGATCTAGAATGACGATTCTCAAGGTGCTAGCCAGGCTCGAAAAAGGCATGGACGATATCAAAGAAACCCTGTCTGGAGAAATAAAAGCCCTTTCTAGAAAAATAAAAGAATTAAAATCTAACCAAGCTGAAATCAAAAAAGCTATTAATGAGGTGCAATCAAAAATGGAGGCTCTTACTGCTAGGATAAATGAGGCAGAAGACAGAATTGATGATATAGAAGACCAAATGACAGAGAATAAAGAAGCTGAGCAAAAGAGAGACAAATAACCACGAGGGTATAATTCGAGAGATAAGTGATACCATAAGACGAAACAATATTAGAATAATTGGGATTCCAGAAGAAAAAAAGAGTGGGGCAGAAGGTTTATCAGAGTGAATTATTGTAGAGAATTTCCCTAATATGGCAAAGGGAACAAGCATCAAAATCCAGGAAGCACAGAGAACCCTCTCAAAATCAATAAAAATAGGGCCACACCCCATCATCTAATAGTAAAACTTACAAGTCTTAGTGACAAAGAGAAAATCCTGAAAGCAGCCCGGGACAGTAAGTAAAAATGGTAATGGTAAAAATATTAGATTGGCATCAGACTTATCCACAGAGAGCTAGCAGGCCAGAAAGAACTGGCATGATATATTCAGAGCACTAAATGAGAAAAATATGCAGCCAAGAATACTATATCCAGCTAGGCTACCATTGAAAACAGAAGGAGAGGTAAAAAGTTTCCAGAACAAACAAAAGCTAAAAGAATTTGTAAACACCAAACCAGCTCTACAGGAAATATTGAAAGGGGTCCTCTAACCAAAGAGAAAGCCTAGAAGTAGTAGACGAGAAAGAAACAAAGACAATATACAGTAACAGTCACCTTACAGGCAATACAATGGCACTAAATAACTATCTTTCAATAGTTACTCTGAATGTAAATGAAATAAATGCCCCAATCAAAAGACACAGGGTATCAGAATGGATAAAAAAAAAAAAAAACCATCAATATGCTGCCTACAAGAAACTCATTTTAGACCCAAAGACACCTCCCGATTTAAAGAGAGGGGGTCAAAAATAATTTACCATGCTAATGGACATCAAAAGAAAGCTGGGGTGGCAATCCTTATATCAGATCAATTAGATTTTAAACCAAAGACTACAGTAGGAGATAAGGAAGGATACTGAATCATCATCAAAGGGTCTGTCCAACAAGAAGATCTAACAATTTTAGATATCTATGCCCCTAATGTGGGAGCAGCCAACTACATAAGCCAATTAATAACAAAATCAAAGAAACACATCAACAATAATACAATAAGAGTAGGGAACTTTAACACCCCCCACACTGAAATGGACAGATCATCCAAGCAAAAGATCAACAAGGAAACAAAGGCCTTAAATGACACACTGGACCAGATGGACATCACAGATATATTCAAAACATTCCATTCCAAAGCAACAGAATACACATTCTTCTCTAGTGCACATGGAACATTCTCCAGAATGGATCACATCCTGGGCCACAAATCAGGTCCCAACCGATACCAAAAGATTGGGATCATTCCCTGCATACTTTCAGACCACAATGCTCTGAAGCTAGAACTCAATCACAAGAGGAAAGTTGGAAAGAGCCCAAGTAGATGAAGACTAAAGAGGATCCTTCTAAAGAATGAATGGGTCTATCAGGAAATTAAAGAAGAATTGAAAAAATTCATAGAAACAAATGATAATGAAAACACAACGGTTCAAAATCTGTGGGACACAGCAAAGGCAGTCCTGAGAGAAAAATATATAGAGATACAAGCCTTTCTCAAGAAACAAGAAAGGTCTCAAATACACAACCTAACCCTGCACCTAAAGGAGCTGGACAAAGAACAGCAAAAAAAGCCTAAACCCACAGGAAAACAAAAATTATAAAGATCAGAGGAGAAATCAATGAAATAGAAACCAAAAAAACAACAGAACAAATCAATGAAACTAAGAGTTGGCTCTTTGAAAGAACTATTAAGATTGATAAAACCCTGGCCAAACGTATCAAAAAGAAAAGAGAAAGGATACAAATAAATAAAATCATGAATGAAAGAAGGAGAGATCACAACCAACACCAAAGAAATACAAACAATTATAAGAACATATTATGAGCAACTATACGCCAGCAACATTGACAATCTGGAAGAAACGGATGCATTCCTAGAGACGTATAAACTACCAAAACTAGCAGGAAGAAATAGAAAACCTGAACAGACCCATAACCAGTAAGGAGATTGAAGCAGTCATCAAAAATCTCCCAACAAACAGGAGCCCAGGGCCAGCTGGCTTCCCAGGGGAATATTACCAAGCATTCAAAGAAGAATTAATTCTTATTCTCCTGAAACTGTTGCGAAAAATAGAGATGGAAGGAAAACTTCCAAACTCAGTTTATGAGGCCAAAATAACCTTGATCCCAAAACCAGACAAAGACCCCAACAAAAAAGAGAATTAGAGACCCATATCCTTGATGAACACAGCTACAAAAATTCTCACCAAAATACTAGCCAGTAGGATCCCACAGTACATTAAAAGGGTTATTCACCATGACCAAGTGGGATTTATTCCTGGGCTGCAAGGTTGGTTCAACATCTGCAAATCAATCAATGTGATACATTTATAAAAGAAAGAATGTGAACCACGTGATACTCTCACTAGATGCTGAAAAAGCATTTGACAAATTACAGCATCCTTTCTTTGATCAAAACTCTTCAAAGTATAGGGATAGAAGGAACATAGTTCAATGTAATAAAAAGCCATCTATGAAAAGCCCACAGAAAATATTATTCTCAATGAGTAAAAACTGAGAAGTTTCCTGTCTTGCTAATTTTGGCCATTCTAAGTGGTGTATCTCAATGTGGTTTTAAATTGAATCTCCCTGATGGCTAGTGATGATGAACATTTTTTCATGCGTCTGATAGCCATTTGTATGTCTTCATTGGAGAAGTGTCTGTTCATATCTTCTGCCCATTTTTTGATATGATTGTCTGTTTTGTCTGTGTTGAGTTTCAGGAGTTCTTTATAGATCCTGGATATCAACCTTTTGTCTGTACTGTCATTTGCAAATATGTTCTCCCATTGTGTGGGTTGCCTCTTTGTTTTCTTGACTGTTTCCTTTGCTGTGCAGAAGCTTTTGATTTTGATGAAGTCCCAAAAGTTCATTTTCACTTTTGTTTCCTTTGCCTTTGGAGACAAATCTTGAAAGAAGTTGCTGTGGCTGATATCGAAGAGATTACTGCCTATATTCTCCTCTAGGATTCTGATAGATTCCTGTCTCGCGTTGAGGTCTTTTATCCATTTTGAGTTTATTTTTGTGTATGGTGTAAGAGAATGGTCAAGTTTCATTCTTCTACATATAGCTGTCCAGTTTTCCCAGCACCATTTATTGAACAGGCTGTCTTTTTTCCACTGGATATTTTTTTCTGTTTTGTCAAAGATTATTTGACCATAGAGTTTCAGGTCCATATCTGGGCTCTCTACTCTGTTCCACTGGTCTATGTGTCTGTTTTTATGCCAGTACCATGCTGTCTTGGTGATCACAGCTTTGTAGTAAAACTTGAAATCAGGTAGCGTGATGTCCCCAGTTTTATTTTTGTTTTTCAACATTTCCTTAGCATTCGGGGTCTCTTCTGATTCCATACAAATTTTTGGATTATTTGCTCCAGCTCTTTGAAAAATACCAGTGGAATTTTGATCGGAATGGCATTAAAAGTATAGATTGCTCTAGGCAGTATAGACATTTTAACAATGTTTATTCTTCTGATCCAAGAGCATGGAATGGTCTTCCATCTTTTTGTGTCTTCTTCAATTTCTTTCATGAGTGTTCTGTAGTTCCTCGAGTACAGATCCTTTACCTCTTTGGTTACAAGGTTTATTCCCAGGTATCTTATGGTTCTTGGTGCTATAGTAAACGGAATCGATTCTCTAATTTCCCTTTCTGTATTTGGAGGGGATGTGGAAAAGGGGAACCCTCTTACACTGTTGGTGGGAATGCAAGTTGGTGCAGCCACTTTGGAGAACAGTGTGGAGATTCCTCAAGAAATTAAAAATAGAGCTTCCCTATGACCCTGCAATTGCACTCCTGGGTATTTACCCCAAAGATACAGATGTAGTGAAAAGAAGGGCCATCTGTACCCCAATGTTTATAGCAGCAATGGCCACAGTCGCCAAACTACGGAAAGAACCAAGATGCCCTTCAACGGACGAATGGATAAGGAAGATGTGGTGCATATACACTATGGAGTATTATGCCTCCATCAGAAAAAACGAATACCCAACTTTTGTAGCAACATGGATGGGACTGGAAGAGATTATGTTGAGTGAAATAAGTCAAGCAGAGATAGTCAATTATCATATGGTTTCACTGATTTGTGGAGCATAACAAATAGCATGGAGTACAAGGAGAGGAGTAGAGAGGAGAAGGGAGTTGAGGGAAATTGGAAGGGGAGGTGAACCATGAGAGACTTTGGACTCTGAAAAACAATCTGAGGGTTTTGAAGGGGCAGGGGCTGGGAGACTGGGGGAACCAACCAGGTGGTGGGTATTGGAGAAGGCACAGATTGCATGGAGCACTGGGTTTGGTGCAAAAACAATGAATACTGTTACGCTGAAAATAAATTTTAAAAAAATTTAGCAACATGGACGGGACTGGAAGAGATCATGCTGAGTGAAATAAGTCAAGCAAAGAGAGTCAATTATCATATGGTTTCACTTATTTGTGGAGCATAACAAATAGCATGGAGGACATGGGGAGTTAGAGAGGAGAAGGGAGTTGGGGGAAATTGGAAGGGGAGGTGAACCATGAGAGACTATGGACTCTGAAAAACAATCTGAGGGTTTTGAAGGGGCAGGGGGTGGGAGGTTGGGGGAGCCTGGTGGTAGGTATTATGGAGGGCACGGATTGCATGGAGCACTGGGTGTGGTGCAAAAATAATGAATACTGTTATGCTGAAAATAAATAAAAAATAAATTTAAAAAAACTAAAAAATAATTTATTAAAAAAAAGGGAAGTTTTCCCTTAAGATCAGGAACACGACCGAAATGCCAACTCTCACCACTATTATTCAATATTAGTACTAGAATTCTTAGCCTCAGCAATCAGACAACAAAAAGAAATAAAAGGTATTCATATTGGCAAAGAAGAAGTCAAACTCACTCTTCACAGATGACATGATTCTTTATGTGGAAAAGCCAAAAGACTCCACCCCAAAATTGCTAGAACTCATACAAGAATTCAGCACCATGGCAGGATACAAAATCAATGCATAATAATCAGTTGCATTTCTATACACCAATGATATGACTAGAGAAAGAAGAATTAAGGAATTGATCCCACTTATAATTGCACTAAAAACTATAAGACACCTAGGAATAAACCTAACCAAAGAGGTAAAGGATCTATACTCTGAAAACTACAGAATACTTATGAAAGAAATTGAGTAAGACACAAAGAGATGAAAAAACATTTCATGCTCATGGAATGGAAGAATAAACATCATGAAAATGTTTATGTTGCCCAGAGCAATCTACACATTCAATGCAATCTGTATCAAAATACCATTGACATTTTCCACAGAGTTGGAACAAACAATATTAAAATTGGTATGGAACCAGAAAAGACCCTGAATCACCAAGGAAAGGTTGAAAAAGAAAAACCAAGCTGGGGCATCACATTGCCTGATTTCAAGCTATATTACAAAGCTGTGTTCATCAAGGCAGCATGGTACTGGCACAAAAACTGATACATAGGTCAGAGGAACAGAACAGAGAGCCCAGATATGGACCCTCAACTCTGTGTTGAAATTATCTTCAACAAAGCAGGAAAAGATATCCAAGTGAAACATGATAGTCTCTCCAATAAATGGTGCTGGGAAAACTGGACAGCTATATACAGAAGAATGAAACTTGAACATTTTCTTACACATAAAGATTAACTCAAAATGGATGAAAGACCTCAATGTGAGACAGGAATCCATCAAAATCCTGGAGGAGAACATAGGCAGTAATCTCTTTGACATCAGCCACAACAACTTCTTTCAAGACACATCTCCAAAGGCAAGGGAAACAAAAGAAAAAATTAACTTTTGGGACTTCATCAAGATCTAAAGCTTCTGCATAGCAAAGGAAACAGTGCACAAAACTAAGAGGCAGCACACGGAATAGGAGAAGATATTTGCAAATGACACTACAGATAAAGGACTGGTATCCAAGATCTATAAAGAACTTCTCAAACTCAACACACAAAAAGCAAATAATCCAGTCAAGAAATGGGCAGAAGATGTGAGCAGACACTTCCCCAAAGAGGACATACAAATGGCCAACAGACACATGAGAAAAGTCTCCACGTCACTTGCCATCCAGAAAATACAAATCAAAACCACAACGGGATACCACCTTACACCAGACAGAATGGTTAAAATTAACAGGTCAGGGAACAACAAATATTGGCAAGGATGCTGGTGGGGCATGCAAGCTGGTACAGTCACTCTAGAAAATAGTATGGAGGTTCCTCAGGAAGTTAAAAATACAGCTACCCTACAACCCAGCAATTGCACTACTGGGTATTTACTGCAAAAATACAGATGCAGGGAAAAGAAGGGGCACATGTACCCCAATGTTCCAGAATAGCCAAACTGTGGAAGGAGCTAAGATGTCCTTCAACACATAAATGGATATAGATGTGATTCATATATACAATGTAATGTTACTCAGCCATCAAAAATACCTACCATTTATATATCAACATGGATGGAACTGGAGGGTATTATGCTAAGTGAAGTAAGTCAGTTGGAGAAAGACAATTATCATATGGTTTCACTCATATGTGAAATATAAGGAATAGTGCAGAGGATCACAGGGGAGCAGAGGGGAGAGAAAACTGAATGGGAAGAAATCAGGAAGGAAGCCAAACCATGAGATACTCTTGACTCAGGGAAACAAACTGAGGGTTGCTGGAGGGGAGGGGGGTGTGGGATGAGGTAATCCAGCAACGGGGATTAAGGAGGGCACGTGATGTGATACGCACTGGGTGTTATAGGCACCTAATGATCACTGAACACTACACCAAAAACTAATGATGCATACATTTGACTAACTGAATTTAATTTTAAAAAAAGAGAAAAATAATAAATAAATAAATTAGTAAGTAAAGAAAGAAAGAAAGTTATAAACCACTCTTCTTTAGTGCTGCCTGCAGAAGTGGCTGACATCTTCTACTCAGCATCATCACTGCCCTCAGACCTCTGATGAAGCCCAAGATTGTTAAAAAGAGGACCAAGAAGTTCATCCAGCCCCAGTGAGACCAATATGTCAAAATTAAGTGCAATGGGTGGAAACCTAGAGGCACTGACAGTAGGTTGCACAGAAGATTCAAGGGCCAGATCTTGAGGTCCAACACTGGTTACAGGAACAAAAAAACAAAACACATAGTGCCCAGTGGCTTCTGGAAGTTCCTTGTCCACAACATCAAGGAGTTTGAAGTGCTCCTGATGTGCAACAGATCTTACTGTGCAGAGACTCCTCATAGTGTCCCCTCCAAGAACCACAAAGCCATGTGGAAAGCAGCCAACTGGCTATAAGAGTCACCAATCCCAATGCTATGCTGCATAGCAATGAAAATAAAGAGAAAGCTTATGTGCATGTTGTATTTGTTAATAAAATTACATAAATAAATAAATTAATTAAATAAAATTCTAAATAAAATTTTCAGAGAGATGGTCTTTTACAAATGTGCTAGGTTTCTAATACAAATTATAAAACATGTTTGTTTTATAATAATCCTACATGGTAAGTAAAATACTCCTTGCAGGAAATTAAGCATTTGATAATTTAAGAGTTTCAACCCTTTAGGGAAACAATTAGAGTAGTGGAGAGGGATTTGACATATTTATGAAGATGTAACTCTGTCTTCTCACTAGTACAACTTGGGCAAAAGCAGCGGCCTCCTTGGCTGGCAGAACTAGACTGAACACGTTCACGCTGTTCATGTTGAATCAAAATATCCCGCTACTATTACACCTTTTTTTTTTTTTACATACTACAAAAGTACTAATGTTTATGACAGAAAATCTGGAAAATGGAGAAAAGCAAAAATAAAGACAATAAAAATCACCCATAATGCTTCTATCCAAAGATAACCACTGCAAACCTTCTGGTACATTTCCCTCTGGTGTTCATACTAGGCACACCACTAACAATAATAGGAGTCTGGGGGAAAGGAAGTAATGGTCCATCCCAAACCACAGAGAAAAAACAACAGTCAACAGGACATATGTTTATTTAATAATAGGAACATTTTTTTTTTTTAAGATTTTGTTTATTTGTCAGAGTGAGTGAGCACAGGCAGACAGAGTGGCAGGCAGAGGCAGAGGGAGAAGCAGGCTTCCCGCCGAGCAAGAAGCCCGATATGGGACTCGATCCCAGGACGCCGGGACCATGACCCGAGCCGAAGGCAGCTGCTTAACCAACTGAGCCACCCAGGCGCCCCAATAATAGGAACATTTTTTAATATTTACTATTCTATGATTGCTTTTATATAAACTTGTATTGTTGCTCAATTTCATAGCTGATCTGTCCTTATTTCAGAGTCTAGAGTGCTAACCATTACACAGTGGAACCCCTGATCTGTCCTTATTTCAAATGAATCCTGTGTAGCATCTGTTTATCAGTAAGCAAATTATTCTCTCATTTTTCTAAAGAATCCAGCAAAATAGTCCAGACAATAAAAGCCAGCATTAGGCATAACTCTATTTCTACTCACTGGTCACCAGACATCACCATTCTCATGAACCCTGCCTTCACCCCCAACCCCATCAAGAGCACACCATAGTGTCACTCTCCTCCACTTCAGGCCAGGACCACTCTAGGCCAGAGATAACATCATCATTACCCCTCAGTGCTTCAACCTCAATTCACAGCCACCCCTGTCAAGCCACAAATTAATATTATTTTCACAACTGATCTCTACCAGAAAATAGATATACTGTCATAGAGTGATTGGGTTATTCTGTATATCTAAAAGACAGAGGTCTCTAATATGTACATGCTTTCGATTATTTTAGAAATGCTACTCTTTGACTAGTATACCATGTATTATTATTTCTATTACTGTGTCCACCCAAAGCTTAATCTATCTCAGATAATTAAGTTGTATTTTATTTTATTTGGGGAAAAAAAGGGGGGATCAATCTATATCAATGTGCAGTATCTGTAACCTACTTTATTATTTTTTTTTTTTTGCAACACTGGGATCATTCTGGTTTTGTGCTTACTGTTTTGTAACATATTGTTTTGGTTAATCAGAAACAGAAGTAATTAGAAACATAAATAAGAAAGCCAGTAGTTCTGAAAAAGATCTTTCACATGCTAATTGACCATTAGCATAAATTTTGAAGGAACTTGAATTTGCCTTCAGCAAAACTATACTTTTTCTTTACTTTACAGTACTAAAATAACAAGATGGTATGTGTTTCCATAACAAAACAAATACAACTGAGAGAAATTACTTCCTACTAAGTTTTTGTAGTTTTAAAAGAAGATTAGCCAAAGAACACAATGCTTAACCCAAAGTAGCAAATATCACAAAGTGGAATTTCCGGTACCCTAGAAATGGAAGAGATTCCTGGACAGGGCTTTCCTATGGCCCTCATATAATATCCACAAGGGACCGTCCACAATGTCTATACATAAATCAAATTCTGACATCCAGAACTAAACTGGGTGAAATTCTAAGAGTGCACATTAATATCTCTGGACACAATGTGTGACAATCAATATTAATACATTCTGGAAAACAAGCCTTCCTTCTAAAAGATGCATAGGCACTCAAATTATGCAAAATCTATCAGGTTGACATCAGAAAGCCACAAATGAATCAAGTTACTAAGCAAGAGGAATGCTATACTAAGCAAGAAGAATGCTAAAGAATATTGACTAAATTTTCATTGTTTAGCACAATTTAGTAGGAGATCACTGAAGTTTCAAATGGCAATGTGTTGGTCTTAGCCTATATGAGAAAGGTGGTTATCTGAATGATTCAAAAATTAAACAATGGTTCAAAGGAATGTTTTCTATTTACTAAAATTTACCATAATGCATCTAATGTTCAGAATTGCAATAAAAATTCTCAAAGAGAAGCTAAAAAACAAATGTTCAAGTTTATTAAATGTTCCTTTTGCTCTTTACCACCTATTGCACTTACAGCTTAAAACCCAGCTAGAAAAATATTTGAATACCCAAGTGGTTATTGTAGAGATTCTGAAGGCACTAAGCTATGATTTCCTCAAGTGGAAAGTGTCATTTGACAGCCCTTACAAAACACTACAAGCATAAAAGTGGAAGGCTGGAACAAGCAATCTGCTCAGTCAATCTCCTAGACAGACTTCTCTGCTCCTTAAGGTAAGATTATTTGTCAAACCATTAGTCATGCCTTTAACCTGTTCAGTTCTTTTGGTAGTAGTGCTTCTGATATTCTTTAGATAATCAGACTTTTGAACAGAAAATTATAAGATACTTAGACCAAGTAAGTAGACTTTTCCATCTAGCTATAAAATACAGTATTTGCAAGTAGTTAATTACATACATGTGTTCTACCACAAATGTCATCTGCCTTAATAGGTGAGAATAATGGTAACATCTGTAGCCATCATATAAATAGAGAATACAAATAAAGTAAAACTCTCTCAACATGTTCTGGTTATACAGCAGTACCATGTTATCCTCGTTTTCATTCCCTCCAACAGTTATCTGATTTCAATTATGAGAAGCTGACAGAGAAAGACAAGATTCAACAAAAGATAAATATATACACAAGTAAAATGATGTTTAATATCTGCTCATTTTCAATGCTAGAGTTGTATTTATCAATGTAGTCTCTGTTGATTCTTACTCCAACATCAGCTCTGCCTATAAAATAATGACAGGCCTGTTTTCATTAGAGGTGTCAGTCTCATGGTTTGTTTGGTTTTTTTTCTATCATCATGTATCTTACAGTATCAGAGAATACTGTAATAATGACATGGGAAGAACACGATTAAAAAACTAAAGAGTGGGGGCACTTGAATGGTTCACTTAGTTAAGCATCTGCCTTTGGCTCAGGTCATGATTCCAGCGTTCTGGGATAGAATCCCAAGTCTGGCTCCCTGCTCAGTGGGGAGCCTGCTTCTCTCTCTCCTCCCCGCTGGTGCTTTCTGTCACTATCTCTGTCTCTGTCTCTCACTCAGATAAGTAAGATCTTTAAAAAACAAAACAAAACAAAACAAAACAAAAAACCCTAAAGAGTGACCAGTTAGAATAAATACACTGCAACTATACTTAATTTCCACCAAACATGAGTATATTTCTGTTTTCTGTTAAATTACTGGATTGCATGGAGCACTGGGTGTGGTGCAAAAACAATGAATACTGTTAACGCTGAAAATAAATTTAAAAAGAAAATTAGACTGGAAGGAAAAAGAATCCACACAGACTGTAGTTCTGTTGCTTCATTGCAAGAACATTTCAAATATAAAATGGAAGCATTCTCCGAGGGAAAGAATCATTTCCTTCTGCTCTTAGAAAAACATAGTCCCCTAAACACTGTATCAGGATATTTCCCATCATATTCTTGCAGTCCAAATCACTGAAACATTCCAGTGTTCATTCATCTCCCCACAGGTTTAAAAGAAGAACCCACTGATTCCACTTTCCAGCTGCAGAAGGGGGTGGGGTGGCCCGAGGCCAGGGTGGCTGGCTCCGTAAAACATTTAAAAAATAATCCTACTTGCCAAGTTCTCTTTATTTGCTCAAGTTCATTTTCTGTACCACTTTCTAGTATCCACAGAGCCCAGCCCTATTCCTATAAAGAAGCTAAAAATTGTGTGAAAATATTAAAAAAAAAAATTAATCATTCCTTAATTTTGTTCCAGGGATAGAAGTCAGATACCCTAAATGGAAAGATAAAGCTTTTCCATGAAAATTATTCCTCTTGAAGGAAACAGTCATTCAATTTTAATCTTTTAATTACCTTTACCTTAATTACCTTTAAGTACCTTTGCTTATTAGATTCATTATGGATTAAAGAAAAAGAATAAACACTTTATGACTAAAAACAATGCACTTAGTACTAGTCTCCATGGGGATGTAAAAAAAAAAAAAAAAAAAAAGTAAGAGGGCCTTCCCTTTCCCCTTAATGAGCCTACAGAGAAGACAGAGAATAAAATGCAACCAGATATTGCTAACTCTCAGGTCTAGTCAGTCCAGCCTAATGGCCCAATCAATCAATGTGTCCCCCCTCCCCATCACTAGCAATTGGTTTAAAGTCAAGCAAATGTGTAAGGACGGCCAAACTTAAGTCTATCTAGAACTTTGGCTATGGGACCTTTAACTGGGGTTGCCAAGCAGGCAGGTTCATTCATGTATGCATTCAGCAAATCTTTGTTAGATATCTACCCTTTCAGGTACCCTTCTAGATGGCAGATGTAAGCCCACAGAGGAAAACAAAAAGAAGGGGAGAAGGGAGACAGATGGTTGGAGCATCTGGATTAAGTCATGCCTAAAGTCAGATCAACCCCTGGACTTTTTAGTTATATGAGTCAGTAAATATCTTTTTAGTTTAAGGCAATCTAAGTTGGGGTTTCTATATATGCAACCAACAGTCCCAACCAGTACCCCCACCCCCACCCCCAGACTCTAGGATTGGTAACTGGAATAAAATCTCACCTTCTTCTACTGGAGGCTTGCCTGCACCCAGTTATGGTCATAGACATAAAACCAGTTGGAATAGTCTCATGGCCCACTCCTCACCCCTTCCTAGCATTTCTCTACCTAATTTGTAATGACTCTCCAACTGTCAGACGGGTCCTAAAAATTTGGAGGTAACCTACTACTAAATCCAGTTTAAACTGGTCTTTTTTCCTTTGGGGATTTAAAAAAAAAGAAAAAAAAACCTATACAGTACCCACATCTCCACATAAACATTAATTTACACCACAAGAATCACAGGTATGGAGGTGAAAATACACTACCAAGACACCTCCTCCTACCTCTTATTCAATACATGAATGCTGTCTTACTGCCCCTGGCTAAGAAATCAACCAGTCTCTGGTTAAATAGTTCCAAAACAGAAAGCTCACTACCTCAAGCACCATGTGTCCCAGTAATGGACAGCTTCTCTATCTGAGAAGTGTCATTATGATACCAAATAAAAAATTTCTCTTCCTGAAATTTTCATTGCTTTATGCTATTTCTGCTAAGTGAAGCAACAAAGAATAAGCTCCTTTCCTGTCTACTTGTCAGCTCTTCAAATATTTGAAGGCAATTAGCATGTCTCCCACTAGTATGTATTTTTCTATAGTTCCTTCAGTTATTTCTTAAAATACATAAGTTCCAGATCCACTGATGTCCTAATTCCCCTTTCTCTAGGTACACTCTAGTTTGTCAACAGCATCCCTTTTATAATGCTATCCCTCCCATCCACCCTACCCCACACCACACCACCCCTGAATGACCCTTGTGGTTGTCTGAAAGGCCCAGAAAACTATGGGCAAATAACTTCCCAAAGGGCTGAACACTGCATTTATGACAACAGATCTTAAGATTTCACAGGTTCTTTTTCTTAACCATTTTAGTATAATTCCTAACACATTCAGAAAGTTTGTGACATTGAAGGTCCTAATGACCAAAGCTTCCCGATTTTTTCCCAAGAACCTGCTGTATTGAGGATCTTTCTTCTCCATTCCCATTTTGGTGAGGGGTAGTTAGGTCTTTTTTTTTTTAGCAGGACCCTAACAGAATTGTTCATCACTGTAAAGCCAGAACCTGAACAGTGTCTAGTACATGGTAGGAATTCAATAAAAGCCAGTGAATTAAATAAATCTCAATTTTGAAAACTCTCTCCATTGCTATTTACTTAATTTTTGAATCAGTCTTGAGATTCAGTTAGCTGAGGTCATTTGTGGTCTAAACTCAGCATTAGTTATACTTCTTAATTCATGCTCCCTCTAAATTTAATAAGTCTGCTTTGTTTAGCTATAGCTAAGACACTGATGAAAACACTGGACATGTTGGAGCCAAAGTTAGAGCCCTTTATATTAGCACTCAGCAAGACACACCAGTTAAGGTGACACTGAGCCATTAACCATATACTAGGGCTGAAGGAGCTAATTTGGGTTAGAGTTCATCATCTCATTCTTGGAAAACTTTAAAAAAAAATGCTTTGTTAATATCAAAACACAGTAGTCAGTAGGCTGAATTTTATTAAGACAAAAATTTTCCAATATCACTAATTTCATGTGATTCCACCTAATTGAAAGTACCTCTAACAGCTAGCCAATGTTTTATTCCCTTAGAGAATCTATACTGGTTCTATTCTACCATGTGCAAAATCTACTGTCTACCTCAGAGATCAAGATACTTGTCTAAGTGTTCTCCAACTCACAGCTCACCTGTTCAGTTCCTTCTTCACTTAAGTTTCCATTTGCTTGAACTTAGAGACCAAGACCTATTCAATGTAACCAAAAGGTTGTCTATGAATGCCTATGTGTATCTTGGGCTCTCCTCCCATTAGTGCTTTACCATTTATCACCTGAAGATGATTCTCTCTTTTCCCCAAAATAAATCCCGATTCCTCCTCAGTAGGTAAATGACATTTTGCAATGCCTCAGATTCTGAATATTAAGGCATTTCTATAATGTGTAGCAAGTTGATCTTGCTAATGACTGTTAACAGTACTAAGTCAAATGACTGTTAACAGTACTAAGCCAAAAGAAAGAAATTTCTTAAGATGGAACTGTATGTGACAAATATTATTGAGCATAGGTCCAAAGCTATTGAATATGTGATTTTGAAATGAATGCACCAATACATGGAATTATTTGAAAGTTATATATAGATTATATAGACATTTATCTGGAAAATATTAAGAAAAAAATTAGTTATAAAAAATTGTCTCAACGATTATCATTTTCAAAATCAATAGAAGCTGATTACTAAAGCTATATCCCATAATATTCTAATGTGATCCTGGCTCTTAAAAATGTAAATGGATTTTTAAAGTATGACATCCTGTACATGGTATGTCAGGTATGTCATAGAATTCACTCTCCTAGTCTTGTTTTTTGTTCATTTCGTATTTTGTAATTGGTGACAGTGGTCAGAGATGAAGACTGGAAGGAAAAAAAAGTTCCAGTAATGTAACATCACCAATGTTTACTATTTTTAAATACATGAAAGCAGTTTCAAAAAGCAAGTCAAACCTAAGATTTAATCAGGTGAAATATCAGTATTAGCATCTACTATTAAATCAGAGAAAAGGAGATTTTAAAATATCTAGAACTAGAAACGAGAATATTCTTAAAAGAGAACTTAGACAAATGAACTTTAGCAACAAAGATTCCAAATGAGACTTGTAAAAAGTTATTCCCTTGAATGGGCAGTCCAATCTGAACTGGGAAAGCTTCTACCGCATAATTTCAAAAGTCACTTTTCCTCCCAGGAAAGTAATGCTGTGCCTCTGTACTTGGGGAAGCAAGCTTTTTCTGGACAGCACATGCAAAGTTTGCTAAGCTGTCAAATTATTTGTCAAGTTTTCCAGTTTGTGGGTTCTCCAAAGCTCTTTGCTTCTCACCCACTTTGAGCCATATTCTTATGTCCTTGCTCATTAACAGTAACAATATACAATCAGATAGAGAAGGATGAATCTCAAGCTCTGTTGATGTAATTTGCAGAACCAATAAAATAGGCACTGGGGTGAAAAAATGAATATACAGTTTTCAACTAGGCTTTAGGGATCAAGTGTGGATTTGAGTTTTTTGATAACTTGGAAACACTGTAGAACTTCTTGCTCACACTTGGTCACCTTTTTTCCTTTTTTTAACTAAAATTTTACTTAGTTAACATATGGTGCAATATTGTTTCTGGAGTAGAATTCAAAGATTCATCACTTACGTACAATACCCAGTGCTCATCACAACAAATGCCCTCAATACCCTTCACCCATCCAGCCCATCCCCCCACCCACCTCTCTCTATCAACTCTCAGTTTCTTCTCTATCGTTAGGAGTCTCTTACAGTTTATTTCTTTCTCTCTCTTTCCCAAAACCCTTCCCATATGTTCTGTTTTCTCTCTTAAATTCCACATATGAGTGAGATCGTATGTTATCTTTCTCTGATTTAGTTCAGTTAGTCTTTCTCTGACTAAAATAGTCTTTCTCTGACTTATTTCACTTAGCTTAATACACCTTAGCTCCATCCATGTCATTGCAAATGGGAAGATTTCATTCTTTTTGATGACTGAGTAATATTCCATTGTGTATATATTGCATCTTCTTTATCCATTCATCATTTGATGGACATTTGGGCTCTCTCCATAGTTTGGTTACTATTGAATAATGCTTCTATAAACATCAGAGTGCATGTACCCCTTCAAATATGTATTTTTGTACCCTTTGTGTAAATACCTACCAGTGGAATTGTTCTAACTTTTTTGAGGAACCTCCACACTATTCTCCAGAGTGGCTGCACGAGTTTACATTCCCACCAATAGGGTAAGAGGGTTCCCTTTTATCTGCATCCTTGCCAACACTTGTTGTTTCTTGTGTTGTTAATTTTAGCCATCCTGACATGTGTGAGGTGATACCTCACTGTGGTTTTGATTTATATTTCCCTGATAATGAGCAATGTTGAGTATCTTTTCATGTGTCTGTTAACAATATGAATGTCTCCCTTGAAAAAAATCTTTTCTTCTGCCCATTTCTTACCTAGATTGTTTTTGGGGCACTAAATTTGATAATTTTTTTTGGATTTTGGATACTAACCCTTTATCCAGTATGTCATTTACAACACTGTGGAGAATTTTGCTCACCTTAAATTGGTCAGCTTTTATATTTAAAATATCTAGGTTCACTACTGCTTCGTCTTTTCAGAGAGTCAGGAAGCACATGTTTGGTCTATTGCCCTAAGTAACTTTCCAAAGGCAACTCATTGAAAAGGATTTGCAGCTAGAACAAAGGTGACAAGATGACCTTTGCTGGCTGCAAAGACCTTTGTCATAATAATCAGCTGCTTTCTGGTCTGTAAGAGAATGATTCTTTTGGCTTTCATTTTATTGTTTCTAATATCAGGTCTCGGTCATTATAAATATTATTCTGCAAGTCTGCAAAGAACCAGGGTTTGAGTGATGATGCCCTTGAAATGGCCCAGACCTTAATTTCAACTGGAAAAGTCAAGCTGTATCTTTTGGAGGAAATGTTCACACTATTGGTAAATTAATCAATAAAACTGAGTTTCAGATAAAGATGTTAATCCTTATATATTTCCTATTTAAGCTTGTGATGCAATTTGCCTCAAAAGAGGCCCTCACTATAAATATTCCCCCAAGTTTTCCCCAAAAGACTGTGGCCATTTACTACAATGTCTATACAGTGAAAAAAGGAAATATCCAAATCTTTCAAAAATTACTAAACACTGGCTCTGAAATGACACTAATTTCTAAGAAACCAACAACATCACCATAAGCTATATGTGGGGCTCATAGTGCATATATGATAGATGGAGTATACTCTTACATAAATTTCAAATTACATTGGGTCCATCTCGTCCATGGACCTACCTTGCAGTTATTCCTCAATTTCTAAATGTATAACTGGAATAGACACATTTGACAAATGGAAGTATGTCTATGGGGTTAAAATTATTGGAACTTCCCCTCCCTACCAAGACAGTAACCCAGGGGGAATTTCAAAGATTATTGCCACCATTAAAGTCTTGAAAGAAGTGATGGTGGTACCTATCACACATACATTTAATTCACCAATGTGGCCTGTGCAGAAATCAGATAGATTTTGGAGAATGACTGTGGATTATCACAGTCTTAATCAAGTAGTGACTATAAATGTAGCTGCTGACCTAGATGTAGTATCTTTACTAAAATAAATAGTCTGTCACGTGGTATGTAATGCCTTTCCATAATAATTTGCAAAGACCATCAGAAATGGTTTTACTTCAAAGGGAAGACAGTATACCCTCACAGTCTTGCTTCAGGGAAACTATATTTCCTAGCTATTTAAATTTGTGATGAAATTTACCTCAAAAGAGACCATAATTTCTCGCTATACATTCCTCCAAATCTTCCCCAAAAGATGTATAATCATTTGCTAGAGTGTCTGCACACTGGAAAAAAAGGAAATACCTAATAAATTTTCTTGCTCTGTGCCATAATAAAACACATAAAGATCCTGTTTGCCTTGATGTCCCACTAACTTCACACTACACTGACAAGATTATGCTGATGGGATCTAATGAGCAGGAAGGAGAAAGTATTTAATGTCTTAGTAAGACATATGGACAATAAACCCTGGAAAATTTCAGAACCCCAACACCACCACCTCAGTGAAGTTTTTAGGGGTTTAACAGTCTGGAACAAGTTGAGATATTTCCTCCAAGATTAAAAATAAGCTCTTGCACTTCATACCACCTACCACCAAATAAAAGGCACAATGATCGAGAGGCCTTTCTTTAATTTTGGAAGCAACATATACTACCACATTTTAGTGGCTCTCCTCTAGAGAGCCACACACAAGTCTACCAATTTCAAGTGGGGCCAGAACAGGAAAAAGCACTGCAGTAGGTTCAAGCTGCAGTACAAGCCTCTCTACCACTTGAACTTTATTATCCAGCCAAGCAAATCCAATGACAATTGAAATGTCTGAGGCAAATAGAGATGTTGGTTAGAACCTCTGGCAAGTACCAACAGGGGACTCACAATGCAAGCCAATAGGATTATAAAAAAAAAAAAAAAAAAAAAAAAAAATGCCCTTTTCTGTAGATAACTATTATCCTTTTGAGAAAAATCTTTTGGGTTGCTACTTGGCACTGATAGAAACTGAAAACTCCTAACCATAGGACAGCAGGTGAGCATGAGGCCTGAGCCTCCCATGATGAACTGAGTGCCATCTAGTCATAGGTTAAGCATGTGCAGTAGCAATCTACCTATCATAAACCAAAATGAAGCAAGTTTGGAAGGTATAAAAATGTTGTTCTTGGAAAGGCAGTCTCATGAGCACAGTCTTTTGACCTCTACTTAGTAGCCAAGTTAGAATGGGCCTTAGGTCTTGAACATGCCCTTCTCAAAACATAAAGAGCTCTCATGCAGCCTGTGCTGGGCTTACTGCCTTGTGTGGTATTATCTTTTCCTGTTTTAGGCTCTATGTCTGCTTGTTTGTTCTCCTTAAGTGTGTGCATCAAGAATTATGTTCGCAGTCGGCACTGCGCCGTCGTTGCTCGCCAACGCCAGCACCGCCTCTAGCTTGCCAAGCTCCAGCCAAAGGAGAAGGGGGTTTCGTATGGAGATTTCTGTACCGTGGCTCCTATAAAGCAGAAAGGCCGCAAATCGACCCGACCCGTGGTAAGGCAAAAAGGAAGCAACTGGCTAGGAAAGCCGCTCGCAAGAGTGCGCCCTCTGCTGGAGGGGTGAAGAAACCTCATCATTAACAGGCCTGATACTGTGGCACTCCGTGAAATTAGATGTTATCAGAAGTCCACGGAACATCTGACCCAAAAACTTCCTTTCCAGTGTCTGGTGTGAGAAATTGCTCAGGACTTCAAAACAGATCTACACTTCCAGAGTGCAGCTACTGGTGCTTTTCAGGAGGCAAGTGAGGCCTATCTGGTTGGGCTTCTTTGAAGACACCAACCTATAAGATATCCATGTCAAATGTGTCACAATTATGCCAAAAGACATCCAGCTAGCACACTGCATATATGGAGGACATGCTTAAGAATCCACTATGATGGAAAACATTTCATTCTTTAAAAAAAAAGAAAAAAATTTTCTCTTCTTCCTTTTATTGGTAGTTCTGAATGTTAGATATTTTTTTCTCATGAGGTCAAAAGGTAGCTAAGTATATGATTGCAAGTGGAAAAACCGGGGACAGAAATCAGGTATTGGCAGTTTTTCCATTTTTATTTGTGTGTGAATTTTTAATGTAAAAGCAGGGACATAAAACATTAATGCAAGACAAAATGTTTCAGCGAACACATTTCAGCAGTTCAAATTTATAACAATTATAAATAAACCTGTTAAATTTTTCTGGACAATGCCAGCATATGGATTTTTTTAAAAACAAGTACATTTCTTATGACGGCAACTAATGGTGTTTGTAACATTTTTATCATACAGCGGATCCACCCATTCACTACAGTCTTCTGAGTTGTCCTATATCCAAGTACATGATTTTAATGTTGTCTCTCTTCTGTGCTGTTCCTGTAAGTTTGCTACTAAAATACATTAAACTTTAAAAAAAAAAAATTGTGTGCATCAATAGCCCAAAGACATGGCCCTAGCTTTCAGTATTTTAGATTCCATGGTGTTGGGGAAGAAATCCTTCTGCTAAGGCATGATAGAGGTGCATATAAGACACTCGCCCTCATTGGCTGCCGGGGAAGCCCCTAGCCATGAGAAGCACACTACCAGAGCTAATCCTGCTCTGTCCCTTCTCTATGTAATAAAAGCACTGTTCTAACCAGTCCATGACAGTGTTGTTCTTCCTTGGTGACTCCAATGTCTAAGATATAGTGGGATAGAATTGTTTGAGTTCCATTTTTGGTGGCTGGCATTTGTGGTGATCTTTGCTATTATCCAAGCAATTGTAGTCCTTCCCTGGAATTGGTTAGCAGTATAGTGTTCTATTCAGCAAGCTGTATTAACAAGTCACTCAGACTTTAACACAACTCTAGCTGCATTGCCTTCTCTCTCTCAACCCTTGGCTTCCTATGACGCCAGTGATTGAGAAAGATATTTGTGTTCCACAAGAATCCCCATACTTATCCACTATAGAGGAAGCTCTTGATAATCAGATGGCAAAATGATGCCAGTCATTCTCTTTCCCCAGTTACCCCAGGGCTTTCTCACTGCGACCATGAACAAAGTGACTATGGGGCTATGCATATGCTCAACAACATGGACTTTCCCTAGAAATGAAAAGGCTAAGTGTGATTAATCTGTCAAGAGTTGAGGGGCGCCTGGGTGGCTCAGTGGGTTAAGCCTCTGCCTTCGGCTCAGGTCATGATCTCAGGGTCTTGGGATCGAGCCCCACATCGGGCTCTCTGCTCGGCAGGGAGCCTGCTTCCTCCTCTCTCTCTCTCTCTCTTCCTGCCTCTCTGCCTACTTGTGATCTCTCTCTGTCAAATAAATTAATAAATTCTTAAAAAAAAAAAAAAAAGAGTTGAGATTAGCCCTGACCACAAGTTAAGGCACCATTTTCCAGGAGTACAGACTACTACCAGGTGGCAGGTTGATTACACTAAACTCCATCCAAAATGGATGGAGCATAAATTCATCATCACTGCAAGAGACGTCTATTCTGAATATGGATTTGCCTGTCCTGCTGAAGTGGGAAGGTGGCAGTGGAGCACTACAATCCATAAACCCAAAGAATACGTTATACATAGTCATAGCATTTTCCGTATTGTTGCTTCTGACCAATGAACTCATTCCACAGCAAAGTGCAGCAATGGGCTTATACCCATAAAATAAACTGGCTATTGAAAGGTGGAGTAATTTACTGAAGACTCATAACTTAACTAGTTAGGACCCTACACATGGGAAGGGCTCTGCTTATTATTATAGCTAATAAATCACTCCCCAAATTGTTGCTTCTTGTCCTGGCAACATGAGCTCTGCTAATTTGGAGGTCTTAGTTCACAAGGAGGCAATGCTTCAAGCAGAGGGCACAACAATGGTTTCACTGAATTGGAAAATGAGATTGGCCATTTTAGGTCTGTGACACTAAACCAACAACAGGGAAGAAAGAAAGAAAGAAAGGAAGGAAGGAAGGAAGGAAGGAAGGAAGGAAGGAAGGAAGGAAGGAAGGAAAAGATAAAGAAAAGATTACTCTTCTGGCTGGAGTGATTGATCCCAATCACCAAGGGAGAATTAGGCTGATGCTACAAATGAGGGCAAAAAGAACTCTTTCTGGAACACAGGAGATTCTTTACAGTGTCTCTCCATATGTCCAAGAACAACAGTAAAGCTTAATGTAAAAACTACAGCAACCAAACAAAATGCAGGATAATTGAGGAGTCAGTCTTCAGGAAGGCGTGGGTTACTCCACCAGATAAAGAACACCAACCGCCCAAGGTTCTAACAGGAAGGAAGAGGAAATATAATAACTGTAGTAGAAAAAAGAAGCCACTGGTAACAATTACAGGCTTAACACCATTTAGAGAAACAAGATTTAAAGTAGCTTTGCATATTCTCTCTTTGCTTGCCATATGTATGTGTATATTTATATATGCTAACAATATTCTTCTTCTACCTCCTTCTCATCTTCATTTTATATATGAGCTGTTGGAGGTTAACTTTACAGTTTCAATTGTAAGTAACAAAATATTCTGTGGGTCTTTGACAGAATTTTTTTTCTTCTTTGATAGAATTTGATGAGTAATGAATATAGTCAATGATAGATACAATGACTGTTAAGGCCGTGTGTCCCCTCATTTTGGGAAAAGGATAAGATCTTCTTCACTTGTAAGAAGGATTTGTTCATTGTTGTACAGAAGTTCAAATGTGTACAGAAGAGTGTATATGGAAGCAGAGTAACCAAAGAACTATACTGTAGCAATTATCAATGTGCTGTCCTTGAGGAGCAGATAGTCCCCTTATTGCCTCCTCTATGATACTGAGATCTGTAAATATTTCTCCTTTGTCAGCTGGCGTGACAGGCTTAGTCATTTGATGGTTCTGGAGGCATAGTAAAGAAGGAAGCAATTCCTATTCTAGTCTGGTGTGCTCCTCTCATAAAGGTCCTACAGCATACACGGCCTCACTAGCATCTACTCCTATGACATAGGCAGCTTCTCCAGCACCCAGTTCCCATGATGTGCAGCATCTGGTAGTCCCCAGTGGCCAAAAGCTTTCCCCAGAACCCCTTCAGGCAGCGTCAGTAGCAACACATATGTCTGTGAATGGCTTTCCACAGCCTCCCTCTGGGTCACCTTGAGGAGAGTTCCAAGGCATGGTACCTTCCTATGGATGCTTTCCTAAAACTCAAAGGGCATATTTCCAACAATTCTGCCAGCACAGCACGGCACCTAAGTTCTTAGATAAGGAAAGAGTGGGAGGGAGCGGCAGAGGGAGAGAGAGAATCCTAAGCAGGCTCCACGCTCAGCATGGAGCGAAACATGGGGATCTATCTCATGACCCAAAGATCATGCATGACCTAAGCCAAAATCAAGAGTTGGTCTCATAACCAACAGCCACCAAGATGCCCCTGAATGATATACGGTTTTGATCCCTGTCTATTGTAAATATCCATATTAAAGTAAATTTTAAATGATGTGAAGCAGATATCTCGAAATATGACTCTACAAGCATTTTTGTTGTCCTCATCATCCAACTGATGTTCACATCTTTATTAGCTCTATACACACCTTGAAAAGGTAAAGAGCATTTCTTGAGCCTCTAGCAAAGGACAGGAACTCAATCCTCATAGAAAACCTACTAATGACCCATTTTATAGATGAGAACACTAGCTAAGGGAGCTTAAGCCATTTGATCAGTATCAAGTAGCTAATAAGCAGCCAAGCTAGAATATGAATCTTGGTCGTCATGGTTCTAAAGTCCAAAGAATTCTAGAACCATGAAAAACAAATGAGAACAGAAGAAAAATAATCCAAAAATAATACTCTGACCCTAAAAATGAGATCCACTTCAATTCAACTGTTCAACATTTGTCTGTTTATACTAAAGTAACATTTTAAGATGGCATCAAACCTTTTGTTCCAGAAATTCTGCTTTAAGGAATCCAAGTAAGCAAAGTCAATAAGGTGCAAACGTTTATGAACCAAAAACATGGGCAAACCCATATGTCTATATACAGGTTGAGTAAGTTATGGCACAGACCCAAAATCAAATATTATGTAGTCACTAAAAATAAACTTTTCTAGAAGTTTCAATGAAATGGAAAGTGAAGAAAATCATAATACAGAACACTGTAAAATGTAAAATTAATTATATAAACAGACAACACATATATACACACATTATTTTTTAAAAAAATAAAAGGTCAGATTAGTTCAGCCTAATGGGAATGCAAAGAATTTTTTTTCTGTACAGTTGTTTGTTTTCTAAAATATCCATAGTAAGCATCATTATACTTATAATAATAAATGTAAGCTGTTTGTAATAAAGTAATTTTCAAACTTTCTAAATAGGCAAATATTTTATTTTCCAAATAATTATTCTATAGGAAATAATTTTAGAGATGTGTAGTTTTATTTATAAGGAAATATTTACAAGACCTACATTCTAATGTTAGTTCAATTAATAGCCAAAATTTCCATTATCATATACAAAGCATGTATAAATTTAATCATAGCCCTCCTAATCAATTTATATATATGGACAATATCCTAGAAAACCTGACCTTAACCCATGATACAGAATTCTTATTTCAACTTCTGAGAACTATGATAGTAAGCTCCAAGTCTCTCTCTTCAGTTCATTTCCTTGAGTTGAATTTTTGTTATAAAGACAAACCCAGAAACTATTCTCTATGCCTGAATGCAGCCTTTCTCCCTGTTCCCCCTGATAATGGCATTCAGCTCAGGGCAATAGATTATGATAATTTAAACCACACACTTATTTTAATTACTTTCCACATTTTCCATTTGCCATCTTGTCAGAACAATGTATGAATCATAGTGAACAATTAGTGCACTGGAAGAAAAGATGTGCAAAGCTAAATCAAAGCCTAGCTCAGTTAGTTGCTCAGGCCAATGTCATGATGATTCTAACAGTCCCATTTCCTTAAGACTGAAGCCACAAAATTACATTTGACTTGTTCTTCACGAGAGAGAAGGTCTACTGATTCAACTACCAAGAGCTTCCTCTCACTTTTCCTAGGTTTTTGAGGAACCACACACAGCAAAGCCATGTACTAAGAAAACTTCTTCAGGACTAACCTAGGACTTACCTTCCCATCTTCACATTGCCTAGTGAAGCCCCTGCACAAAGCTGGTATTCATATATGCTGAGAAGATTAACCTACATGGCGTACTCCTTTGGTGAGGGAGAAAAGCTGTTTGCAGCAGTCTAGGATTTCTTCCTTGTTCTCAAAAATAAAAGATCAATGTGTTTATGTCTCGTGGAATATGCAATTGCCAGCTGACTGGTGGTTTAGTTCTAAGAAAAGAAAGGCTTTGTTGCTTAGGTTTTCTCAACTGGGAATAACTTCTATTTTTGTAAAGCTATAGAACCATTGGGGTTTTTCTGGTGGCTTTCACTTATTTAATTCAGGAACCATGAGCAACAGAATTTTTACTCTGTTAATATTTGGGATTCTAAATAAGACCTGGATATGAGTAAATAACAAGCCAAAATGGCAACTGAAAGGCAACAAAACCCTTCTACTGAAACCTTCTTATTGATAATCTTTCCAGATTCCAATAAATTACTCCACTGTTTACTGCTTTGGATTTAATCCCTGAAAGCATCTGATAAAAAGGCAAGAGTATAATCTGAAATAAATAATAATATATTGGCATGGAACTTTATAGTTTTGTTCTTATAAACTTTTTTAAAAGATATTTAAATTATATATTTTTTAGGATTTTATTTATTTTTTGGCACAGAGAGAGAGAGATCACAAGTAGGCAGAGCAGCAGACAGAGAGGGGGAAGGGAGCCCAATGCAGGGCTTGATCCCAGGACCCTGAGATCATGACCTGAGCCGAAGGTAGGCGCTTAACCCACTGAGCCACCCAGGTGCCCCAGTTCTTATAAACTTTTAAATTCATTCTGAATGTGTTTTGGAATTATGTGTGCTGGTTAAGCTTGGATTTGTTACTAGGAAGTGATATGCCCTCTAATAGAGAGTTGTTTGTGTTCTGAACCAGGTTTATGAGTTTTGAGCTTCAGCGAAGCGGTTAATGAGTACATTTAACCACTGTACTTAAATTATCTGAAAATTTCAACTAGCACCTGGCAAGATGGAAGGGAGAAGGAAACTATCTTAGTTGCTAAGAGAGATTACAACGTTATCCCACTGATTGGGAAGAAGAGTACCTGGGAAAGACAGAGATGAAGGCCCCACCACTATGTCACCTTTCCTTTTGGCTTCTGTTAAAAATGGAAAAGAAACTCTAAAGGGAACTGGGTTAGAATTATGAGATAATGGCTTCAGTAGCAGTTATAGCACAGTTAATGAAATGATTCACTAATTTGAAATGGTCATAGGTACTACAACATGGAATTTCAAGAAATTCTGGAGTCACACTGGTCTACCACAGCAAAGAATAGCACCCAACTCTGCACCAACAGTAAATTCAAGGAGTGGCTGTAACAAAACTCTTGGGTAATTTTTCCAGAAACCACTCTGGAGTATTCTGCAGATACCTGCCTAGTAAAATGAAGAATTTCTGACCACCTGCTTCATAGTAACACCACTTCCTGGCCTTACACTTCACATTCTTTTGCTGACTTCCATATCCAAGTTGACCAGAACATGAAGCATAAAGAAATAAACCTTTATGAAATACTGAAAAGGCAACTTTAACAAAATGATAGAGAGATAGACATAGAGATAGAGACAGAGAACACTAAGAAGGCTGGAGCTTGAAGAAAGAGAAAAGAGGGAAGGGGTTATGGCCTTCTAGGAATTTTCATCTTATCATTAAGGTCCAATTCAACTGCTCCCATCTTTTGAAGACTTCCCAAATGTACCCCCTCACCACCACAATTAATTGGCTCCGTGTTTCTGTAGCATTTCCAGTATGATTCCTAAGAGCAATTTTGGTCTATATTGAGGTCAGCAGACTTTCATAAAGGGCTAGGTAGTTTCTGTTGCAGTTATTCAACCCTTCCATTTTACCATAAAAACAACCATAAACAATATATAAATCAATGGGCATAGCTGTGTTCCAATAATTTTATTTCCAAAAACAGGTGGCAGGATGGACATGGTTTATGGACCATAATTTGCCAACCCCTGCTTGATATCATATTTATTTCTGTATTATCTCTCACTCATCCTACATATTCCTTGACAGCATATCACATGCATATTGAATCCTCTGTGATTCACACACAATAAGTGCTATGGACTGAATGTTGTATCCGGCCCCCACCAAAAAAATCCTGTGTTGAAAGTTAGTCCTCAATGTGATGGTATTAGGACATGGGGCTTTTAGAAGATGATTAGGTCATGACAGTAAAGTCTTCATGAATAATATTAGCACCCTTATAAGAAAGATCCCAGAGAGCTTCCTCCTTCCTCTTTCACCCTGTGAAGACACAACAAGAAGACAGCCATCTATGAACCAGGAAGACAACTCTAACCAGATACCAAATATGCCAGTGCCATAACTTCTTAGAACTGTGGCAAGTTAAGTTTCAGTTGTTTATAAGCCACCCAGCCTGTGGCATTTTTGTTATACGCAGCTAAATCAACTAAGACAGTAAGGGATAAATAAGTGTTTTCAGAATATATAAACTGTCAGAAGCTATAAGAAAAAGCATTGTCTCATGCCTTTCTGAAGTCCAGATCAACAGGGACTACCAGACTTCTCTTATTTATAGCTGGGAGCAGAATAATTCCTCAGCAATTACAAGCATCAGTTTAAAAATTCATAGAGAAGTTCTTCTATGACCCTGAATATAACACAACCCCTTTTAAAAAGCCAGAGGTGGTATTATAACATCACCTCCCATCTCCAACTCCTCAAACCTTTACCACTGTCCCTTCTACGTTTCAATGTCCAAAGAGCATTCTTTGGCAAAGACTGACAAGATAAGAAACAAGAAATTTTGGAGAGGTTGTAGAAAAAGGGAAACCCTCTTACACTGTTGGTGGGAAAGCCAGTTGGTGCAGCCACTTTGGAAAACAGTATGAAGGTTACTCAAAAAGTTAAAAATAGAGCTACCCTGTGACTTAGCAATTGCACTACTGGGCATTTACTGCAAAGATGCAGATATAGTGAAAAGAAGGGCCATATGCACCCCAGTACATAGCAGCAATGGCCAGAGTCGCGATGCCCTTCAACAGACAAACAGATAAAGAAAATGTGCCATATATACAATGGAGTACTATGCAGCCATCAGAAAGGATGAATACCCAACATCTGCATCAATATGGATGAAACTGGAGATTATACTAAGTGAAATCAGTCAATTAGAGAAAGACAATTATCATACGGTTTCATTTATTTGTGGAACATAAGGAATAGTATGGAGGACATTAGGAGAAAGAAGGGAAAAATGAAGGGCAGGAATCAGAGAGGTAGACAAACGTGAGAGACTATGAACTCTGGGAATCAAACTGAGGGTTTTAGAGGGGAGGGTTGTGGGGGGATGGGTGAGCCCAGTGATGGGTATTAAGGAGGACACATATTGCATAGAGCACTGGGTGTCACCACAAACAGTGAATCATGGAACTACATCAAAAACTAATGATGTACTATATGGTGACTAACATAACATGATTAAAAAAAGAAGAGTATTCTTCATGACACAAAAAAGAAAAAAATAAATATAGATTGAGAAGATCAAGTTTTTTGTGGAACAATCAACATTATGCTAACCACTTTTAAACTGTTTTCCCTATCACAAGAATATTTTCTTCTATTTTCTTCCACTGCTGCATGCTTAGGTAAGCAAAAAAAACTGTACTAGAAACTTATTTAAAATACTGTAGAATGACATTTTAAATACAGTTTCAATAAACTTTAGGACTCAATACTATAAAGACTTGAAATATAGTGACTCATTAAAAAAACACTCCCACTTAGAGCCTTCTCTAGTGGCCAATCACAACTTCGGGCTGCTTTGATTTATGACATTGGCCACTGTGGCCCAGCCATTTAATCTTATAATCAACATCAATCATCAATTTTTACTACAACATTTTGCAGGCTGAGCAAAAGATATTTCTCCTGAGGACAAATTAGGCACCCCAGAGTGACTCTTGCAAATAAATACTATTGGCCATAACTTGCTGTGCTACAGTTCACTCACAGCAATTCATTCTATAAATGCCACAAAAGCCAAAGGCAAGTGTATAATTTTTAAAAATAAAAAAAAATGTCCAAAGAGATTCATATAATATAATGGCTATCTAGTGACTGAATAAAGAGTTTTAGTGGTTCAATGACAATATGTACATTCATTTATGCCTCCAATGGTTGTCATCCAAAAGATATTAAGTGTGTCCAAATATCCTTCAAGACAGATCATAACTCACCATTAAGATGATGCAAGGCCCTATTAGGCTGACAGGCAGACTTCCCCATTGGTTCAAGGTGTTCATCTCTGAGCTTGCACTCAATAGTGAAAAAGTAATGGCTAAACAAAAGACACTATGCAGAATGGCTAATTGCCAGATATACCACCAATAAATCAGCTGGACCCCATTAATAAGTAATGGCGCTCAATTTTCTGTTAATTCAGATACTCCCTGCAAACCCAGGGAGCTCTTTAAAAGTAACTGCAGTAATAATTTCCCTTTATGTAAGTCAAATAAAATTATCATTTAATCCTAGAGTTGTATCCTGTAGAAATAATCATTATGATTAATTATTAAGTATTTCTCAGCACAGATTCTAGGAAACCAGAATCCTGGGTTCACTATTCCAGTGATCATTGATAATTCCAATTATCAATATGCATGCAGCTTATTGTCTCTAACTTCCCACATTGCTGTTGATAAAACAGGAAAGTGAAAAATATTACATAAATAATATATAAGTCTAGATTTAATCACTATTGACGATAAGAACAAAATAGTTTTTTTCATCTGACAATCTCTCCGTGCTTACTTGATTCTCCAGATTTTATCATGTCTGGCACAAGAGGGATATAGAAAAAAGTGTTTTTAAACAAGAAGGATATAAAGAAGTGCTCAACAGGGAACCTAAGGGTTTGCTGTTAATTTCTGTGAAGTGGAAGGGGATCCCTTAATCTTGCAGTTTTTCCTCCAAAAAAAGCACTCCTATATTTTGCTTTTTTTTTTTTCTTCCTATTGGGCAGAAGAAATGATGAAATACTGTCTCTCCCTGGAGAGTAACATGTTCAGAGCCAATCTAAGCAATTGCTATGACACTGGTCAAAAATACAGTTAAAAAAAAAAAAAAAAAGCTTGTGTTTCTATAGCATCTTTTTTCCCCCTGCATTACTAGGATTTTATCTCCAGCAAAGGATTTCAATGTCAACACTTGAAAATATCCTAGCTTTCTTGCTGCGAGGAACAAACAAGAGGATGTATGCAACAGCACTCTGTAGAACAGTAAAGTGCCATATGCATGCTGGACATGTGTAGGATATTATTACTAATACACTTTAGGAATAATAATAATATGCACTTAAACTTTCCATAAAAGTAGCCCTCCACAGTCTATTAATCCAAGCCCCTGTCTGCAGCCTGGTATTAATATGTGCAGCATATCCTTTGAGAGCTATTCTAGACTGAATGCATACATTTAAAAAATGTAATCACTCCCAAATTACAAATTATGAATTATTTTTCAAAAGACTACAGTGGCTATTATAATGGGTAAACATATTTAAAGAACATTAGAGTGTGGTGCAAAGACAATGAATACTGTTATGCTAAAAAGAAATTTAAAAAATTGGTCATGACAAAATTGAAAAAAAAAAAAGAACATTAGAGCTTTTTAAAAACTGTATTAAGAAATGTCACAGTGATGGGGCGCCTGGGTGGCTCAGGGGGTTAAGCCTCTGCCTTCAGCTCAGGTCATGATCTCAGGGTCCTGAGATCAAGCCCCGCATCTGGCTCTGCTCAGCAGGGAAGCTGCTTCCCCCTCTCTCTCTGCCTGCCTCTCTGCCTACTTGTGATCTCTCTCTCTCTCTGTCAAATAAATAAATAAAATCTTTTAAAAAAAAAAAAAAAGAAATGTCACAGTGGTTGTTTTGGTCTTCAAAAGACTGAGTTGAGATATATAAAGATAGATAGATAGATACTGAGTTATCAGAGCCTTCTTCTTTGCAAGTTGACCAAATGGCATTTCCCAAACTCTTATTTTCCTGGGTCTTGTAAGATGACTCCATCTTCCCCTACCAATATGAACCATGAAGATAACTCAATAAAGTCAGTGCTTGGAAATACACTGGGATCCAGGCAATGTGAATTTCTAGCACCTAAACCACAAAAATTCCTGCTTGTTTTAGTGTTACTTTCAGTACCCAGATATTTTTAAATAAATACATAAAAATTTTCTCACTTTATCTTTAGTACTTGAAATCTATTTTTAAAAGGATCAGGACCTTTTGTCCAAATTAATAACTAGCTTATGATGTCCATAAATTTGCTTAATTGAGTTCAAAGTCTCAAAGTCTAAATATATGAGATAAAATAAATAAATTAGTGCTACAACTCTAAAGTGCATTTAAATTCAATGTTCAAGACATGAAGAATATTTTCCTATCATTTCTTACACCAATCAAGGTAACATTTTGGGTCAGAGAAAATAAATATTCATATGACAGTTCCTATTGTGAGTTCCTATAGATGGAGGTTACCAACCAGGGATGAACTTAGTTTTCTCTACAAAGCCCAGTGAAGAATACAGGTCCTCAGTCTTGGGACAAGATCACCATAAGCGCATAGGTCATTATATGTACCCAGAACATCCCATGTCCACCAAAGCACCAGTTTTTCCCACCACCAAACAAAATCCTAGGAAGACCTGATAGACTATGAGAACTACACAGATGTTGCCAAGTCCCCCAATGATTTTGTTTCATGCCTGCTATATTATACATTATACATTTCCAACACTGCACCAAAGAAACCCACTGGTGACATAGACATAAAGAGCTACAATTTGCATAATTTTCCCATCAGAAGCAGAGTTTCCCAAACAGTAGCAAATGTGCCATGATTTTAGATAAAACACAAATGAACCTTCAAATGAAATTAGTAGTTACATATTTATTTTCAGGGACATTTAAAAAATATGACTATCAAACCAACTTCATATTTTTATTATTTAAGATGTGACTATTCTTAAAATTTTTAAATTCAAATATAAGTTGACACATTAAAAATTAAAAATATGTTAATTTAAATTTGAATTTTAGAATTTTAAGAATGTAATAGTAGGTGGATATGGCTTAAATGATGATGATGGTTTGCAAATTTCTGAATATTTAGAAGTGCCAAGGCCTTTTGTTGTTACTAAGAATGTATTCATTTTTAATATTTAATGTTAAAAATGCCAAAAGTTTAAACTGAGAAATTTACAGGTGTAAAGGGACCTTGGGGTCCCTTAATGGCCTATTCATTGATAGGGCGAATATGAGTAATAATCCTGATATTTGTGTGCTAAGCTGTGAGTACAGACATTTACATATATATCTAACATATATGTAAATACATTTTACATATATGTAAATACAGAGACATTACATACATTTCTCTATATAGAAACATTCCAGCTTAAAACGGTGGTCATGCACAATGCAGGCAAAAAATTTTTTTAGTTCTCAATTTTTAAAAAAATTTAAAAGGTTCCTCATGCCCTGCTGGGCTGAGACCTGGGGCAGGTGTTCTGATCCTTCCCAAGGGCTCATCTGCAAAACAGGGGCAATAATAATCCCCACTTTAACAGGTCATGGTCAGGTGTAAAGGAGTGATTTCTATTTTAAATAAATGTGTTTGTGTGTGTGTGTGTCTGTGTCTGCGTGTGTCTCTGTGTGTCTGCGTACACGTGTGTGTGTGTATATATATATATATAATTCTATTATTATTATAGCCTTTATATGGGAAGGTCCACAGTTTTCCAAGAGGATTTAAAAAAGAAAAAGAAAAAAAAAAAAGACTTCTCTCCTATTAGGAGACCTTAGGGTCTCCTAATTTTAGGCTGCAATTGAGCTCACCTCCAGGGAGTTCAGGAGCAAACTGCAGGGCCAGACCCATATGCTACAGCAACTGCACTCAGCAAGAGTTACCCCAAGAGTCACCTGTGGTCAGCATTTGGCTTCCCAACTCCTTCACATGCAACAAAGTCTGCAGGACAATGAAGCACAGAGCTCTTCCCCAGGAAGACAACAGAGGACTGCTACAGAGGATCAATCAGTGGCACATGTGGACCAGGCTCAGTGAGGGAGCTCCTGAGGTAGTAAGGGTTACAAAGGGGACACTGAAAAATGTGGGGGCTGAGGGGACGCTGTGTCAAGGGTCTCAAACTCAATTGCCTTCCGAGGCTGAAAAGATCATAAACAAAACGAGACAAATGTGGGCAATGCTGAACTGGCAAGCAAATCCATCAACTAAGAGAAGCAGTCATTGTCCAGTACTAGCTGACTGTCATCAAATGAGACATCGTTTCATTTGTCACCAAATGAAATTGACTTTTCAGGAGAAGTTGGAAGTCATTTTTATGTGAAGTTCCCCACTTACTAAACAGGAACTAATTCCCCCCAAAATGTTAAATCCTCTGCAAGCGAAATAAAAAACAAGTCTGTGGGCCACTAGCCATTCTAGAGCTGCCATTTTGCTAGCACTATAGTGCCAACCCAGAAGACAAAGGGAGAGAAACCAAATCACAATGAGAAGACTATTTTTAGGCATTTTCTAATGTCACACCAAAACAAAGATAGCCAGATTGTAAGCTAGAGCTGACAACTCCCTTACAGGAGTGTTCAGAAGCCTGACCAAAACGCTAGTTTTCATAACCGTCTGAGAAAGACGTTTACCAGTGTTTTCCTTTGGCCCGGATCAGTGTAGTACCATTACCCCCTGCCGCCACGGCCCTGGATTTTGAAGTAGGACGACAAACCGAACACCGCTGCAAACATGCCCCTCAGCCACCTGGCTTCCTAATGAAGAACTAACAGACTGCATTTCCCAGCCTTCCCCTTAACCTCTGAGATTCGGGTCTCTAATGACCAGGCCCGAAGGATGGCTGGCGCACTGGCAGCATGAATGCAATGACGTTCACCGGTTAACTCCCGTTCAGGCAAAGCTAAATGGGGCCGGCTCATCTCTTGCCCTGCACATTTCACTGCAATTGGGGGTACTCTGGAATCCAACAAAGAAGTTTCTGAGAATACCACAGCCGCTGCACACCTGACCCCAACACCACACCCGCTCTCCCAGGACCCGTTATTTGTGAACAGCAACTTCATGACCTGTCTTTCCGTCCTGGAGGATGCCTTCCTGAGCGACAGGCACACAGAAGTGTGCAGCCATGAACTTCCACCTCCAAGGCAACTGCAGCCAAGGCTTGTGAGGCGGAGGTGCTCTCCACCCTCATCCTCATGCGTCGCGCCTGGCGGCGGAGCGCGAGCCCTATTGGCTGCCGCCTCCTCACTCCCACAATGCCCCGCACCCGGCGCAGTCCGCAAGGGCCGCCGGGAGGACTGGCTGCCTCCCACGCGAGGCGGGGCGAGGCGGGGCGAGGCGGGGCGAGGCGGGGCGAGGCGGGGCGAGGCGGGGCGAGGCGGGGCGAGGTGGGGCGGGGCGGGGCGGGGCGGGGCGGGGCGGGGCGGGGCGGGGCGGGGCGGGGCGGGGCGGGGCGGGGCGAGGCGGGGCGAGGCGGGGTCTTCCCTCAGAAAGCGAAACGGTTAATTCCCCTAATCTTACGTGTCTAGTATGTAAGAGACGCAAAGGTTTTGTGGGCTTATCTGTCCTGGTGAACCAGCAGAGCTGTTTGGAAGATCATGAGATGTCTGTGCAGGGTTGTTAAGATCAAAGCTATGAAACTCGAAAGCATTTTCCCAAGTATATAGAGGACAGATATTCCCCCAGTTCTACAAACCCTACTTAATCCAGTTTAAAAAATAATAATAATATAATAAGGTATCAGTTGTACTTAGTTTATATTTCAGCTATTAGGTAGTTCCTTACACACTATATGCTAAGGAATTTTTTATTTTTTTACTGGTGAGTTGTTGTTGTTGTTGTTGTTGTTGTTTAAGCATATTTTCTAGCTTAACAGTTCCAGAAACACTTTCAGTTCTACTTTTCAGCTGGTATTGCTTACTAAATGCAAGTTGTGATGTATGTATGCATATGTACATATATACATATCCTAGTCTAACTGTATTTTAGAAATATGTCCTTAACTCTCAATGTAGACTCAAAAAACAATAGCACTGAACAAATATTAAAGCTCAGTCTTCCTAAACCCTTTATGAAAGAGAGAAAGAAAGTAAGTAAGCCAATATTCATCAGGAGAACTTTACTCTTCAGGAAACACAGGTGGAAAGGCTTAGGCAAAGAAAATATAATCACCTATTACCAGGAGAAAGCTTTTAAATAAGGAAGAACTTGCCCTACTGGGTAAAGCAAGTAAGATTTAAAAGGCCTGGATGAAAAAGGCAATTACAATGAAATATCCCGTGTATGCAAGGCTCAGGAAAAAGACATGCCACATTGTACAATGTTGTGCAACATTGTACAAAAATCCCGCCAACATAGGTATGTTAGCACCAATTGGAGAAAGCTGAACAGACATCTTCCTTCACTCAGTTCTCTAAACAGAGACAAGACCAAGGAATGGGGGAGGGACTGTGGAAATGATTCTCAAAATCAGTCCTTCTTTTTCTTTTTTTTTTTTAAAGATTTTATTTATTTATTTGACAGAGATCACAAGTAGGCAGAGAGGCAGGCAGAGAAAGAGGAGGAAGTAGGCTCCCCACTGAGCAGAGAGCCCGATGCAGGGCTCAATCCCAGGACCCTGAGATCATGACCTGAGCTGAAGGCAGAGGCTTTAAACCACTGAGCCACCCAGGCACCCCCAGTCCTTCTTTTTCAATGACTGAAAGCCTCAAATCTGACGGTACCAGCTCCCTTTTCTAAAGACCACCACCTGGAATGAAATCTGTCTCATTCTGTGAGTGACAAAGCCTTCATTATTACTGACAGATTTTTTTTTTTTTTAGTGTGTTTGAACTCCCAAAGACTAAGCAAGAAATCTCTTGCCAGCCCAATTGAGATGCAAGAAGAGTGCCTCCTTGTACCTCCCATGGTCTGCTGCACAGCCTCCTGTGTGACCATGTCCCAGCCCATAGGACAGCAACTGGACAGGGTAGAGGGAGAAAAGTACAGGGAGGACACCTGAGCAGAGCTGAGGGTAGTGTGTCTGAGAATGAGCCCCACAAGGGGGGCATGCTAGCCTAGCAATCCCAGAGCAGAAACACCTGGAAACCAAAGAGCAGCACAACAGGATCGTAAAGTGCTCTTACAATGCCAGTCCTGTAGTTATCCAAAAAAAAAAAAAAGTTGGGGTAATCTTACAAACACAGCTTGCCTGTCCCCAGACCCTCTCTATAATCTGTTTGCTGCCACTCTCCTGACCCCCAAACAGCAAAGATGAGAATTCATGTTGGCAAAGCTCAGGATCCAGGAGTTGCTATGACCTTCACTCTGAGAAATGGCTATAGAAACAGCAGCCTGGGGATAGGGAGGGGGCATAATGTTAAAGCAGCAGCCAGAAAGCAAAGAAGGAATGCTGGAAGGCCACATTCCTCCTGTCCCTCCATTCTTCCTGAGAGGTAGCTACACAAATAACTAGCCAGTCACTTCCCCAAACAATTTAGTTCCCTGAGTATTGTTTAGTGCCAGGTTACATACCGAGGGGACAGTTCTTTCTGAGGGAAGGGGGAGAGTGTTCCAGAGAAGTTTTAGAACACAGGCAAAATTGAGCTGGCCAGTAATAATGATGAGGATAACAGCTAAATGTACTGAGTGTTTACACAGTTTAATTAATATGTTCAGTGCTTATGGGATTATATAATGTAATATAATTATAAAATGAAATTGACAGGCAGGAAGATGCATAGAGAAAGCATTGCAAGAAGGAACAGCATGAGCAAAGGTAAGGAAGAGAGAAAGTGTTGTCACAGTCAAGAAATGATGAGGTGAAAGAAATAATGAATAGGTAAGAGAAGAATTGGGGCAGGGATAGCAAAATGCTTCCAAGAAGCCCTCCCTCGTGGCAGTTTCCCATTCTGATTACTGCTCTGTATATAGTCCCTTCCACACTTAAAATGTTCACTTTGCAGGATGTGCCTGCCAAGATTATATTTGGCTGGAAGTATCAGATACCTAAAATAACAGACAGATGGCAGTTTTTTGCTCTCTCACATAGAAGCCCAGAGGTAGGCTGCCCAAGGTAGTTCCATAAACACAGCACCCCAGGCTCCTTCCAGACTTTACTCCTCCATTCCTTGGTGAGGCCCTCATCTGCAAGGTCCAATATGATCACAGGAGCTCCAGCAGTTACATCCACATCCAGTGAGCAAGAAGAAGACATGAAGAAGAGGAGTCAAAGGGGACACGGTGGACAAATAAGGATCTCAGTAGCTGTCACAAAACAGTTCCTCTTACACAGCATTGTCCAGCCTTAGCACTGGCCACATTTATCTGCGAGGGAGGCTCAGAGATGCATCTTTTCTCTGAGTGGCCATGTGCCAGCTAAAAACTAGGAACTCTGTTACTGAAAGAGAAGAAGAACATAGATGCTGGGGGACAAGTACCAGCCTCTCCATCGTAATTTGTATCATCTTGCTTGCCTCTAGAACATTTTCTTTTTTATTAACATGTAAGGTATTATTTGTTTCAAGGGCCTAGAACATTTTCTTTGACTCAACTAGATCACAACTTCCTTAAGAGTAAAGACTATCTTCTACTCTTTAACACATTTAATGGCACCTAGTACATACCAAGCATCCAATAAATGATGTAGAAAATAAATTGATGAATAACAAATTAAACAAGAAAATTCATAAAACCTTGGTAGACTCTACTTTCATGGCTGAGCTACACACAAATAGTGTGACCATATGATAATGAAACTGATTTCTTTTTACAGTATGTATCATGGGAAGATAAAGACTTTAAGGGCCATAATCATAATATCAGTAGAAACAGAATTTTTTTTAATTTTTAATTTTTTATTTTTTATAAACATATAATATATTTTTATCCCCAGGGGTACAGGTCTGTGAATCACCAGGTTCACACACTTCACAGCACTCACCAAAGCACATACCCTCCCCAGTGTCCATAATCCCACTCCCCTTCTCCCAACCCCCCTCCCCCCAGCAACCCTCAGTTTGTTTTGAGAGATTAAGAGTCACTTATGGGGGCGCCTGGGTGGCTCAGTGGGTTAAGCCGCTGCCTTCAGCTCAGGTCATGATCTCAGGGTCCTGGGATGGAGAACCACATCGGGCTCTCTGCTCAGCAGGGAGCCTGCTTCCCCCCCCCTCTCTCTCTGCCTGCCTCTCCGACTACTTGTGATTTCTCTCTGTCAAATAAATAAATAAAATCTTTAAAAAAAAAAAAAAGAGTCACTTATGGTTTGTCTCCCTCCCAATCTCATCTGAAACAGAATTTTTTTTAACAAACAAACCAACCCCTGTTTACCCAAAGGAGAGTCTTTATTGTCAATGCAATCTTTATAGCCCCATGAACACTGTTTCACAATAACCAATTATGTTGAATTTTCCATCTTCCAAGGGTTTATTTGGAATTTGGAAGCATGGAAAAGTGATCTAGAACCAGGTCTGATAAATAATAAGCTAGATCATCCAGTATAATATATTTAATTACATTAATAATTACATTAATAATTATATTATTACATTTTTAGATAATGGTAAAGTAACTGGGCCAAATATCTCACATGCTTTAAAAATACCTGTGGGACAAAGAAAATAAAAGAGTACACAGATTGTGAAAAGCACTGAGTAATTTATAGAATTGTTTTGGGTTTTTTTAATCATTGAATCACTATATTGTACACTTGCATCTAACATTGGATGTGAAAATAAAAGCATATTCATGATAAAAAAATAATTTAAAATTTTTTAAAAATAATAATACTAAAAAAATGCCTGTGGGAAGTAATTTTAGGAGGGCAATTCTGAAATCTTTTCAAGAATGATGAATTACCTAAATGTCACAAATAGTAGTTACTTATCATATTTATTATTTCAGAAGAATAATAACTCAGACATAGATAAGCATATTAACGTGATATATATATTTATTTGTCCTATTATTAATGAACAGGATTATGCACTATAGATAATGTAAATTAGATTTTAAATTTAAATTTATATATACATATATGTTTATACATATACCACACATACATATTACATATAATATATATAGTATAAATATAAATATTATATGTGATATATACTATATACACACACACACACATATATATATATATTTGCACAAATACACACACATCGTGTCCCCCTATTATTTGATGAATAGGATAACTCAGAATGGATAAACAAAGTATTTACCAATCCAGACCCTCCATAATGTAAAGTGTTTACTGGGCTCAACTTTACTATACACGGTAACTAAAAAGCAAACCAAACCAAACAAATAAAAAGAAAATACTCTGATAGGCAAATACAAATACAATAACAATACATAATTAGTTTAAATCATGTAATAATGTTTTTTTCAGAGAAACTGAAGGCAGTTTACAGACATCAGTTTTCCTTGGGGAAAACAAAGCCCACATCTCTTCTGCCAGCAATTCTTGGCTGTTCATGAAATGCTGAGCCATTATCTGATCTGTGGAGAATTTTATATTAACCACAAGGAAAAAATTGAATCAATAATGTTGCTTAGAGTGGACACAGCACTTCTCATCTTCCTAGCACTTTACCAACATTGATGAATTAAACCCCCCCACCGTCCCAGTGAGACTAAAACAGAGAGTCCTACTCTTTCACTCGGGGAAGGAGGCAGAGAGAGGTCCAATTAGCTGCCCTCAGCAGTGTGGGGAGTTAGGGTCAGGGCCAGCGCTGAGGTGAGATCTGCCTTGTAGGGGAATGAACACTACACCCAACACACTAAGCCTTCCACCGCACTCCTCATACCATCCTCAGAGAACAGGCTTCAAGCTCGGGCGCCCCATTGTCTGAGGCAGCGTGGAGAATGTGTTTTCAAGTCAAATATCTATCAATCAACACACATTGATTTTCTTTAATTATCTCCACAGAGCAGACTTGATTCTAAGGAGCTTATGTGATTTGAAAAATGTATCACCTATTTGTCAGACATGTATAATTTATGAAGTCCTTTCACTCAAGGCCTATAGTCCAAAGCTGGCAATTTGTGAGTTATTAACATGTTATTAGACATACCCTACTAAGATTTGCAGACTTTCAGCCCCTTACACAAAAGCAAGAGAAACGCTACATAAATTTTCACTTTTACTATTAAGCTCAGAGCATTCTGATTTTAACACCACCCTGTGAATCCTTTCCAAGGAACTACCTGATAAAAGAAAACTATCAAAAAATGATCCTTACTTTAACAGTCAAGCTCTTTGATTTAAAACAAGACTCCTTCAGATAGACTTCTACTTTCCTAGACTGTGTTTCAGTACTTTTTCCCCAAGCCTAGTGCTTGCCAATACTGATATTAAACTTAGAAGAAATGCTAAGGATTTTTTATTACCCATCTATGCTCCTGAATTGGAGCACAGATCATCTGCTTTACAGGCACTTGACTTAAAAACAATGATTAATACTTACTTCATGATTCCCTTTACATTAGGTGTCACTTACTAAATACTAAGTAACATTTAATTTAGGGATGTCCAAAACCCATGGTAGGAATTTCCATTAGTCTGGTAAGATAATTAACTTTATACCTATTATTGTCTTATGATAGCAGAATAAATAGACATATCACCATTCATAAAGAGGGATAAGTAGCTGTTAGGGTGCAACCTGATTCATTTAATCTCTACAATTCTAATTTCAGGTTAGTGAGAGTTAATAAATATGTATTGATCACATGTCCTAGGAACTGTGGGGATTGAGCAGAGAATGAGACCAACACAGACCCCAGAAAGGGGGTCAGGGCCAATGACTTAAAGAAGCACCTAGAGCTTAAAGCTGAAGGGAGATGAGGGCTAACAGTAAACCAGGCAGAGCTGCTGATCTGTGAAGACCCTGGATGGAGAGAACAGGGAATATGATAGGAGAAGACAGAAGCCCAACAGGTAGGGGAGAAGCCTGGGTCCAGATGCTGCAGGGCTGCAGGTTGCCGGGGGCTTCATTCTAAGGATAACAGGAGGTCATTAGAGAATTTTGAGCACACAGGTGGTAGAAGTCGGGGAAGAGCCTCTGGGATATGTGAAACAAATCACTGTGAACAAAAAGTCCCCAGTTGTCCAACTCTTTTTCAAAGCCAATCTCGAATCCAAGTTTGAGGTGATGTTTTTAAATTTAATAGAAAGAAAAGGTCACCTTCTCCAAATGACATGAAGTAAACCCAGACTACTAGAAGTTGTTTTTCACATGCGATGCTATTACATCGCTTGGAGGTTGGTGGGAAGAAAAGGGAGCTAATAGGGACGGCGGATGAACTGTTGTATTATTAAATATTTCCCATTTGTGAAAAAGCATAAAGAAACAATAATAAGTACCCTCATGCTCACCAGCAAGATTTAGCTACAGTTAACAGCCTACAATACTGGGGTTTTGTTTTTTGAGAAATCATACATTATATATGTAAACTATTCCCCCTATGTATAACTTCCCTTCCTTCCTCAGAGGTAACCGTTATTCCAAAATTCTTGTGTACCCTTATTCTACATTTTATTTTTAGTATTATTATAAATGTGTATATCTATATATATGTAGTATTGTGTTTTGTTTTTGAACTTTAAGTAAATGGTTTCATACTGTATATATAATTCTGAAACTTGCTTTTTTTTCACCCAATGTGTTTTTGAGATATAGTCATATTGATACACATAGTTCTAGCTCACTCAATTTAATTGCTGCATGAATATTGCATAATCGTAGTATAATATATTCATCAATTCTCCTATTGATATTTGGGCATTCTTTTTTTTTTCTTCTGATCACAAACAATATTGCAGTAAATATCTTGTCTTTATCTATCTCCTGATGCACATGTAGGAGAGTATCCCCAAGGGACAGTATCTTTGTAAAAATGTTTTAACACATTAGAGAAAAGTAGCCCGCTAAATTAAACTAATATCCTAATTACTATAATGACAACAATGACAGTGATATGTTTAGGTTATTGGAAATAGTTCAAAGTCACCATTTTCAGCAAACATATGGGAAAATATATGAAATCACTATATGGAGATGAATGGACATGTAGAGGTCAACCAGAACTTGGTCAAGTGTTTAATTCAGTGGCTGAAGCTCTGCAGGGTCTGATCTAAGCTGAAAATCTGTTTGAATAGAGCTGAGTGTTTCTAATTTAAGACACATGCCAACTAGACCTAAATAGCAAGGAAAAACAGGAATAGATGTACTGAGAGAGAAAAAAAAAATCTTGACAGGTTCAGGTTAGCTTCTCACTGAACAAGTTTCCCATAACCCCTGAGGCTTATCCAACATGAAGAGTTATACAGAATTAGTTGCAGATGGATGACATTTTCAAAGTCTGATTTCATTTCTCTTAATTTTTTTCTTTCCAAAAACTAACAGTTTAGGGCCAGGCTGGAGTCAGGATTTCCATCACATCTTACTGCTTGCAGTTTTTTTTCATCATCACTCATCAACAATACTCAAACAACCACCTTGTCAGAACCTGCCCTCTGGCTAAGTGAACTGAGAATGAAAAATCCTTTTAAGCTGAACAGTAGTCTCATGTGGGCAAATGGCAAGTCTTCAGTTTGGAAGAAATTAAGTACAGGATCCATCCCCTCGAAGTTGGCTGAGGGTGAAGGTCTTCGATCTTCCCACATGCCTACAGAGTACAGAGTAATGCTTTCAAACAGCCCTAAGATGCTCCACAAATTGAGCCCTCAATCCTGCCACCACTCAGACCACCACTCATCATGTACTTGCTATCAGAGGAGCACAGACATTTTTTATTTATAATGAACTTGGAGATAATCTCATTTGAACTCTTGTTTTGCTGAAATGGGAGCCCAGCGGTATTAAATGTTTTGTCCAAGCTCACACAGTAAACTGCTGGCATACGAAGACTCCAGATCTTCCATTTCATGCTCTTTTGTCCTACATTATTTGACTTGCACATAATGCTAATACATCATAACAGTTAAAAATACTCATTATTTTTAAAATTTTCATTCACCACATATTGCCATAACTTTTCAGCAAGAGTATTTTAGGTCTTCAGTAGAAAATTCCTGTGGAAGATTATATTAACATTCTCAATCATTTGCTCTGCCTTTCTGCGAGAGGATTAAACCTCCTTATTGGCATCAGGTTTGACTGGGTGATTTACTCTGACCAATGACATGTGACTAGAAGTGAAGCATGCTATTTCTAAGCAGAAGCTTTAAAAGCTATTTCATGTTTCCTCTATCTCTCTTTTTCTCTCTGCTATAAGACAAGCATGTCCCAGATTGGGACTACTCCTTCAGCCTGGATCCCAGGATGAAGAAGAGACACAAAGAAGACCTGAACCTGACTCACAATTAGCACATTGTGAGTGAAAAACAAGACTTTGTTATTGTAAACCAGTAAGATTTTAGAGTTGTTATTGCAGCATAATCTGGTAAAAGCTGGCTGTTACAGTTACCAACAAAAGGCAAAAACAACAGGGGTGCTTGGGTGGCTCAGCAGGTTGAACATGACTTTTGGTTTCAGCTCAGGTCATGATCTCAGGGTCTTGAGACGAAGCCCCACATTGGGCTCCATGCTCAGAGGGTACTCTGCTTGAGATTCTCTCCCTCTGCCTCTGCCCTTCCCCCTGCTTGTGCGCGCATGCGCACACACACACTCTCTCTCTCTCTCTCTCTCTTTCATTCTAAGACAAAAAAAAAAAAACATTTTTTAAGAAGCAAAAACAGAAACAATATGGTCAGTTACCATAAACAACTTAAAAAATTGTGAATAGAGAGACTAACACAATACACTGTTTTTAAAGATAAGAACAAGCCAAAATTCATGTTTTTTCTTTTATGTATTCACTTCCACATTGCACAGAACTTCCTTTCCAAGAGCAGTGTGAAAAGCTGGTGGTGGGATTACTCCCGGTGCTTTTTACTTATCCTTCTCAGGAATGCACATCTCATATCAAAGGTAACAAGACCTTTGCATGAAATTAAGATTACTCTAAACTGTCCTAAATTGGTTTAGAGCTCTAAATTGGAGGTTAAAGAGAAGGAGCCAGAGAGAAGCCCAACACCCCCAGAATCAAGGCCTTGGAGGATGAAGGCTCAAGCTACTTCTCTTTATGCCCATTCATGATGGTAGTCATCCAACAACCACTGTCTCAGAAACAAGCCCGTTATTGTCTGTTGAATCCAGCAATAAAGTCCATCCTGCTGGGATGGGAGAGGTGACATGACCCTCAGCAGAGCAAGCCACTTGTCTCCTTCCTTTCTAAGAAAGTAAACAGAACAATCCCTCATTCAGCTAAGATCCACTGAGTATATATTATGTGCAAGGCACTGCTAGGCCCAAGGATACAAAGAACAAGACAGACAAGGTCCCTGACCTCAATTAATTTACATTTTAGTAAGAAACGCACAACAAACAAGCAAAAGAATAAACAAACACAGATTTCATTAAAGACAAACAATATGTATGTAATATGCACACACACACACACACACACATAAAGTAAACAAGGAACAAGGTCTTATAGTAAGGGATTACAGCACAAATTGTTTCAGATAGTAAAAAGCCCTCTCAGAATATAACATTTTAGCTAAAATCTGAAGGATAAGATGAATTCAGCCATGCAGAGAAAAAAGCTATGGTAACTGTGTTCCAAGCAGTGGGAGCAGGAATTGTAGAGACTCTAGGGCATGAACTAGCATGATATGTTCAAAGAACAGACAGGCTTTCAGGGAAATGGCCTTGTGATTTGAGTCCTAGGACCAAACGCAACATCAGAACAATCTGGACTAAGGGAATGTCAGGGAGTGGACTATGGGGAAACAGTCCCATTTACAGAAATTATGAAGAATGTTGAGCAGAGAGACAGATTTGGTGGCGGGGGTGGGGGCGTGGAGGAGGAAATCAGGAGCTCACTCTTGGCCACACTAAGTTGATAAAATCTGTAAATATCCAGATAGTGCCAAATGGGCAGTTGGGTACACAAGTCTGGAGTTCAGGAGACAGAACTGCGCTGTGGGTATCGATTAGGCAGTTATCAAGATATATTTAAGTGGCATGAAAAAAATAGGTTTCACATACTGTTTGGGTATTATTCTTATAGAATCACAGATTTATTTTTCTCAAATAAACCTATAACAAGAAAGCCAAGAAAGGGTTCTAATGGCTTCTGAGTAGAAATTAGGTTTATGAATTTATGTAGAAATAGAGTTATGGAATAAAGTTAGTGAGGTCTTCAACAGAGCAGGTTGGCATGCAACAACTTAGCTACATAAATCCAATCTTCCACCCTGACATATTCTAATATATACAATTTCTTATAATAGACACATAGTGAATAAATGCAATGCCCCACAACAAATCTGTAAAACAAGCTTTGCAGTAACCATAGCCTCAGGGTTAAAGATTATATTCCATAGATGATCACAATAAACTTCTGCAATAAAGAAAGAAAATATCCCAGGAGATTTCTTTACCTTCCCAGCAAATAAACCAGCTAGAAATTCAATTTCACATAGAGAAAAGCACGTATGTATAGATAAAACCTTAGGAGGAGTTTTAACCCACCTGACTAATACGGTTTATTCTTTGTGCATTTACGTAAGTATTTGTAAATATTTTCCAATCTTGTCCCTTATCTTTGGAGCAAAGGATAAGGAGAAGCTTGGTCCTCTGCATTCTCAGATACATTTATGTCAACAATTATCCCTTCTATCAAGAATTCTTCAACACTCTTACTAAATTCCATGCCTACAATTTCAGCTACCATGTTAGTCAAGGTTGACTCAAAATGTCCTGGGCTATGCCAATTTGCTTTCACAATGGACTGAATAAAATCACCTTGAGAGTAAATATAGACATGGAAGGGGACAAGGTCTGGAACTGGGCCCTGAGGATTAAGTTGATGAGGGCAATACAGTGAATAAGACTGAAAAGAGTGAAGTAGGAGACATACTAAGGCATTATCACACCAGAGAAGTTGTTCTAGGCATTTGTTGTTTTTGCTGCCTGGTATTCATTCCCTTTCCTGTAAGAAGAACCCATATGTGTTTTGGGAGAGCCACCACTCCCTCACTCTAACTATACGGAATTTGGATGAAGCCAATTCTCTCCACTGGGTCAGAGGGTTGGAGCATTTAACCAAAGCCTCCGCCAATCAATGCGGTCACAATGGTTGGTTCAGAGATAAACAAAGAATTTAAAACAAGACAAGAGGAGCAATCAGTGCTAATCCCAGGAACTCCTGGCTGAGGCATAATTTTTCCTGCTGGATTTGCACATCATTAAATGAAAGAGTGGTCTGTGACAGCCATCCTGTCACTAAAACCAGAGAGTACATATGAAAATGAAGCCAATTTGGAAAAAGTGAGGCCAGGAAATATAGAGAGAAAGCAGTCTCGGTAGCACCATCTATAAAATCCAGCTTTATGAGGTCAGTGATTATAAGAGCAATAAATTATTGTTTTACTTGGTCACCTTTGGCATGGGTTTCCCTCACCAGGAATGAAATCCTAACTAGTGAAGAAAACTGTTTCAGTGACTGCAGCATATGCTGATTAGAGATTTAAATGGAATCAGAAAAGTTCCCATAGGATTTGGCAACATGCAGGCTAGTGAGAGCCTTGACAAGATCAGCTGCAGTACAGGGGCGGGTTGGAAACCAGATTTGAGTGGTCCTGTGGAATGTCCTCCCAGCACATGCATTATTAGTCATGGCTCCCAGCTGGTATAACGGAGCAGAAAGGGCCCTGGACAGAGAATCAGGACATCTGGAATCAGACACAGCTCAGTCATTAACCATCTACCTGAGCTTGGACAAATTGCTCATTTGAGAGTTTCCTCATCTATCAAGTGATTACACTTGCCTGGCACCCAGGGGCCCCTAAGGCTCTAAAAATCTTAATATGTTCTATTTTCAGCAAATTTATTCTGTTCTGGAACGTAGGGGAAGAAGCAGTCATCCAAATCCACTCGGGTCTTCTTAGCATTCTCTCCTCTGCTGCTAAATTAAACTCTCCTTGGCTCAATCGTCATTTTGTAGAATCATTTCACTGAATGCCTTATCATCATTTTGGTTGGCTTGTGTAGACCACAAGGGTGTGCCCCTGCCTCTGGCATTCCAGTCTGAGTCTCTCCTCTGTGGTCACCCATGGCTGACACATCCCCAGTATCCTCTTTGTCTTAGGGTCTCATGCTGGTCTCAGAGTTTACTGAAGATACTAGTTATGAGCTCCGCAGTATCTCACCCAGAGACTTTTACAGGTCTTTTGATCCTCTGAAAGGCAAAGATTTTTGCTGAATAAATCAGCTTTCATTCTTGTCAAAGTCTTTTCTGAAGAATGTTGAATGTGCATTGCTCTTTACTTCACAACGCACACTGGTCCCATCGCAAACTCAGCTTTGGCCATGAAGGAAAACATAAGGTCAGCAGTGTTGAAATGCATCTTCCTGGGGCGCCTGGGTGGCTCAGTGGGTTAAGCCGCTGCCTTCGGCTCAGGTCATGATCTCAGGGTCCTGGGACTGAGTCCCGCGTCGGGCTCTCTGTTCAGCAGGGGGTCTGTTTCCCTTCCTCTCTCTCTGCCTGCCTCTCTGCCTACTTGTGATTTCTCTCTGTCAAATAAATAAATAAAATCTTTAAAAAGAAAAAAAAGAAATGCATCTTCCTTATTTAGTGCAATCGGGAGTAGAAGAGGAGAGGTTAATTTTTCAACACGGTAACATACCGTATATATCAGCACTAACAATCAGGTTTTATTTCCCTGAGTCAGCTTTAAAAATAATGTTGACTTTTATGGTCGATACATTATAGATCACCATATTTATGTCAGAACATATTGGCATGAAAATAAATCAATGAAAATATTAATACAGGAGCCTCATGTTTAAATGAAACCCCTTGCCACTCCAACACCTTCCCCTCATATTTCACTGTAGTACTTTCTGAGACCTCACCTCTAACATGTTTTACTGAACATGACATCAAGCCCTGTTTTCATTCTCTATGACTGTTTTTAATCTGTCTTGCATATAATAAGGTTCAAAAATATCCATTTTGTTCTTTTACCATATACATAACTGCATTCCATCATTAGTAGAACTATCAACTTAAATTTATGGTTTACGTATGAACAAAATATCTCAGAGTCAAAGCTCTGACAGGCATACTATTAATAACTGAAACTCTCTGTGTTGGAGACCAGCTTCAAATATTATATTTGCTATCCACAATTGTTTTAGAATCATGAGAAGTTTCTATTATAAGTATGTGGTCTAGAAAGCAAGTTCATAATTTAGACATTATTAAAGAATGCTTGGTGAAAATCCATTCTCATAAGTGGGTCTTTTCTTTCTGAGTAACAGTGAATACCTGGGTCAGTCAGAGTCTCTTGGAACATTTCTTTGGCTCTGTGTGCAGAGCTAGCCATCTGCAATAGTAGTAGAAGCCAAAGGATGCCCAGAGGGAAAGCGGAGTCAGAAGAAGCAAGGAAGAAGCAGAAACTGACTAGAGAGAAGCAATAAAATAGAAAAATAATAAACAAAAGGATGAAAGCATTGGTTGGTAGCAACAGAGAGTAAAGTCACTGGGGTCGTCCTTAACCCCTCCTTCACCTCCATATTTAATCATCACCAGATCACGTTCATTTACTTCCTAAGTATCAGCTGAATCCATCATTTGTCTGTTGCCACCCTTACCACTCAAGCTAAAGCTACCATCTTTTTCCTCTTAAACTAGAGCATATGCCTCCGAACTACTTTACAATTCTGCCTGTTCTCCATTCTTCAAAAAGTATCTAATCTAATGCTGTGCATTTCTCATACACTTATGTGTACACACATATACAAACATTAAACCCATTAGTGGGACAAAATCACTTAGATCTAAATGTGGAAAGCTAATATGCTAATATAGGGGAATATCTTTATGACCTCAAGACAGAGAAAGATTTTTTTTAAGATTTTATTTATTTATTTGAAATAGAGACAGAGAGAGCACACGCTCAAGTGTAGAAGCAGTGGGGAGGGGCACAGGGAGAGAGAGAAGCAGACTTCCCACTAAGCAGGGAGCCCTATGTGGGGCTCGATCCCAGGACCCTGAGATTATGACTTGAGCTAAAGGCAGATGCTTAACTGACTGAGCCAACCAGTCGCCCCAATAGAGAAAGATTTTTAAGCCAGATACAAAAGCATAAGCCATAAAAGAAAAATTGATCATTTCAACTATGTTAAAATTTAGAACTTCTATTCCTTAAAAAATACATATAATACATATATACACACACATGTCATTAAGCCAGCAAAGTCACAGAGTAAAATATATATATATTTATAATAAGAATAACTGAAAAGACTTAGCCAAAAATTAGTAACAACAAAAATAAGACAACTCAATATAGAAAAATGAACAAGAAAAAACTGGAAGAATTGCTTCACACAAACAGATAGGGAGTCATATACAGCAAGAGACCCTCATTTCCCATGCAAAAGCAACACAGAAGTGCATGTAAAGGAAGAAGCCAACACCTTATAGGGCAGAAGAAAAATGGGTTTGGAGACAATATGCATTCTCTTCAGTGTGTTTCCTCTTTCTGATGTTCTTCTCCACTCAAAGGACACACCCACCACCATGGTCTGGCCAGTGGGAGATAGAAACTGGTAGACAAATGCCTCCTTTCTTCTGGCCCTGGGAGAACCTCCTTTGGATATGGTTGATTCAAGATGACAGTCTCTTGGGATTGAGCACTAAGTTGCTTTTTGTGGGGGCCAACTCAATAACCCATCTTTGAGTCCTCCTATTAGTTCTCCCTCATTCACCAGGTAATTCCCCTTTGTCCCTCACTCTTGCTCCCTAGGACTGTATTTCTAATAAAATAGTTGCACACTAAACCTCCACTCTGCTTTCTGGGAGACTCAAGCTAAGACAACAGCATTCTCCCAACTCCCCCATGTGCTCAGTGTCCACAGCCATTGTGGATTCTTTCTACCACTGCCCCCCACCTTAGCAACACCACAGCAACAGGAAGGGCTCCAGTGATGGACAGCATGTCAGCATGTTACTGATTTTAAACAGCAATCTGTGAGGGGAACTTGCTGTCTGAGGGTAAGTGTGGATGGAAGGAGGGGTCCTCAGATGCAAGCCCTCCACTCAGCAGATGCCTTGGGCAACTTTCCCCGCTAGTCCTAGAGCCCCAGGCTCTGCTACTGATCTCTGCTCTTGCCCCAAACTAAACCAGCTTTCTACATTTCTTGACACAGAACACAGGGAAAGACAGACTGAGTTGTACTGCATTTAAAGATATTTGTCTGATGCCAAATGAAAGGAAAATGAAAAAGTCTCATAAAGATCCCCTTTCAAGGTTGTGAGCCCAAAGGCAATGATGAACTTCTACAAGCACAGGACAATATAGCTACAGTTATTTTTACTACAACATTAATGTTAAAAATTCCGATTTCAAAGTTAGTTTGAGGAGATCACACAATTGTACAGATGGGGGAAAAATTATTTTTTTAGTAGTGATTATTTTTCTAGACAAAGTAACATCGCTTTCAGAGCAGCCACCTAGGCTGTTGTGACATTACAATGTCAGAGCAATGCTTCCCAATCACTCCCCATGTTTACACTAATTTGAAGCTGCCAATTATGTCAGATCCCTGTCAACAGAAAACAAAAATGTGCAAGCTGCTATATAAATTAATTATTGAAATTAAGTATTCACTGTCTCTAGACAGTCCTCTAAATTATTTAAAGAATCCAGTTTGCTTTCCTTGAAGGAAAAAAAAAAGCCCTTGGATGCCAATGTTTTGGGACAACTGAAATATGTAAGAGGAATCCAGGTACACAGCTGAGGAAAGCCTACAGTATAAAAATATAGTAAAAAATCATTAAATAGCTAATGTCAGTGCCTTTTATTTTAAGACTAGGATATAGTTTAAAACTGGATAGAAGGCTGCTATATAGGTCTTATTCTTGATAGGCTTTTTAAAATTCTATTTATTCTGTTCTCTCTTTGCCATTATTTCCAGATGATGCTTTTTTAAAATTTTTTTATTTTTTATAAACATAGAATATATTTTTATCCCCCGGGGTACAGGTCTGTGAATAGCCAGGTCAGATGATGCTTTTTAAACTAGGGTTCTGTCATCTATAACAAAGGCACTACATAAAGTTACTTCAGGGATGACCTGCTCTTTTATTTCCCTGTCTTCTTTGTTGTATGACTTGGGGGTTAGGGGAGAGAAAACATTTCCTGGAAATGTGGGAATGAGCTGAGTCTCTGCTTTGTAAAAGAAGTCCAGACTTTCCCCAAATCATCACAGATAGGACTTCCATCAGCCTCTCTGAACCTCAGCTCACTCAGCTGTAAAATGGGGGGTGAGGGGGGATAATGCCTGCCACATTGCCTGTCTCACGAGATCTTTTTAAAAATCAATCACAATACCAGGCTGCTTTTGGCTGTCTGTATCTCCATTTCATTGTGTGAACCGAGCATAGTAACTGTAGACATAAGACAATTAAGAGGTTGTTTGGTGGGGTTTCCTATATGTCCTCAATGAATTATACCTCATCCACAGCTGCTATTCCTGGACTTGAGCCCAACCCCAGTTTCTACTTCCTTCCGCGGGAGGGGGTGGGGATTGTAACCGGTTGGTCTTCATTGCCACCCACTGGTCTGCTGGCCAAATAACACAAGTTATCTAGTGAATTTGAAACATAGGAAAAGTAATTCAAAGTAAACCACCAACTATCTTCATCCACCACCTCATAGAATGTACCTGGGGGCGTCATTTTTTTTTTTTTTCAAAAAAAACTTGTCAAAAAATCAAATAATTACACTGTGGTATTCACCTCTGTAGTTTATCTTTGTAAATTCATCTGTGTAATTCATCTTTGTAAATTAAGAAATACACATATTAATCAACAGTTTTGCAGAATAACTTGTAAAAATGAACTTTTACTGTCTGAAGGTATTTATGAGACTCCATTAAGTAGTTCCATCTGTTTAAGCAAGAAAATTCTCCAGATATAGGTAAAATATTAAATATTAAGATTTTAAACATGTATAATACAATAGTGGCATTTTAGAATGAAAATGAGCAATGCTCACTCCTTTGGCCTAGAATCTTTTTTAAAGATTTTCTCATTCAACAATCATTCCTCCACAATCAAAAGGCAGTAACATAGGGCGTGCCTGGGTGGCTCAGTGGGTTGAGACTCTGCCTTCAGCTCAGGTCATGATCTCAGGGTCCTAGGATCGAGTCCTGGGATCAAGTCTCACGTTGGGCTCTCTGCTCAGCAGAGATCCTGCTTCTGCCTCTCTGCCTACTTGTGACCTCTGTCTCTCTGTCAAATAAATAATAAATAAAATCTTTTTTTTTTTTTAAGTAACATTTTGTCGTTACTCAAATTTATTCGTCACTTTTCCTTTTTCTGAACTCTTGAAATATGTATCTTATAAACTTGTTAAAGGAGAGAGAACAGTTCTTTCATCATAGGTGTGCTTTTCCCTGGGGGATGATAGCTATTTTAGGCCATTAAGATGACAAAGACTTCCCCATCCCTTTTGAAAGATGTCCAGTGTGATACCGAGATCTACTGCTCTTGGGAAGGCTTGATGAGGCCCCTGTCTGTACAGCAAGGGGCCACAAAGAGACCCAGGCTCTTGGAGACTCACAATGGGAAGACCCCGGGCTCAAGGTCAGAAGCTGTCATACCCATTTAACTATACACTGGGGACAGCTGCTTCATTCTTTCCATAAGGCCCATCTTCCTGCTGAGCCCATTTAAAAGAAACAAATTCCAACCCTAAATTGTGTCAGTCTTTTTGAAAGCTCTTGGGGGAAATGGTGATAAAGAGGGGAAACTGTATAATGCAGTACACACTTTCCAAAAGTGTGGACTTCTCCTTAGAATTCCATTCATCATGGCAGATGCTCCCTCAGTTCTCATCTATTCTAAAACCCCAGCCTGCCTCTCCTCCACTCCTTTCCTTTATTCTATGAGTAGCTACATGCCCCTTCAGTTCTGCATCCCAGTGAATGGGAGTATTAGGAGTTCTAGGGAGGTAAAAAAAAAAAAAAAATCCAGGGGTGACACAAGCCAGGAAAGAGAGGTTTCTGGGAGGAGGTGGTTAACACTGTCAGGGCTTTCAGCTAGTGAATTCACCCTTTATGACCTCACCTTTTTCTTCTTTCTCTTCCTTTCTCCATAATAGCAACCTCAATGATACACTAGTCTAAACACGGTAAGTGTAAGTTCTCTACACTTATCCCTTGACTAAGATGGTCATCCTCTCACCTGAAAAGCTGTCCCTCCACAATAGGTAGGCCTTGAAGTACATATACAGTATCTTAGCCTGCTCAAGCTGCTATAACAAAATACCAGACTGTGTGGCTTAAATAGTGGAAACAGTTCTGGAAAGTGAGAAGTCCTAGATCGAGAACTGCAGGGTTTGGTTCCTGGTGAGATCTCTGTTTCAGGCCTGCAGGCCACCTTCTCACTAAGTCCTCACATAAAGTCAACGCTCTGCTGTCCTTCATTACAAAGACACTAATCCTACAGAATTAAGGTCTCACTCTTATAACCTCACCTAATCTTAATTACTTCCTCACTCCAACTTCAGTCACATTAGGGGTTAAGGGTTCAACACCTGAATCTGTAGGGATATAATTCATACCACAGCAGAAGGTAATAGCCACAGAGAAAAAAGGGACTTTCTCCAATTATGGGGTAGCAAAGGCACACTTGCCTTCCCATCCTCCCACACAAACAGGTTTTCAGGGTACCATAGCCCCTAGCAAAAGAGGGAGGAAGGTGTGAGAAGAGAGCTAAAATATGTTGGGTTTCTCCCTTGCGGCAGGCCAGTGGGTGCTGTGTGCCTTTCTTCTAGCTAATTCTCATGGCAACCTCACCTCACAGAGAGACTGTCTCATTTTTATAGCTGAAGAGACCACAGCTGCGAGAGACAAGGTGGCTTAGTTCAAACTGCGCTAGTGGTTCCTGGCAGAGCTAGATCTGAGCACTTTCCACCATGCTACAAGGCGCTCTGAGGGAGCAGAAACCCACAATCCACATCAAGAACCAGCATACTAGATTAGAGGGCCTAGTGAGCCCCATAGAGGGGTCTTCTCTGACCCTCAATTTCCTCAGCAGTAACCTGGAGCTAATAATGCTTCCTCCACAAGGTTGTTCTGAAGATTAAATAAGCTCACAGTGTGAACTAACTGGCTGAGCCAGCACTAAGCCAAGTTGGTTCCCCTCTTTGTCTTCCGAGAGCCTATACCAAGCTGGGAAGGCAGCTACGCCGAAAATAACTAGGCATTTGCCAACCCCCCACATGAAAGATTACGGGGAACAAAATGAGAGAAAACTACATTCCTTTTACTCAACCAGCCAAAAAGCTTTGCTCTCCTTAGTCAGGTAGAGTGTAAAGCCAGTTAACAAGGAGGCGAGCCCTCTGGCAAGCTGCGGCCGGAGAGCCACTGTCCCCCAACCTCAGAACATCAGGCCCAACCTTCAAGCTTTAGGCTTTGGCTCAGGCCCTGGCCTCACCACCTACTCACTCCATCTCAGGGACACCCTCAACTCCTCCTCTGGTGCGTGCCCCATGTCCATGCAGTTCTGTCCTTCCTGTCTCAGCAGCATCTCCAGAGACCCACCCTCCCCACCCCGCACGGCCTCACTTGGGGAAGTGAACAACCCTCACCTGCATACACTGCTACAGCTCCATCACAGTCTGGCCGCTCCAGGCCCGGCTCTCAGCTGCTATTGGGGATCTTCCTCACACACAGCCCATCCCATCACCATCCTGCTGAAGAACACCCACCCTCCTTCTTGGGGGTACCCCCACGCTGGCTTCCCTGCCACCCCAGGAAATGCAGAGGCCTTAAGCTCCACTGCCTTTCGTGGGCTGCCTCCCCAACCCCAAGGAAGGCCCCTCACCCTTCTTTGCCTAGCGAGCGCCTCTGTTCTTTCCCCAAGCAGCTCAAACGGCAGCTCAGCAGAGAACTGCTGATCCTGCTGGTCTTCACAGCATTTTGCTGACCATTCTTCACATTGTTACAATTAGCTGTATTGGTTTCTGTCTTCCCCACCAGACTGAAATCCTGGAGAGTAAGAGCTGTATTTTATTCATCTTTGTATCCCTAGTGCCAGACCCAATAGATGCTCAATAAATGTTTGTTGACTGACAGAGTGAATGAGATCTCTGTTCCTTTTGTTGTGAATAAAGCTCTGTGTTACAGCTTATAGTCAGCCCTTGGTAACGCTGTGCTATAGCTTTTGGTCAACACTCAATCTATGCCAGTTACCTATTTGAAACCTTTCTCTCTTGCCCTGTATTAGCTTGTCTTTCTGAATGTCAAACCCTAGAAATAAATTCCTTTTCATTCCTATAGGCTCCATGGTGGTTGGCTGACCAACCCACTGGCTTCCCAGCGTAACAGAAACGTGCAGGCTCCACACACAGTTTCCTCTGCTATCTGGATCTGCCTACTGGATCTGCTTCCTCAGCAGAGATGGGAGTACGGAAGAAGCTGCACCTGACCTCATGGCTTAGATTTGGTTTTGGATGTTCGGGATGCTGAGGTGGTTAATAAGCAAATCAGCCTCAGTATTCAAATATGCAGTTAAGAAATCTCGAAAGAGATACAAATCCAAATGCCCTTGGAGATTTCCTGACTCTATGCAAAGGATTCTAGGCAGAGGAGTCACAGTGCTTGAGGCTGTATACCCTGTTGAAATTACAGCACCTCCCTGCAGCATGTGTACTTCAGCTTCCTATCACATCCCAGCCTAGAGCAGAAAGCATACAGGATAGTGGAAGGCCAGCCCTTTGGACCTGGTAAGTCTATAAGCCCTGCTTTAAAAGACTCCTGTGCCCTTGGGTTTAATTTTTTTTTCTTCCTGGATCTGGCCTATGTCAAACAAGGACTCTGACCAGACTGGGAACACAGAGTGGAATGACAGACAGATCAAGGGAGAGCCTAAGACACACGCAGCCAAGTTCATGATGCTATGCTGCCCATTTTGTTTCCTTCCAGGTAAAGCACAAGCAGGAGCAGCTGTGCTCCCAGAGGGAGCATCCCAGGAAATGGAGACGCTGGATACTAATTTCTCGAGGGACCAGCAAGTCTGCAAGTTCTCGGAGGACTACAAGCAAATCTACCTGTCCCTGACCTACAGTATCATCCTCATACTAGGGCTACCCCTGAATGGCACGGTCTTGTGGCTCTCCTGGCGCCAAACCAAGCCTTGGAGCTGTGCCACCATCTACCTGGTGAACCTGATGGTAGCTGACCTGCTTTACGTGCTGGCGCTGCCCTTCCTCATCATCACCTACTCCCTGGGTGACAGGTGGCCCTTTGGGGAGATGCTGTGCAGGCTGGTGCGCTTCCTGTTCTACATCAACCTTTATGGAAGCATCCTGCTATTGACCTGCATCTCCGCGCACCGCTTCCTGGGTGTGTGCCACCCGCTGCGCTCGCTGCCCTACAGGAGCCGCCGACACGCCCTCCTGGGCACAGCCACCACCTGGGCCCTGGTGGTCCTCCAGCTACTGCCCACCCTCTTCTTCTCCCACACAGACTACATCGATGGCCAGATGGTCTGCTACGACATGACCGGCCCAGAGAATTTTGATCAGTTCTTTGCCTATGGCATGGTTCTGACACTGTCTGGCTTTGCCTTTCCTTCCTTGGTCATCTTGGTGTGCTACTCGCTGATGGTGAGGAGCCTGATCAAGCCAGGAGAGACCCTCAGGAGGACAGGCAATGCAGCCCGGGCCAAGTCCATCCGGACCATCTTGCTGGTGTGCGGCCTCTTCACCCTCTGTTTTGTCCCCTTCCACATCACACGTTCCTTCTACCTCACACTCCGCTTTCTATCTTCACAGGACTGCCAGCTCTTAATGGTGGCCAGCGTGGCCTATAAGATATGGAGGCCTCTGGTGAGCATGAGCAGCTGCCTTAACCCAGTCCTGTACTTTCTGTCGGTTGGGAATAACAGAGTCAGGCTCCTCCAGGAACTCAGGCATAATAAGGTGGGTGAGCAACCAGCTGGAGCCAAGGGAGAGAGACCCAGGGGTGGCCAGATCTGGGTACTGACAAGATGAAGTTTGGGAAAAATGAGCTCCAAGATGTTGATAATGACTTGTTTGAACACAGTCATGTGGTATCAGGAGAGGGGCTCAAGATCTCTGAGCAGTATCCTGCTACAAAGGATTTTATACTGATGTTAAGAAATTGTAAAGGAAGAGTATGGAGACAGCCACCAACACAAAGGAAAACTTTCTCATTTTAATCAGAGCTGGAATTTATCTCTTATCACTCAGGCCTAAGCTTGAACATCACCTCCTCAGAAGCTCCTACCCACCCTAGTTAATACTGACCTCTTTCCCCATAACCCAGTCACTATTTCCCTATCTATTGTCTTTTTAGCACTTATTAGTGCCTGACCTTGTTAACTGGTTTACTCATGTACAGTCTGTTTCTTCCCCCTAGAATTAGGTTCCAACAGGACAGGGACCTCATCTGTCTGACTGCTGTACCCCTAAGGCGCCTCCGCAGCAGGGCCCAGCACACAGTGAGTGTACAATTGACAGGAGTGGAATGAATAAGTAATGAGTGGATGCATGGATAAGTGAACAAAGCCCTTACCACGGAAAAGCACTTTACATGCAATAATTCATTTGTTCCTCACAACAGCCCTTGGAGGTGTGAACTACTGTTAGCCCCATTTACAGATAAGCAAAGAGCCTTAAGTAACTTGCCCAAGGTCACCCAGCTGCAGAATGGTTAGATCCTCATGCTGGATGGAAGCTTTGAAGCCAGGCACTGGCCTCTTAAGCACAGGCTCCTAAGACGGACGCATATGGCCCAATCCAAACGCTGGTCAAGAGCCAGCCAGGTGTGCCTCGGCAGCACCAGCTACTTGTTCACGTCAGCTCAGCTCTCACATAGCTGATCGCAGGTGCAGACCACTGGGTATACAGCGTGCGATCTTTCACTATACTTCTTAACCAGGGTTCTAAGGTTAGAATAAAAGCTCTGCAGGGCAAAGTGGGAAAAAAAAAAAAAAAAAAAAACAGGGCACCACAAGTGCATGAATGGCGATTCTCCTTATTCTATTTGAACATAATGTTTATGACAGAAAAGTTTTACCACTGTATTTAATCATAATATGATGTTCATTCTTAAAATATATATCTAAGGGGACACCTGGGTGGCTCAGTTGGTTAAGCTGCTAAGCATCTGCCTTTGGCTTGGGTCATGATTCCAGGGTCCTGGGGTTGACTCCCACATCTGGCTCTCTGCTCAGTGAGGAGCCTGCTTCTCCCTCTGCCTGCCATTCCCCCTGCTTGTGTGTTCTCTGTCTCTCTCTCTCAATCTAACAAATAAATAAAATCTGTAAAATAAATAAATAAACAAAAATCCATGGTAATCTGAAAAGATAACCTTAAAAACCTCTCATATTTGAACAATAATGATCTCCAGGGAGTTCTCAGATCTAAACATACATTATTTAATAATTCATTATAATCTCCCTATGAGGAGGTGGATAAGCCTTTTTAATAAAAACCAAAAAATAACCCATCATTACTACCCCACTCTAATTACAGAAGTCTCTGAGTAAGCCACGTATATGTCTATATTATAAAATTTCATTCTAAAAGTGCAGTTTATTGCTTTCAAAGGCACACAATAATTAGAACTAGATAAAGTATCGCCTAGCAGAATTCTTTAGGATAATTAATTTAATGAATAGGCAAGGATGTTTTCTAATTAGTAGGTCAGCTGTTTCCACATAAGTGTCTCTATAGCAGCTAAAAGAACTTAAAACTGTTTGCTCGTTTGAATATTCTCAGCTCTCTTGCTTATATTATTCACTTTTTTCCCTTCCTTTGCATAGCACACACAGAAGAGTCAGGTATCCAAAAGACCCAATTGTCACACCTTACAAATTAATACGGTTTACATTACTGGAAAAATGATGCACGAGACTCCTCAATAAAAACATAAAGCCATCCCGTGTGTCCCCTTACCTCGAATGCACACTAGCCTGCCAACCCTGAAGGTGGGAAGAAAATTAATTAGAATCCTCAGGTTATATCACCTTTATCTAAAAAGCACGTGCTTTAACACCCCTGATCAAAGTTTTCCAGCCTTTAGTCTTTGTTAACTTAGGTGCTTGCAATTATTTCTCTGATCTATATAATGTTAATTTTGCTTCTGCAGAGTCTTCCGACCTACTTAACAGCAAAGTATAAGCATCCATTTTTAACTTAGTTCTGTATAGTTGGGATAAAAAAAGTTTAACTTGGTTGACATCACATCCTGGTTTTCAGGGACGATTATCTCAAGACAAAAATCAAACTAGACTACTCCCTTTGGAAAAAAAGACCCACTTGTAATGGGAGCTGGGAACCCAATATAAGTCAAGGGGATGTTCCCGACTCCTCTGTAGTCACTGAAAAAAAACTCACCCACAGAAGGTACAATAAGACTAGAAGAAACAAAAGTTTTTTTCTGGATCTAGTCATCCAATGCCTACCATCCTGATAAAAGCTGGGATCTTCAAATATGTTATTGCCCTGGGCCTCAAGAATCTTGCAAAATCTGTCTGGCTGTTCGGAAAAAAACTGAAGGTCAGCAAATATTACCATGTTCCAAACAGCATGACTGGGGCAGTAGCAGATACCCGTATCTTGGCTGTAGCCACATACAAAAGTGTCAAGCATGGGGCCAGCCCTTAAGGACATTACACACTATTGGAGAAACAAAACTGAAATGTTCAACAGCAATATGAACATTAATTCAACAGTTTCAGCAGCTACAGAAGAAACCATGCCAGCTGTTGATTAACCAAAAATAAACAGTACAGGCAGTACGTATTAGGGAAGAGCAGGGGTAAGAATACTACTACTGACCGAGAGGGCCATGGAAGGCATCATGAGCATGCAGAAGGCTGGTGAAATTTCAATTAGCACAATTTCCCAAACAGTGTTCGAGAAAAGGAAAATCTGTGAGAGCCCATGCTGGTGCTTGAAGAGGAGGAGGATAAGATAATGCTGGAAAGGTGGGCTGAATTGTGATTACAAAGGCCACCCCAGAGCCAGCTAAAGAACCACTCAAGGCACAGGGAATCTTTGGGGGCATTTAAGTGGAAGAGGGATATGATCAAAGCTGTGACCCAGACTTAACCTGGCAGCCTCCATGTTTTGAATGAATTAGAAAAAAGAAACAAAACTGTCACAGCCAACTTGTGTGAGGCCCTAATTGGCCTTCCTTTCCTTCAAAGCCAGCCTACACACCACCTCCACATTTTCTTTAAAAGAGCATTTTTCTTTTCTTTTTTTTTTTTTTTAAAGATTTTATTTATTTATTTGACAGAGAGAAAGATCACAAATAGGCAGAGAGACAGACAGAGAGAGAGATGAGGAGAAGCAGGCTCCCTGCTGAGCAGAGAGCCCAATGCGGGACTCGATCCCAGGCCCCTGGGATCATGACCTGAGCCGAAGGCAGAGGCTTAACCCACTGAGCCACCCAGGCGCCCTAAAAGAGCATTTTTCTTATACGACATTCTCCCCAGCTCTGTCCGTGCCCTCTCTCTATCCTCACTTCTACAGGACAAAGCCCAGACTTCTCATGCAGGCATGCTACACCTATCACAGTCCAGTCCCAGCAGAACTTTTCAATTCACAGCTCTCCTGCCACACCATGTGGACTTCTACCCCTCACATGTTGACCACTCAATACCTTCCCCCAAACCTTCTCCACATGCTTAAGTACCCTTCCTCCTCTAAATGCCATCGGTCTCACTCTGCACTGCTAATTCTGCCATTGCCTTATCACCGTGGAGTTGAGGATGGTCTCCTTTCTCATTCCAGGTCTGTTTTCTCTCACCCACTAGTCCATTTTCCAATCTATACAACATGCCATGTTAGCAACATTTTGAACATAGTAGACACTCAGTAAGCAATGGTGATGCTGATAATGAAGAAGGCAGTCCACATTTGGAAGACCACAGCAGTGATCCAAGCATACAGATAATGGGCATGAACAGAACTAAAAAGACTGTAAACATTAGATAGAATTAAGAGAAATAAAATACTCCTTTAGACGGGTGGTAAGGAGACAGAACAAAAATGACTCTGAGACTCCAAGCCTAAGGAATCAAAGGAATGATAAACTAGCACTTAGCATATAGTAGGCACTCAACAGTCAACGGGCAAAGAAAAAGGAAGAGGGGGAGGAGGGGGGGGAATCTGTGCACTGCAGGGGAGAGTTCAGATTCAGACAAATTAAATGTGAGCGGCTAGGGAGGCCTCAGCGGGAAATGCAGGATGGAGGTTCAGAGACAGCTTAGGCTCAAACTCAGTTTAAAGTTAACCATCCAGGGAAATATTCAAAGCTGAGGATGTAAAGGGTACCACTGATAAAGAAGGAAAGAAAGAATGAAGGACCTAGGAGATAAGGGAACCATAAAAGTCTTGACAGGTAACACAGGGATAGGAGGTGGTGCTGGATTCTAGAGTGCTAGAAAATCAAATGAGGGAAGAGTTTCAAGAAAGAGAGTAATTAACCAAAGATGTCACATGAAACAGATGAGTCAAAGAGAATAAACAGCTGTCTCTCAGAAAACAATTCAAATGCCACCTCTTCCAAGAAGCCTTCCCTGACCCTACATCGGAACACCCTTTCCCTTCTCCCACCCACTATCCACACCCAAGCAACATCTCCCCTTCTACCAAGAAACATCTACCCTTCTACCATGTATGAGCAGCAATATTTAAATCCTCTTACTTCCCCTCCTACAGGATCTAGCAGACTTCAACATATGGGTACCCACTAAATCTTTGTAGAATAAATGGACACACAGCAAATGATTCTCCTGTGTATGCTTTTCTGGAATTACTGCCTAAATCCAATTTATGAATGTGTGCCTATAAAATTAAATCATAAGTTGTCTGGGATTTATTTGTTCCAACACTCACCAACTCCAATTCAAAGCAATTCCAGAATACACAACACCTGTAAGCATGCTCACTTTTTAGCCCATGTTTTAAAAACAATAAAAAAGAAGGGAAATGTTTCACAAAGTTGTTTGCATTTAAGCATAACTTAACCTAACCTTATAAAGTTATGTATTCTCATTATATTTTACTTTCTTGTAAACCAGCCAAATCTCTTTAGTATTCTAGTTTCTCAACTTTTTGTTTTGTTGAGATTTTTTTTTTTTAACGTATCAAACAATTTCAAAGGTAATGGCCTTAAGAAGAAATTCACGACGAGAAACAGAACTTATGTTCTTGCAGCTAGCTATAGCTGGGAATGTTTAAAGTGGTTAAACCATGAACAAAAAGCAAAAAGAGCCACTTCAAGAAAATTAAAGAATCACAGAGTCTGAGAATGTTCCACTCTGCAAGTAGAGAATCACACTAGCAACGAGACCTTTATAAAGTGTTAACCTCATGATCAAAAAAAACAAAAAACAAAAAACAGCCACTAAAGACTCCTCCTTATGTTTTCTTACTTTATAGCCTACTTTCTTGCAAGAATAGGCTACACTTCTTTAGTGTAATTTCTACCATGGATTCATACTCCAGATCATTACAAGCTGGTGGTCCTTTCCAGTTAAATAGCCCCACCATCTACTGAAGCTGGAAACTTGGGAGTCGTGCTCAATCCCAGCCTCTCCCTCATCTCCCATAATCACGTTGTCAGTTCAACCTCCCAAGCATCACTAGAACTTGTTTTTTCCCTATCCTTGTCACTGCTTTAGTTCAAATTCCCATCAACTCTCGTGGGTGTCACTGTTCCAACCTATTAAACATCCTCCTGACTCTAGATCTGTTCCCTCAACCTCTACTTCATTTCCTTCCTTCTGCTCCTAGGGTCACCTTTCTGAAATGTAAACCCTCTCTTAATCCCCAACAGAAGTATCTTCCAAAAATTCCCGTTTTCTTCCAAAACTTTCCATTTGCCTTCAGGATTAAAATCATGCTGAACACGGGGGCACCTGTGTGGCTCAGTGAGTTAAGCCTCCAACTCTTGGTTTCCACCCAGGTCATGATCTCAGGGTTCTGGGATCAAGCCCCAGGTCAGGCTCTGCACTCAGTGGGAAGTCTACTTCTCTCTCTTCCCCACCCCGTCTCTCTCTGCACTTGTATACATACTCCCTCTAAAATAAATAGGTAAGTCTTAAAAAAAAACAAAAAACAAAAAACCATGCTGAACACGGAATGAAAGGGCTTCACCAACCTGCCTCATATCAAAACTTTCAAGCTAAACTCCCCCGGCATCCCCTTCATTCCATTTTCATTATCAGCAGGCTCACTCGGGATTAGCTCCATGATCTCTTGCCCTCCCCACTCTCTCCTCACTCCTTCCCTGCTTAGGTGAATCAACCTCCTTACTCTTTATGATACAGTTCAAAGACTATCTCTTCTGGGAATCTTTGACGTATTCTAGGTCTTCTGAACCCCATTAGCCATCGCTCTAGGACAGTGCTCATCACACTGTAACACAATCACAGAACCACTGATCCTTTGTCCATTTCCCCATGCATCCACGCAACTCTTGAGGAAGACAGTCTACATTTTCCACATCTCTCGACAGCCACCTCCAGTAAGGAACTTTAGGTTCAGTGATGCCAGAAACAAATGATGACACAGAAATCTATGCATATGTTATATTATCAAGCATCATCACATTGTTACAGCATCATGCTTGGTTTTTCCCACAACTGCTTTCCTTTGAATTATAAGATAATGTCAAACATACATCCCAATTTCAGAGATGTTTAAGGTGAAATATTATAGTCTATGAGATACAGCATATTAAGTAACATGATCATAAAAACTTTATGTAGCCATCAGACTAGAATAGCATCTTCCAGGTTCAAGTGCAGAAAATAAATCAAGCTTAATTCTTAAATGAAGATATCACATGTACACTACCTTAAAATATTGTAATATTTTTTCCTATGAAATGATCACTGAGTAACTGTTTGTTCTGTATCCTAATTGTGGTAGCCTGAACACAAATCTCTACCTATTAAAATTCACAGAACTGTAAAATAAAGTTAAAGCCATGGAAAATACTTCTAAACATCCACTAAATATGACTGTCCTCTTAGGCCCATTCCCCCACTTTCCATCCACCAAGTCTGTACTCCACCTCCAAAGACCCCACCAGAACCCAAAGAAAACACATTTCTCCTCTGACACTTTCACTCCATCTATTGATCAGCGACCCTAAAATCTGTGATAACCTGTCTCCAGGCCCATCTGCCCACTTCCTCTGTGTTCCAGCCCAGGCTTCCTTTTGCTAATAGAGCCTGTTCTCCTTCCAGTCATTTCTCTCCCGGCGCAGCTGCTGCTCAAGCCCAGCCCTTCTCTTCTCAACCTCCTCCTCACTCACACCATCAACTATCCAACTCTTGTGCACTGTACCCTGTGAAATCTGGGCTCTAATGCAGGCAGGAGGGGGGGAAAAGAAGAGGGGTTCACCTTGCATCCTGACACTTGTATTTACCTCTTCCCCAGGGCAGGCAGGATCTGCTTGGAAAGGTTAAAAACTAACTGAACATGATAAGACAGAGAACCCTGAAATAGTCATATTTCCCTCAGAAAACTGAACAAGCTTCAATATTGGGGGAGGAGGGGAGGAGTTGGATAAACCTCACAAGAAGCTTAAAAGTGTCATCAGCCCACACTTTCATCTGTTCGTGAACAACCCACTGTGTCCTAGAAATTTCTCAGCATGCTCTATTTATTTGCCAGAGTGCCCAAAGGAATTTGAGCAGAATCCTAGGAGAGCCATCTTCTCCAATTCATCAACTAAATGCAAGGAATGGATGGATATTTCTCTAGACAGTGTTTCAGGTCATCACCCACCAATGAATATATATCTAATATGTGGTAATCGACCATATCCGTATGTTTCATAAATTAAGTACATGAGTGCTAGAAGAAACTCTAATGATACTCCATTTTGCTGATCAGGAAATGGAAGCACAGAAAGTTGCTACCTAGTAAAACTTAGGACACAAGCATAGATGATGTTCTTCAAAGAGACAAAAAAAGACACACTCCTACGAAGGACATACTAATCCCAAACAGAAATACCACTGATTTTCATTACACAATTAATTTGCAAAGATATGGGGGAAAAAATCATTTTAAGCTGAGTGAGTTAGGCAGGGTCACTGACAACATGTGGTACTGATAAAGATCCACCAAGGAGAAGACATATGTACTTGAGTACATGACCTTATACAGGAACAGCTCATGGGACTATGTGGTAATAACTTTGTAAACAGTTTGGTTGTCTGGCCTACCTGCATGATGTCAAGGACTGTTCAATATTTCCTACAAAAGATCAAAGTTTCCCCCCATTAACCTCTAGAGAGCAAATCTCTGTTCGGGGCCTGAACTCAATTTTCCCCTGGTGCATTCCAAGAACAAGTAAATGGAAGAAGCCAGGGAGTATGAGGCTGAGGTTGAGGCAGTCCAGAAATCACAGATAGTCTGCAGACAACTTGAAGCTGTTCTGTGCCACCAATGAGATCAGAAAGAGTGTTATTAGCCCTTACTCCATTCTCTATTCTGTTTTGTCTCTCAAGGCTCCCTTCACATGCAATTTTTTTCCAGTTAATGCAAATTCTATTTCTAACTCAGGGGCCTGTTAATTCCCACCTACATCTCCAAAGTTCTTTGAGAAACACTATCTGTTACCTTCCTCCTTTCTGAAAACCAACTACCACTTTCCTCAAAGGTATCGCTCAAACTTGTGTTGAATTTTCTTCTTTGTGGGATTTTAAAAGCTTCTACTACAGTATTTACTGTTGAAAAATTAGAAAATATAAATAAGCCAAAAGAAAGTCTTCATCCAGAGGCATTTACATACATATCCTTCAGACACGTTTGTTTGTTTTTATAAAAACATCAGCATTCTGGGGGCACCTGGGTGGCTCAATCAGTTGAGCATCTGACTTGATTTTGGCTCAGGTCGAGATCTTGGGAGTTGTAGGATCGAGCCCCAAACCGGGCTTCACATTCAGCGCAGTCTGCTTGGGTTTCTCTACCATGAAGGCAGGCTCTCTCTTTCCCTCATAAATAAATCTTTAAAAAAAAAAAAAAAAAAAAAAAAAAAGCAGCACTCTGAGTCTTCATATAATAATGCCATCATTCCATGTCAATGTTCTCTAATGAAACCATTTAATGACTGTTTTAATATTTCACTTAAAGCATATGATATGATGTAGTTAACAAATCACCTATTCTTATAAATGTGGGTGATCTCCTAGTTTAGGCTATTATAAAGCAATATTGCTATGAAAATACTTTCTTAAAATACATTTATGTGTATATTTGTCTGGTGGTTCTCTTGGGATAAATTATTAGAAGTGAAACTGCTAAGCCAAAAGGCATGAAGCCCACCATCATCCCCTTTATAGGTCTTTTTATTCATATTGTCAAATTATCCTTCAAAAAGTTATTTCATTTTATTCTTTTTATTTATATGTCATTCAAAAAAATATTTATTTTGTGCCTACTTTCGCTAGGAACTATCAACACAATCATAATGAACATATTAGACACGGTCCCTGCCCTCATGGAGCTTACAATCTAAAGGAAGAGAGAGACGCCCCCATCCACACTATTACAAATTCTTCATTATAAGCTGAGGTCAACAAAGAAGGAAAAATATGGGGCTTTTCAAAAATCACAAAAATTTTAGAAGAATTTGATATAGCCTGAAGGTCTGGAAGAGTTTCCCTGGGAAAAATACATCTGAGCTGGGCCTAAGGTTTCTGTTGTAAATCAGGTAAAACCAGGTTGTAGAGAATCCTGGATGAAATATTCTAGGCAAAGGGAACAGCAAGGACAAAGCCCCTGAAAAGGCAAGGAAGAGGACCCATCTGAAAAAATGTAATGAAGCAGCTCATTATGGCTGAGGCACAGAGGCGATGGAAAGAATAAGGCAGGGGCCAGACCACACAAGCCCTCCAGCAGCAGTAGCAACTGGCTTCTTCCACTCTCACCAGCTGGTAAAACCAACATTCAATAATCTGGGCTACAAAAGTCACATGACAGTCAAAGCCAAAAAAACAAACAACTGAATAATGACACAATAAAACTACAATCAGAAAAATGGATGTAAATAAACTTGATCTGAACAAGGAATGTACTTTCAATCTGTTCCAGAACTTTCAAGCATACAATGTTATGTCCTATTTTGAACAATACAACTAGCTAAATATGACAGTTTAACAGTTGTCTAAAATATCTGCAGACTCCTGGAGAGCAAAACACATGAAAAATTCTTTGACTTTAATATATAATATGCTAAAACTAAGTCAATTAAAAAGTTTTTAAGTTTGTCAAAAGAAATTTTACACTTGTATTTTATTTAACTTGGAAATCATACATGTTACTTAGGTTCTACTCTGGAGAAAAAAGTACTCCATTGATTTTCAAAGACAAATTTCCTTTACTCTGACGTTGATTATCTTACAGAAATGGTCTTCCAAATAAATAAGACTTAAAATCAGTATTTTAGTATTTTTTAAAATAAAGTTTTAGAAGACAAGTACTCCTTTTGCAGTGTTTTTATTCATGTAGATATGCAACTATCATAATTTAAAGGACACTTTTTAGTAATTAATTAGACTATAAGAAAAAACTGTACAGAAAGTTTGTACCATAAAATTACATCCCTAAGTGATCAGTGTCCTCAGTAATGGAGAGATAAAGAAGCTCAAGAGGGTCACTGCTCAGCAACCTCTTATAACTAAAGATAGCAGAATACAATCTGCTATTTGTAAAAATGAAGAGACTGCATAAAAGATATCTTTCAAATATTCCCTACAGAAACATGGAATGCCTATTAAAATGACATTGTTTATTCTGTATAAAATATCCCTTCTACCCTCTCAAAAGCTTTTTATTAAGATTAAAAAAAAAAAGCCATATCCTTTAGAAACATCTTCTGAAAATTATCTCAATGCCAGATCCAAGTTTTCCATTATTTACTGTCCTTACCAAAGTTCACCTGCATATTCCAGAGGAACTTTCTAAACTTTACTGTTGATTAGCCTAGTCTAAAGTGGAATTCACTAGCAATAAACAATACATAAGACACAAGCTAAGATATTCCTCACAAACATACTTTGAAATAGGTGCTTTTGAAATACAAATATAAATTTCCAGACCATTATTATTCCTGATTAAACTCTAGATTTAAAAAAAAAAAAAAGTGAGGTTTTCAGACCAATGATGTGTGCAGCTCCTCATGACACAGTCATTCAAGTTTCTCATCTGCAAAACACAATGCAGTAAATTATCAGAAGGGGGGAACAGCAGCCTCATCTGGTGTACAAAATAAAAACCATTAGCATTACAAAACACATACTGCCAAATGTTAAAGGTTGCACACTTTGCTGAATAAACTCTTTAAATCCTCTTGATTATAAAAGTAACATTAAGATCAACATAGAAAACCTGGAAAATACAGAAAAACAAAAGGAAAAAGTATGCCTGTAACCTTACCATTCAAATAGAATTGTTAGTATTGGGGGTTTTTCTTTCAGTATTTCTCCTATTATATACAAGTACATAAATAAGAAATACATGTGCCTGCATACTTTTTCCTAAACAAAATTAGAATATTACATTTGCATTTTAATCTTTTGTCTACTTAACATGTAGCATGGTAAGCAACTCTGATTTGGTGCAGGGAGGGAATTACTTCTGACTTTTAAAATCCTCAAACATGGTTGTAACAATATATTATATGGATGTGTCATCATCTATTTAACCACTTCCCTACTTTGGGACACTCACATTGTTTCCAATTTTTTGACATAACAAACAACACTGTCATAAAGATACTAAAAACCTATAACATTTCTGATTATCTTCTCAAGATGTATTTCTAGAATTACTATGTTAAAAGGAAATTTGAAATGGCCAAGAATCACCTCCCAAAAAATCCTTTGTTCTACAAGATTTTAACCTATATAAAATTCACAAAACTTATAGTTACATAGTATATGTTTACAAATAAATGTTTTAAGTCATAAAAAACTGAATATCTGAAAAATCAGAAATCATAATAACAGGAAATAGAATCACTATTACGCTTTAGCATACACTCATTGAAAAAATAAGTTTAACTTAATGCCACACTAGATACTTAATTTGTTCCGAGTCAAAGAACAGAATATTAGTACCGGGAGAAAATGAAAAGTTATCTCAAATAGTTAAGAAAAACAAAGGATCAGACAATGGAAGGGTAAGCCCAGAACATAAGTTTAGGACAAAGATCTTTCCTCTAATAAATTACAAATACAACAGGTCTCCCTTTCTCTCAAAAAGCAATTTAAAACCCAGTTATTTTTCCCCCTTCACTTTAACCTTTGATATCTATCCTATTTAAAATTTCTACAAACAAGAATTTTGTAGTAGTTCCCAGATAATCGTTAGCTCTCGAATCTCAAGAAGACTAGTTTCTTAAAAGCCCAAACCTCGGAGCACCTGGGTGGCTCAGTGGGTTAAAGCCTCTGCCTTTGGCTCAGGTCATGATCCCAGGGTCCTGGGACTGAGCCCCGTATCCGGCTCTCTGCTCTCTGCAAGCCTGCTTCCTCCTCTCTCTCTGCCTGCCTCTCCGCCTACTTGTGATCTCTGCCTGTCAAATAAATAAATAAAATCTTAAAAAAAAAAAAAAAAAAGCCCAAACCTAATACTTGCATATAAAATGCTAATGTTTCAGATTTGCAAAAGGAGAGAACTTTTCTCTTTCAGTACTTACTCAGCATGAGAAAGTTTTATTTCTTCCCTTTGTCTTGCAGAATAATTTAGGTTCCCCCCTAAAATACAAATAAGCATAGAACTTTTTCTACACAACTATTAAAAATAAAATTCACACGCACACACACACACACACACACATGCATTGGTATACCTTAAAGTAACAGAAAAGGCAATGGGAGATGACAAAGAAATGGTTTATCTCCTGGGGCCTTCCCAAGGGAAAAAAATGTTTTTTAAGAATCTTTATATGAGGGCGCCTGGGTGGCTCAGTGAGTTAAGCCTTCGACTCAGGCCATGATCTCAGAGTCCTGGGATCGAGTCCCGCATCGGGCTCTCTGCTCAGCGGAGAGCCTGCGTCCCCCTCTCTCTCTGCCTGCCCCTCTGCCTACTTATGATTTCTCTGTGTGTCAAATAAATAAATAAAATCTTTTTAAAAATTAAAAAAAAAAGAATCTTTATATGATACAAATACAAATAACCACTTCTTAATTTGAGCATTTTTTTAAGTTTGGATCTACATACTTCTTTACATCTTGTTAACTCAGGCATTGTATTAATAATCAGTAAATAGTGGAAATTAAGAGAAATGAAAGGAAATGACCTAAAATCATTTAAACAGCAGGTATATACATTTTACTAAGTACCTAACAACCTTTAGGGGCAACCTCATTAGAAAAATTAATAAGAGTAACATCAGAATCTTATACAGAAGAAAGAAAGAAGTACAAATGCATTTTAAAAATACTAGCAAAAGAAAAAAAATCTGTAACACCTCATTTTGTATCAAACACTTTCAACCTTAAAATACAAACTATAACTATAAATTTACTTATTTTTTTATTAACATAAAATTTATTATTTGCTTCAGGGGTACAGGTCTGTGAATCATCAGTCTTAACGTAATTCACAGCACTCACCACAGCACATACCCTACCCTGTGTCCATAGCCCAGCTACCCCATCCCTCTCAGCCCCTCTACCCACCCCCCACTTCCGCTTACTAATTTTTTTAAATATGAAACAATAACACAGTAATGGCTTTAGGTTATTTTAAAACTGCCATACCTCCTTATGCTAACATAAAAAGAACATCTAAAATTTTCTATTACAAAACTTAAATTGAACTGACCAGAAAGAACATGACAATGATTTAATAAGTCTGAAGTTCCAAAATGCATAGTTATATGTTACATAATGAAATGTGTTTCCATGAACATATGAACAGATTGTCATTATTACATGAACTAAAGCACTGGCCTCTAAAGAGGCATGCAGACAATCCAGGGATCCCACAAGATGATCCACTATGGTTTAAGAAGAAAATGTCTGAATTCTACTTACCTCGGGCACGATTCACCACATAGAGTAAGACCACAGATAAAAGTGACACTGCAAGTGAAAAAATCACAAGGTCCTTAAAAAACATGTACCTCTTCCCAACAATTCCTATGTAATCATAATTACAAAGTAAAACTCCGATAAATCTTCATTGATTGGCATTTAAAAATAAAAAACACTATTCCCATTATATTCCAAAAAGTACTAACAATTATTTACACACCATTTTTTCCCTGTGGGCTACACGAGCCCAGGGATTAGCAGGACCAGAAAAAAAGCAGCTGAGAGAAGGGAGGGAGCTGATCCACCCAGAGATCACCCCTGCTGCTCTTTACTCTCCAGTTTAAGTGTTAGTTCTCCTGGTACTTCCAAAAACTCCTGCCAGCCCCCTGACTGTTTATCTTTTACAGAGAACCAAACAGAAACAATCCTTTGAGGATTTTAAGTCTGAAAACACCACGTCCATTTAACAATTTAACCAAGTGTCAGAATGTGGTCATTTGACTCCCAGAAGCCCAGAAAGCCCAGAGCCAGTAGAAACCTCAGAAAGTCATGGCTTGTCTTTTTACCATAACAAGTAAGGCACACTAAATTTACTTTAGGTTAATATGGCAACAAAAACATTTTTAAATGGCATGGCATTTGGTTTAAGAACCAAATATATATAGAGTTGTGGACTGAAATTAAACCACACGTCGCAGCATCAAACAGACATAAACACTTTTGAATTCTACATGACTCACTTTTTAAAAACAAATAACGTATTTTTAAAATTTGATGTGCTTACTTCTAAAATTATGGGATAATAAAATGCATTCAGGCACATCATAAACCACATTTCAAGTATAAACTTTTATCCATGTAAATGTAAATGATAAAATCATTGCTGGGGTTTGCCATTTCAAACACATGTTAAAGCATAAAAGACAACTTGATATGTTTATAAAAATTTATAAGATGAACACAACTATCTGTATGGTGAAGCCTACCACAGGAAAAATGTTAATTTATTTTTGTAGTTTTCAACAGTTTCCTTATACTTCCTATTTTTAACCAATAAATCATTACAGGTAAACGTTAAGTAACAGGGCCAAGAATAAAAGCAACTTAAAGTTGCCTTATGGATAAACCATGAGCACTCACACCTGAATCGTATCAATGTCCACACACTCACACCAGGGACATACTCACCACTCTTTAAAATGGTTTCACTTTTTTTTTTTTTTTTAAAGATTTTATTTATTTATTTGACAGTAGATGGAGAGGCAGGCAGAGAGAGAGAGAGAGAGGGAAGCAGGCTCCTTGCTGAGCAGAGAGCCCGATGCGGGACTCAATCCCAGGACCCTGAGATCATGACCTGAGCCGAAGGCAGCGGCTTAAACCACTGAGCCACCCAGGCGCCCCTAAAATGGTTTCACTTTAAAGAGGATAATGTTTTCCAAAAACCATAAATATCTAAAATAGAATATGAAACAGACTCTACTACTACTTTTAAAAATAAGAATCTCCTTAAAAAAATGCCTATGAATCTTCACAGAACCAGAAAGCCTCCAGCTGGGAAACTCTGATGCACAGACTAAGAAATAGGCAATCTGGGAGATACATCTTAGGGATTTGATTTAAAAGAGGGAAAAAGAGAATAATAACAACAAAAACCTAGAAGTATAAATGTAAACATTGTTATCCATTAAAAGAAACTAAATGTTGCCATATCACATACTTACAAGAAACACAGGCAATGAAGAAAACTTCTAAAAACAAATATCCCCGAGTATCCAATATCATGCCAGCAATGATGGAAATGATTGCCAGCCCAAGATTCTGAATGGACTGCATGCTACAATTCAAGAAATAAAGACACATCTTCATACACACAGTAACAATTCACTTTTAATATTAGTACTATTAGTGTTAAGAGGTGTTTTTACCTAGGGACGACCTGATCAGGTATTTTCATCCCATGACTATTTCTGCTACTAGATGTTATGCTCAGAGGTAAGGGAGCCTGTCTTATTAAATGCAATATAAGCTCAACATTTTCCTGTTGATTGAAAGTTAAGAGCTAAGCGAATACCAACCATGGGTGCAGTTTCCCCCTTTTGCCATTTGGGTCAGACACCAGAACTCAAACTTCTCACTAAGAAGCCCTCAGATAAAAAGGCAGTCAATGGCAATGTCAGAAATAACTTCTGGGTTAGCTTAATACCAACTCTCTTGCTGGAAGACTGGGGCATTTCTGTTGCCACAATAACATCACAAGTAGGTTAACTGATTTTTCTGGTGGTTTCCAGGTTCAGAGCTGTCCCAGAAGCACGATGATGACTAGGTTCAGGAGACCTGGAGTTTCATATGATAATTAAATTGCTATAGCAGAGAGACATTATGGTGTAAACACTTACAAGCCATATGCAGTTCCCAGCTGGTGTTCAGGAACTACAAATGCCACCATCGGCCACAATGCACAAGCAAGCAACGAATAAGAGAGTCCCAGGAGACACTGCAGAAAGTGACACAGAAAAATGTAAAAGTCTTTTAACATTAACCAAAAGATGACTTTCCTTTGATGCAGATTAGCCAGAGTGACATAACAGCAAATATATGAACATTCATACAAATTTTATTGCAATTTTGCTAAAATTCATTTGATAGAAAGAAGTCAAGACACTAACAGTATCCCTCTAGTGACAAAACACACTATCTTAACCATTTTATATTATATGCACATATAACTTACTGGTCCCAGGGTACAATCAAGGACTAAGCAAGAAAATAAAGCTAATTTGCAAAAGTTACTACCATTGTTTCAGGCAAGGTAATTTTCCAGTATTTATTAACTACAAATTAAGCAATCAAGGCAACATCACACCAAAGTCCATTATCTTACTTCAGATCATCAACACCGAACTGGAGGGCAAGGCAGAAAACTATCACCTAATGCTGACTTTTTCTTTAGTTAAAAAAGAAACCTTGTAATTTAAGTTTAAATAAGATCATCTACACCCATCATACTGGCAAAGATTGAAATTGGGCCAATGCCCACCATAGCTAGAATACTAAAAACACACACACATTCGTATATTATTGGTAAAACTATAAATCGGTAAGAACTTCTTCGAGAAGAAGTTTCACAATGTCTATCAAGATGTTAAATATGCAAAGCCTCTGCTACAGCATTTATACCTCCAGGAACCTGTTTTACAGAAATTTTACTAAGTGTACCACAAACATATATACCCAAAATATTCTTTTATTAATAGGTAAGAACTTGAGCCTGTGGTCTTTAAACTGATATTCTAAAGGACAGTAACAAAAACCTGATGATGAATTCATTATCACTTTTTAACCGCCTAAAGGTCAAAGACAAAAGAATGCAAAATCATGAATCCTGGGCTGACAGACTTTTTTTTTTTTTTTTTTTTTGCGCGCCACCTATGATGGAAGAATTTTTTTAAAGAAATACAGGAAAATAAATGGAACTGGTAAGCAATTTGGCTTTTAAAAGACTACTTTATTTCAAATTCTATTTCAGCATTGAGATTACTGTGTTAAATAAGCCAAATAAAATTTAAAATATCTTATTCATTAATAATTAACATTTATTTACTTTAAAAATAGTTATTTTGTAGAGACTACAATCACAGCAGAACTCAAACTTCTCACTACTGTCTTGTTCTTCCTACTGTCACAAGCTCTGCTTTCAGAGGAGCAGAGTGTGGCTCCTGACGTAAACTTGACAGAGTCCTCCCCGAAGCCCTGTGCCCTGTGAGCGTCCGCAGTGACATTACCATAGCAATCCAAGGGTTCCACAACGTGAAGGCCAGCATGATGTGGGCAGCGAGAGTTGTCACCACGGCACACAGAACCCAGATGATGTTCTTTCCTGTTTTATCCACCAGGAGCCCAAATATTGGGGACATGGGAGCTGATATGACATATACAATACTGCCCAGAGAATCAAAAGATATTTAATGAAATGTATCACAGCTACCAAAAAAAAAAAAAAAAAATCCAAAAATTTCCTAAAACCATTAGGCAAAGCAAATCCTAGCTCGTTTAATTAAGCTATTCTTCTAAAATTGTCATCAGTAAACAGAAATTTCAATATTAAAGAGTGGTCCAAGATTTCTTCGATTTTCCGTTAATGCATAGATGGTCTCTCGGGATCGAGTGGCAATATGCTCTTGGTTTCACATTACAGATATTAAGTCACATGCCTTGCCTCCTAGAACATTTGCTTATAATTAAAGATGCACACTATGCACACAATAAGCACTCAAGAGAATTAATGAAATACCTGTTAATAGCACTTGCTGCCTGGGAAGAAAATCCAAATTTTTCTGTAAAGAAAACTCTAAAATACAGAGAGAGAGAGAAATAAGCACTTTAGAGAACTACTCTGTTTTTAATAATTAAAGGCAAAATAAAACTAAAAAAAAGTAACTCTAAGTTTAGTCAACTTTTTCTTCTTAATACTGTTTTCCCACATTATATAACATTCATCTTTAAGCAACTGGCACTAAAGCTTTAGGGTTTACATAAATATTTCACTAGCTAAATAAAATACGCTGATGTGGATTTTTTTCATTTTATTATTCTTTTTTTTTTTTTAAAGATTTTTTTATTTATTTACTTGAGAGAGAGACAGTGAGAGAGAGCATGAGCGAGGAGAAGGTCAGAGGGAGAAGCAGATTCCCCATGGAGCTGGGAGCCTGATGCGGGACTCGATCACGGGATTCCGGGATCATGACCTGAGCCGAAGGCAGCCATCCAACCAACTGAGCCACCCAGGCGTCCCTTTATTATTCTTTCTTAAAACATTTTATTTATTTGAGAAAGAGAGATAGAGAGGGACACAGAGAGCACAAGTGGATGGGAAGCACGGAGGGAAAGGAGAAGCAGGCTCCCACTGAGCAGGGAGCCCAATGTAGGGCTCGATCCCAGGACCCTGGGATCATGACCTGCGCTGAAGGCAGACGCTTAACTGACTGAGCCACCCAGGCACCCTGACTTTTTTCATTTTAAATAAGCACCAAACAGTATGCATAACTTTTCAGAAAACCAAATGAACTATTACAACATCAAATTAAGAGTGCTTCTTTTCCTTAAAGTGGGACTGGACAGGTTCTTTGCAAAACAGAGTTTCAAATTATTGAAAACAGTCTGAATTTAAAGGTTCTGATTATAAAGACACACCCCTATAAACACACACACACACACTGCTCTGTTCGAACAGCTGCCATTGGAAAGGAAGAGGTAAGTGGTAACACAAAAAAGAATTTGATTTTGAACCCTGGCATAATTATAGTCCTAGCAAATGGAAATGTGCCCAGGCATAATGAGCCAAAGTACTGTTTCCATTCTCAAGAATAGGCTTCCAAACAAAAGAATAAAGAGGAAATAAAAAAAAAAAAAATACCCATCTGTTACAAAGCATTAAAATAAATCTACATTAGGCATCAAAAACTATTAAGTATTTCATCAAAAAAATAATGAAAGTTATTATGCCAAATATTAAACCTTAAGATAAGAAAATCAGTTATATCCCAGAATATAAAATAATTCCTATGTAAATATAAACTATAACCAAAAAATCAAGACTTATAACTAACAAAATTGTATTTGTGTGATTAAATTCTCATTATAATTTAGCCAACAAAAATGCAATGCTACAGAATACTCACTTCCCAAGTCCGATAAAAGGGAACACTGCCACATAATAACAGACACAGATGATAAATATCAGCCAGAGGGGTAAGGAGAAGTCCTTCACATCAGTTAACTTAATAACTTCACCTTGAAAAGAAAAGGAAGAAACTATCAGCATAATTTTGCATAACTAGGTCAATATTGTTTTTATCGTGTGATTAACCTTTGCCATCCAGTTTATAAAATACTTTTCTCAGTAAATTATTGGAACATAGCTTATGGGAAAACTTAAAAAGACATTAGGAAAAACAAAATCTAATATTAGTGTCTACTCTCCTGCTGTCTTCCAGGAACACTCATCATTTTGCAAATACACAAAGTGCAATCAAGAATGCAAATTCTGCCAAAAGCACTTAAAGGGAAAAAAAAGTACCCCAAAATTTAGATAAGTAGGAACAGATTAGAAAGTAAAACATGCATTAAGCCTCACTGGACTTATAACACTACATTAGGAACTTACCTCGTTATAAATTATCTTCAAAGGTCTGCAAATCCCCAAAATCCCCCTTTTCCTGCATTTAGACCTACCTGTTTTTCCTTGTGCTTTATGAAGGATTCTCTCTGCTCTCTGATCCAAGTAAGCGAGAACCAAGGCACAGATCAGTGAAAGAATACATGTTATACCCCCTACAATAAAAAAAGAGAGAGAGAGAGAAAGAGAGATTTTTAAAAGAGAGCGACTGAAGGTTCCCAAGAGGTAGTACCTTAGAGTAACAACAGAAAACTTAGCAAATGAAACGGATGGCATGTAGACACACTGAAGAAAATCCTACAATTACTAAATCAGGACAGAAGGAAAGAAACAGCATGTAATAAGTACTCAACAAACAAAAGTCACACTTATTATATTATTTCCTAGTAGAAGTTTGTAGACTAGAGGGAAAAAACTAGAACATACTAGGCTAGTCTTGTAATGCAGAATAAGACTTTAAGAAAGTGGGTGACAGCTAGCAAATCTGTACTAATTTCTTAACTAAGTCTAAGCACTAATTATTGACAGATGCCAAAGGGGAAAAAACTATGAAAGCAAAGTCTGATTCTGTGATCATCATATCTTCCTCTTGATTTCTTCCCAAAGTCTGTAACCCTTGCTCCTACCCTCTGGCAACCCATAGGGTCCCACCCTCCCACAGCACAGCTAGCCAGGCTCTCCTTCCTTTGTGTAATCAGCTCACTAATTACTCACTAATGCTGACCTGATATCATTAAAGCAAATCGGGATAAAGAGTAAATAAAGTTTATACTTCTCAAGATCTTTAAAAGAAGCTCAGTAAAATAAATGAATCTTTAATTTCATAATACAGTCTAGCTGAAAGTTACTAAAATAAAAGTCAGGAGATACGGGTTCTACTTCTGCCACAAGCTGAATGATAGTGAACACAGAACTTAATCTCTCAGGGCTTCAACTTCTCCATTTGTAAAATCAGAGGCTCTGACTTGATGGCACAGATCTTTTCTGGTGCTAAAATTCTTTAAAATTCTCAAATTCTCCAGTGTGGAGAAGACTGGAAGGAACACTAAAGAGCATCTGAGAGTTAAGAAAAAGAGGTTTTAAATAAGGCAAGGGATCTGAGAAGGCAGGAAGGAAAGGAGAAGCCTCTAGATTCAGGTTGCCTGTTTAAGATTTCCTCTCCACTGCCCTCTTTCTACCAAGCTATACCAAGGAATTATAAGGAATAAAAGATGGCACAGAATGTTCACCTCACCATCCACAGGTCTTTGTAGGGCTCTGCAAGTGACCCTCTTACCCACTATGGGGCACAGTTACAAAAATCCACTGCTCAGAGAAAAGCGCAGGGAATTCCAGAAGGCCTCGTATGTTTCTTAGTGATCCACCCAGCAACCATCACAACCAAGTCTTACCTAACAGAACTTAGGGCCAGAAGGGACCTATACACTTTTAGTCAAACACCTGAAATTTTACAAAAAAGAAAAGTGAGACACAGAGGTTAACTTCCTTGTCCAAGATGACAGAAGTAGTTACTAGAACCCAGACTCCTGACTCTCAATTTAGTGGATTTCCCACAACATTATATCCCTTCTAACTTCTCTAAAATCTTAGCCCCAGAGTACTGTAACTGAACCTTGATCAAAAGGAAATAATTATCTCTCTGCCACAGACTAGTAACACCTTACATGTATAAAGTAAGTTTTCAGAGTTTTCAAATACACTCTCTTATTTGCTCACCATGACAACACTGGAGTAGACAAGGTGGGATAAAATCCTCCATTTTAAGAAAATGGAAATAGTAACACAAACTGCATGAATGATTCACTATTTCTAGTTAGGTCCAAGAATTCGTGAACTATTCAGGCAAAACTATAACCAAAGTGGTCTAATCCCAATTCCAGTGTTCTTCCTGCTCTGCCACATAGTTCCTATGACATACTTTCAGAAAAGATAAAACAAGGGACAACAGGATCCACTAACCAATCATAAGTGTGACCCCAAGGGTTGTGTGACCAGCAGAACCCAATGAAGCTTCAACCTTAGAATACAGCCATCCCATGAGATTCATGTTTACTGTACTTCCCTGAAAGAGAAAGAAAAAACATTTCATTTACATATACTCTGCCTCGTTCAATAAAGGATATGAGGTGGCTAAGAGAAACAGGTCAAACAGGATCCAGATTAAACAAGAGATACATTTTTTTAAAAAACATGACTAGGAAAAAACTAACAAACTAAGATAAACCCACAGATAAGATTACTGCACACAAAAAAATGCTAATATGTAGAAAATGCTGGTACCGAAAACAGCACAGTACATTTAGAATTTTCTAGCAGCAAAAGCAAAAATGAAACAATAAGTGACAAAATTCACAGGGTACCTAAGAATAAAATAAACTTTCACTCAGAAAAAGCACAGCCTTTGCTTATAGTTTCATCTAAAAAAAAATTGATCCTATCCATAAAAAGACAATAAAAGTTATAGAAGATAATATCCTCATTTGCTCATTCATTCAGCAATTATTGAGCCCTGATTAAACCCATCACTGTTCCAGGTACTGGGAATATAACAAAGGACAAAACAGAAAAACCTCCAGCTTTCATAAAGCTTACATTTCAGTGGAGTAAAAGAGGTAAAACATGTAGAATATTTAATTGTGGAAAGTATTTTTAAAAATAAGGGGGGGGGGAGCAGGGAAGGAGAACATAAAGGGAGATTGTGCCTTTGAGTAAAAACTTGAAGGAAACTAGCCACATGTGATCTGGGGGAAGGACAGAGCATTTAGGCTGAACGAACAGCCAGTGCACAGATCCTGAGAGTACATACGGCAGCATGCTCAAGGAACAGCACGGAGGGCAGAGACTGGAACAGTGTAAATGAAGAAGACAGAACACAAGATGACATCCGAAGAGGAAATGGTGACAAGACTGGCTATAGGTAATAATATGGGCTCCTGGCTTTTATTCTATGTAAGATGGGAAGTCACTAGGGTTTTGAGTAGAGAAGTGGCAGGAATTCCATGCATTTTAATAGATTTGCTCTGGCTGCTATAGTCAAAAGAGACTACAAGTGGGAATGAAGGCAGAAGTGAGGACATAAATTAAGGGGCTACTGTAATAATCCAGAATGATGATGGGTCTTGGTCTAGGGTAGCTAGCAATGGGCATGGTGAGAAGTGGTCACAATATGGATGTATTTTGATGGTAAAGCTAATAGGACTTGCTAATGGAAAATACATGTTGAGAGGGGCAGTAATTTAAGATCACACCTAAGGTTTTGCCCAAGCAACTGGAAATCAAGAGTTGCCCATAAATGATGATGAGAAAACTGCAGCATAAGCTGGTTTGGGGGGAGAATAGGTAGAAAATCAAGAACTGACTTTTGGCCATGTCAGCTGTGATGTGCCTACTAGACATCTAAATGGAAATGTCAAGTAGAAAGCTGCATTATAGGGGTGTGGAATTCAGGGAAAAGGCCTGGACAAGTGATATAAATACAGGAGCAAAGACATGTTATTTAAAACTGCAAAACTAGGTAAGATCACAAAAGATGGGAAGTGTCAAAAGAAAAGAGCAGATATCCAGTAACCATGCCCTAGGGCACCCCCACATTTACAAGTTCAGAAGACTGAGATAGATCTAGTGAAACAGGCCAAGTAGTAAAGAGAAAGACAAGAGGGAAACTATGAGACTGTAGTGTCCTGGAACCGAAGAGAAGAAATCAAGGTAGGGGGAATGTCAACTGCGCTAAATGCTTTTATTGACAGGTCAGACACTAAAGACTGAGAAATGAACATGTCCTCAGCAATATTCTCACAGCAAACACAGTAGCAAATTTCACACAGCTGTTACTTAAAAAATGCTAGCCTATGGCATTACTCAAATGAGCAATAAGGTATAAATGGAGACTTACTGGAAACTTTCCTCAATATCACTGAAAATAAAAGCTTCTCAAAGACAAGGATGTTGCCTTAAAAATCCTTTAATCCTAAAACCCCTAACACGACATGGCTTAGCAAGTCCTCAATAAATATACTTTGAAATAATGAGCTTAAAAGAAACAAATTACAAATGAAAATCAAAGGGGTGCTGGACTCCAACCCCCAGTAAGATATAAAAAATGAAAAATGCACTGCCTAAAGGTAGAATGGTAACGTAACAGATCAAGTGTCCAAAACCAGACAAACTCACAGCTCAGCCTATAGGAAAATGAAGAGGTAAAGCCAGAATCTCTATGATCATTCTGAATATGCACAGGGAAAAGGGAAGCACAAAAGCATTGAAATTCCATCTACCCCAGCAGCTCTGTAATGAAATCCTTTGGTCCCATGCTTCTCAAAAAGACCCTAAGCACAGAAATCAGATCAAAGCTGAACTGCCTTGGCTAAAGAGGAGGTGGCTGCTTGAGGTCTGGTTTACTCTACCTCGTCCTCAGGTCCTTCCAGCACCCCAGTAACCTCCACCCTGCATCCTCAAAGCCCCTGAGATTCCTTTCTAAAAACTTAGGGCTCCTCAGAATGCAGCTCAATGGATGAGAGCTAATTTGTGACCACACAGAAAAGAATCTGAAGACCACCAGTAGCCACAATGATGTCACCAAGATTGTATCTTACTTCTTTCTTCGATAAGTTATTAGACAATGAAATTCACAAGCTGTCACAGACATATCTTGACCTCCACAAGATACATAATGAAGTACTTGTGGATAAAATTTAGACAATATGAGAAACCACACTAGCTATGAATTACAAATTAAAGTCATATTTAGGTGTTTCCACTCAAAAATTATTTTTCTAAGTAATAATAGTCTATACTATCAAAGCTATAATAAAAAGGATCCTTTCATATCCCATAGATGGGGGATGTAAACATCACTGACAGGATAATATGAAACTACTAACCTAAGAAACCCTAACAAACCCTCTTGACTCAATCCCATTCCCAGCGACCTAGCTTCAGGAAACAATCAGAGACGCAGAAAAGTTTTATAGTGTCACACAACAGCACTATCTACAATGGTTGAAAAATTAGAAAGAACCCACATGTATAAAAATCACAAAATGTTATGGAAATTACATGTATAATGAAATAGTACATTAAAAACTTTTTGTACTGGATTTCTTCCCTAAGACTATGGTACATCCATTTTCATGCCATTAGCTAGTCTTTGGAACCTTCATTTTTCAATGGCAAGGGTTTTTTTTTAAAGATTTTATTTACTTATTTGACAGAGAGAGAGAGAGAGAGAGAGAGAGAGAGAAAAGGGTCACAAGCAGGTGGGGAGAGAGAGGGGAAGGCTCCTCGTCAAGCAGAGAGCCCAATGCAGGGTTTGATCCCAGGACCCTGACATCAAGACCTGACCCGAAGGCAGGGGCTTAACCCATGAGCCACCCAGAAAGCAATATTTTTTTAAAAAACCTCTACTCATAGAAGTTTATAAGGAAAAAAACCTAACATGGTCTGGGATGGCCAAACACTTCACAGGTTACATTAATAAAAGTACAATGTTGTTTCCCTGGGTACCCACTATCAGACCAAACCTGAAACACCATGAACATCTCCAGGTTCCAAATGCCGGGGAAAGTACTGAGTGGCTACAGTAAACCCAGGCAGAGGGGAGCACCAGCACCACGGAGCTGAAACCCATGTTATGTGGCTTAGACAACCACAGGAAATGAGCATGTCTGACAGAGAACTTAAAAGTTGCTAGTGCACTAGCAAAGTGCTAGTGCACGAAAGAGGAAATAAATATTAACTGGAGGGCAAAAGTGGGAGCAATGAGAAAAAGCTACTTGCAGAGGCAGATTTTATCTCTGCATGAGGCCAAACTTTACAAAGTTGACTGAAGTACAGGAGCTGCTCTATCACACAGTGAGCTTCCAATCACTAGAGATGTGCAGGTTTCGTCCGGAGGCCTTGCATACCAGGGAGTCCAAAAATGGGCAAAGAAATTAGATGACAAAACCTTTAGGATCCCTCCCAGTGCTCACATTCTTTTTAACTAATGAATGCTCTAATAGTATTTTTAGACTGTTTCCTAAGTGCAATAAGGTTAGAAATGCCTTAAACTAAAGGTAAACGCTATACTCTAGTCTACAGACATAAAAAATCAAGACCTAATATGGCAAACAAAAACATATTTCATCCCATTATTTGTAAGAGATGATTACAAGATTAAATCTCTTACTTCCTGTTTGGCTTCATTAGGTTTGTCATACTTACAATTCTAGCCATACTAAGCTGGAGTCCAAACACCAAGTTTAATTCTTTTCCTTTAAACCAACTCACAGCATATGTATTCTGGGCAACTGCTAAGGACTCCCCACCGATCCTAAAAATGAGAAAAGGAAGAAAAATTACTGCTTTTACAGAAACACCACAGTTAGCAATGCAAATTTAAAATTTAGATACCCCTCCTATCAAAAGGTTGGCTCTATTCCCCACCCCTGGATCTAAGTGGGCTTGAGACTGTTTCAATTAATATAGTATGGTGGAAGTGGTGCTGTGTAATCAAAGCAGACATCTGCCTTTTCATTCAAACATTCACACTTGAAGCCTTTAGCCATCTTGTAAGAAGTCCAACTACCCTCAGTACACCATGCTATGAGAAAGCCAAGCCACAGAGAGAGGCTGCATTTAGGAAATGCATCCAGCAGAGCTAGTCTTCAAGCTGTCCCAATCCCAGAATGAGACCCATGAGTCAACAAGCTTTCAGATGATTCCAGCACTCAACCTTCCATGAATCTTTTGAGCGGAGGCTCTAGACATCTGGTGCACAGACAGGCTGTCCATGCTGTACCCTGTTCAAATTCCTGACCCACAAAGTCCACAAACACACTGTAACAGCTCTATAACACTAAGTTTTGGGGAGTGTGGTATGTTGCAATAGTAAGCATGACCTGTAATAACAGGAGTCTGGGTTATACTACCACCTATGCTATATAAAATGTTCATGGGGGAAGAGTGGTTCATACTTTGTGGAAAGACAAAAAGGCACATTTTTCAGGTCAATACCTTCCATATTTCAAATTTTCCTATTTCCTGGGTTTTAACTTCTCGTTTTATAACTTTTGTTTTGTAAGACCACTCCCCCTCTAGGCCTTTAGTTAGGAGATTCTCCTCCATATCCTAACACTGAGTCCTTCTCACTCTGTCCTAATCCAAAAATACTCCCATTCTCTTTTCCTAATCCAAACCCCTGACTGATGTCAAGGCATACTTCATCCATGAGGCCATTTCTGACTACATCTCTGTCTCTGGATCCCTTTCATATTTTTATATACAGTTTGTTTTCTTCTCTTTCACTTAGAGCACTTTGGGGGGGTGTATCATATATGTGTACATGTCCCTAGTACTTACAAGAAAGCTTAAATGAGTGATGTCATCTGCATCTCTCAGGGCAGGAAGCCCAAGGCTAGACTCAGAATGAACTTACTGAACAGACATTGAAATTCATAAAGAATAATCATTCTATTGGTTATTTTGCTCATTCAAGCCTCTTTAACAGGGTTCAAAAGGACCTGCACATTATCCACCAAGAAATAGCAAAATGTCCATAAGTCACCAACCTAGAAATGGTTGGTCTATACTTTTCCAAATGAGGTTTAAATCAGTCTTCAGTACAATAAAAGACAAAACACCCAGGAAAAATATCATTTCTGGAGAACAACTTAATATTCAAACCCCAAACAGAGTTAACTATGACCACTCAAAATTGTTGCTCACTTTAAAGGAAAAGTAAGACAATAAACATTCTTGTGTGTATATATAGCTAGATTTCAAGGATTTGAGGTAATTCTCCACAACAGACAGTAATATATTTTTGTGAATCTTTATTAAATTGATAGGTAAACAGTGAAACAGTAATATAATAGGATGAATGAAATTATTCATAACTTACCCAAACACAAACCTTCCAAATTCCATCAGCCAAAAAGCATTAAATATTCCACCCAGAGCAAAAATCACCTACAATGTAGAATATAAATGTAGAATCAATGAAAAAGTAAACTTAAAAGTATTCAAGAGAAATAAGCAACTTATAATGAATCACAACTTCTATAATAGTCTTAACATTCCCTCTTAGTAAATCTGTGAAATTTAAATACTAATGTTCAACTACCTCAAGGCTTAAAATGAACTATACATTATGCTACACAGGCATTTGTAGACTCTGCTTAATTAAGTCAGGCATTCAATAAACACATTTTTGCTGGTGGAATTAGACAAGAATTCAAAAGTCACTGTTACATAATCAATGAAGGTTTTGGACCCTCTCACCTGTCCAATGCAAACAAAGCAGCTAAAAATAATGGTGCCCCATCTGTTAGAGAGAGAGAGAGAGAAAGAGTATGAATTAAGAGTATGTCACCAAAACCCTTCAGTAATAATTCTTCAGTCTTCTTTGACCCCTATATTCCCTCCAAGGAAAGAAAAATGAAATACAGGTCTGCCTCTAAAGTCAGCAGCTTTCCCAGGCTAAATGTTAATCTAGAGAAGTCTTGACTTCTAAGGGGATTCAAGGCTTCAGTAATGGCATGTTTAACTTAAACCATTATCATCTCTTAAACAAACAAAACTTGTTAAATAATCTTCAAGAAGTTCCTAGGGTTCCCACTTAAAAATCAACATTATTGGGGCACCTGGGTGGCTCAGTTAAGTGTCCAACTCTTAGTTTCAGCTCATCATGATCTCAGTGTGGCATCAGGCATCAGGCTGGCATCAGTCAGGCATCAGGCTCCACCCTCAGTGAAGAATCTGCTTAACATTTTCTCTCTCTCCCTTTGCCCCTCCCCTGCATGCCCATGGGCATTCTTTATGAAATTACTATTAAGAGTTTAGAATTTATTCCAAGATTAAGTAATTTTAACTGGTCATAATTCCTGGTAACTAAAAACTCTTTATTGATTTTTGGTTTTGGGTTTTTTGAGTATAGTTGATATGGTATTTTAATACTTTCAAGTATACAACACAGAGATTTGACAAGTTTATACATTATACTGTGCTCACCAGAAGTATAGTATCTGTCATCACACAACACTATTACAATAATATTACCTATATTCCTTATGCTGTGCCTTTTATTCCTGCAATTTATTCAGTCCATAACTAGAAACCTGTATCTCCCACTCCCCTTAACCCATTTTGGCCAACCCTCCAAGCCCTCCCTTCTGGCAACCATCAGTTTGTTTTCTGTATAGGTATGATTCTGTTTTTTGTTTATTCATTTGCTGGTTTATTTTTTTTTTAGATTCCACATATCAGTGAGGTCATATGCTATTTGTCTTTCTCTGTTTGACTTATTCCACTTATCACAGTAACTAAAAGGATAAATACAAGTTAATACAATTACGAATCTGCCTACTCACACATTCTATACTTCAAATGTCTGTTTCCCCAGAGTAATAAAACGCCAGTATTTTAAGAGTCCTTAAAGATTCTATGAGTAAACCATACTTAGGAAATTCAAATCCCTCTCCATATCCTTGTGAAATGGCCATTCCCACATTCTACTGAATGTTCTCTAGCACTAGAAAACTTGCTGTAGTCCCAAGGCAATTCATGGCCCCTCATCAAACTGATCAAGGAAATTCTTCATCATACTAAGCAGAATCTGTTCCCCTGAAGTTTCCATCCCTAATTCCATCCCTTCAGACTAAGCAAAATAAATTTAATTCCTCTTTAATACTTAACCCTTCAAAATTTTTAAGTCCCCAAGTCTATACACTTTCAGTTTCTTCAATCCTTTTCCATCAGACATGGCTGGAAGATCCTTCATCATTTTTCCCTCTGCCTTCTGAAAATATTCTGCATCCCTCATGGAAGTTTCCATTAACAATATATACACAACCATAAGGATGAAAAGTGACAAAGCTTAAAACGCTATTCCTTCCTCAGCATCTAACAGAAGTGGCCACGAAAAGTTCAATGCCCAAGGGCAGAAAGAGAAAATCTCACTGGGACTGTGAGAGGCAAATACTATATATGTGCCAAATACTATACATCTTTCTCAGTCCTCATAACTACCTTGTAAGGCAGGAATTATCACCATACTTTACCAATAAAGAAACTAAAACTCAGGAAGCTAGCAACAGCTCAGGATAGGAAGTTGAGCAAGTGGCAGCAATGGGATTCAGACCCTGGTTTGCCTGATCCTATATAAGAATATAATTTGTACTTTTAGATAACTGAGTTACCATATTTCATGAGTAGTACTTACTAGTTCCAACCTTAACTGAAATACCAACCAAGTTTCAAAAGCCAATTCCAGGAATATATAAAAACCATTAAAAAAAAACCTAATGTAGATTATCATAGTCAATACAGAATTTTAGTCAGTTCTTTATAAAAATACCTTAATCTAGTTCTATGATTTTCTAGTAATATTTTACATATAGGTGAGATGTTTTTCAAGCTTACCGTATTCCAAATACTCGGTCAATCAAAAAGCCACCAAAAAAACACAAAACTACATTTGGCCAAGAATACCACGCATATAGCAGCATGAATTTCGTTGTATTCACCTGCATATCCTATATGGGAAGAAAATGAAACTATTTTTTTTCCAAACAGTTAAGTTTATCAACAAATCAAAACATTCTTTTTGTGTAGGACAGGCATTTTCATAATCATTTGTAGTTACTAACTGCTTTAAGAATCCCATGACAGCTGTGGCCGCTCCCCCAGAAAACTGGTCACACCTAGGATCCCTGGAAACTTGATGGATCCACATGCCTTTCAGAGGCTTCAGGGAGTCCAGGATCAATTAGATCCCCCATTACTAGGACCATCTCCATCTGCATCTGCCTGTATCTTCTACATTCTTATCCCCATCATACTATACACACTGGTGCTCTCCTACCCCAACATGGAAAAAGATCATCTTAGTCCTTCTCTACCCAACCACCACTAAATCCTACCTTCTTTCCCTTTCATTCTAGAATGTGAAGGGTCAATCTATTTCTTCCTGTCCAAAGGTAAAAACCTTAAAAAGGAAAAAAAAACTATCTAAACACACAAGAAACTATAAATATTAAATGTATTTTTACAAAACCAAACTAAAAATACTGACATGGAGAATCCTCTGCAGTCGGCATCCACATTTTAAAAATGAAGGAATAAAAAAAATAAATAAATAAAAATGAAGGAATAAAAAAAGACTTATTTAAGAAACAAAAAGCTATTCTGCCGAATCATTTGTCATTCAGATGATTATGCAATTAAAAAGTGAACTGCAAACAAAAATCTGCTAATAATTTTTGGCAATTTTGTGGAAATAGGACCTAATTATTTAAAGTGTAAAACAGTATCTAGTCAGAAGTGCTATAAAGTCTTTGTGGCCACTCATTCCAACTCAGGAACACTCCTTACTACATATGGATTTTACTACAGATGTTAAAATGATTCAATAAACAATGTTTCAGACTAGGCAATCTGAGACTTGGTGATGCTTCAACAGCTCACTCCAGAGAAGCAAAGTGAAAAACCAACTTACCCGTTTAACCTGAGTCTGAAGGGCAGCAGGATTATCATAGCAAAAATAGCTGCCTAGAATAAGGAAGAGCAAACATTTTGTAAGTGCTAATACTGCCCATATAGAAGTTTCAGGTTGCAAATATTATTCAATGTTTACATTTACTTTCAATGTTTATATGAAGGGCTCCAGGACTGACACCACGGACCATTTCCCTTCCACTAATATTTTCTGCTCCCTATTAGTCATTTAAAAAAGGACTATTACTTAGGGGTGGGTAGTTCAAGCTCTCTGAATTCCTTCTTAACAGTGTATCGAAAGCTTTGACAAAATAGGGATTCCCTCACATCTATGGCCCCAGGGTGCGAGCTGCCAAGCCTCGGGGACTTCTTGAAGGGCAAAAGAGTGGGACAAAACTCGCCCAGCTCAGTCCCCTAACCTCTACCTCCCAGATGCCGAAGGGCTAGCAACGTCCGCAAACTTGAATGGAGTCGCGAAGGGGTGGGGGAGGAAGTTCAGGAGTTTAGGAAGCTGCACTGAGGCCGCGTGTCAGCTCTGAGCTCAGTGCGGATTTCGGGGATACCACACAACATCAGAACTTTGGGATCATCAGCCCCTCCCCACCCGGCCAGATGCCTCACCGAAGCCTAGGAAGCACATCAGCAACAGCACCAAAAGCCGGTGCGCCAGGCGACTAGGGTCGCAAAGGGCCGGCAGCGCTCCAGGGATAGGAGAGATGGCAGCGGCACCTCTGCCAGCCTCACTGGGGCCGCCTTCCAGCAGCGCTCGCGCTTCCTCATCGTCCTCTTCCATTGGGCCGGGGTAAGACCAGGACGCGAGATTAACTCGGAGAGAAAAGCAGGCGCCTAGGATCCAGTGAAGTCTGTGGTCACGTGGCCAGAGTGGGTCACGTGACGCGGCGGCAGATCACGCAGAGCCCAGATCACGTGAGTGGCCGTGATCACGTGGTGAGCAGCACCGGCCCGGGAGGTAAGGAGGAGGTGGTGTTTCGCCATTCGTTCTCTCTGAGATTCTGTTAAGGTTCCCACCTTCGGCCTTCCACCGTGGGGAGCACTGTCTTTTTGTTTCTTGCCTTGCCCTCCTTGCAGACTCTGCGCAGCTCCACCGGGAGAAATGCGGGCCTTGCGTCCGCTTCGACGCCAGGGTCCTGCGTGATCCGATGTGGGCTGGAGACGACCCGAAAAGACGCGCCGCCCTTCTCGCAGCCTTGCTCTTCTCGGCCTCTTTGCTCTACATATTAACACATTTGATTGAATACCTATTGATATGTCAAGTGGCATGCCAGGTACTGGGATACAAATGAAACGAGACGAGCTCTCAGACCTCTTAAGAGTTTACGGTTAGTTGGAAACAGTGACTGAAACTTCTACTTTAAAGAATCCATTAGGATGAATGGATGAATGTGGTGAGAACAGTGACTTAAATCAGCACTAAATTTTATTGACATGCCAGGGCAGGGCATGTGGGAAAGGGAGAACGGGTGCACAGTTTAATTAGCTTTAGAGAAAGTAGCATAGAGGGGATGGGAAATGCTGAAGCTGCTTGAGGTTGGTATCTAAACAAGATTTAGTAAAAATGAGCCGGCCGTGCTGCCTGTTTCAGGGGATGAGTTATGGGGAGAAGGAGAGAGGTGGGTAGGAGGGATCATAAAGATGCAAGCATGAAACAGAACTGCGTGTGTGTGTGTGTTGATTTGGGATTGTGAGAGAAGGAACTCAAGAGTAGAAACACTAAAGGTGTTCCATGCAAGGATTTCTAGCAGAATAGCAAAAATACAAGATTTGTGTTTTAAAAATTCAATCAGGCAGCATCATTCGATCTCCAGCCTTTGTGCGTGTTTCCAGACTTTTCAAAAAGAATTTTGAGGGTGAATCCTAGAGGTCTAATTACAGTGATGATTGCTAGGTGTAAGAATATCAGAGGTGGCAAGGGCCTACAGTGGGGAAATAGGGATGGAGCAATAGAGAAGATAAGTATTTAGGAGGTGAAATGGGGATGACTTTGTGAATAATAGCATAAAAGGTTTGAAAGAAAAAGATTCGAGAATGTCTCCCAAATACCTAGTACAGACCTCAGAGTCAGAATATAGGAAGAGAGGAGAGTGGGGGAGAGTGTCAAAGAAAAATTAGCTTGAAACTTTTGCCTTTGAGATGCCTACACTTGAAATATCCATTTTCCACCTTCCATTCTCTCTTCAGTTCCACAAGAGTAGCCCCCCGTCTAATGAGATTGTTTTGCCAAGATGACTAACAACTCCATCTTTCCAATTACAGTGATGGCTTCTCTGTCTTCATCTCACTGGACTTCTCAGCATCAGTTGATGCCGCTGACAGTCTCTTCCTCTATGACCCCCATGACACTACCTTTGCCTTGCTTTCCTTCTAGTCTACTAGGCTGTCCCTCACTGTCTAATTTGTCAGCTCCTCTTCTTTCACTTGAATTCTAAACATTTCAGTGCTCCAAGACCCAGTCCTGGGCTCTCTTTCACCATCCAGTCCCATAACTTGAAAAATCATCACTATCTCTGGGCTATTCTTTAGGTAGCTGTCACTGTGCACGGCTCTTGAGCATTTGAAGTGTGGCTACTAATGGAGATGTACTGTATGTGTAAAATACACACCAGATTTCAAAAACTGGTATGAAAAATACATTAATTTTTATACCGAATACATGTTAAAATGAAAACATATATTGGGGCAAATAAGATGTTGCAATTAATTTTACCTGATTTCTAATGTAACTAGAAAATTTTAAGTCATTTATGTAGCTTACATACATACATGCATACATGTATAAATGTCTACAGAGAGAGGGGAAAATGTGGTAAAATGTTAACATTTAGGGGATCTGGGTTCCAGGTATACGGAAAATCTTTGTACTAGTTTTTCAGCTTTTCTGTGAGTCCTATTACTGTATGACAAGCAAATTGACTTACTTTTTAATTACCAGGTGATAGAAAAATAGGAATGAGGGCATAGGTATAGACTTTATCACCTGGGACACAAGACCATCAGATTGGCTAGCCATTTCATTGGTGTGGGGATGGGTGCAGCCTCTGAAGCAAAGTTAGCCCCACAGACAGAAAAGACGGTAGGGTTCTCTCGAAAATCTTAAGATCTAGATTCACAGATCTTTACTTCCTACCACTCCACCAGAGGGCTGCGTGGATCAGAATATTCCCCTATCTCCATTCTATACAGAAGCCAAGCTGAAAACCTCATAGTCCTTTTCAGTCCCTTCTTTCCTTCTCTGGCCCACATCCACCCCACCTCTCCCCACCAGCAATGCGAGTTTCTAATGCAGGAAAAGAGTGAGGAGTGTCTGGTTCTGCTTGGGATCCCAGAAGCAGTAATAATTGAGCTTGATCTCCAAGAATGAAGAAGATTGAGGAGGAATTGGGCGGGGGGGGGGGGGGGGGGAAAGGGGTTAGGTATTTAAGGCAAGAGGCAAAAACAATGCCATATGCAGAGGCCTAGAAAGAGATACAAAATCACATCAACTGCCATATCAGCTTCATCCAACTCTATGTGGAAAATGTGCAAAGAAAGCTTTGGAAGTCTGATAAAAATAATTAGATTGATTTAAATCATGGGACTAAGTAGTGGAAGATAAAATTGTCCTTACATGGAGGACATGGGGAGATGGAGAGGAGAAGGGAGTTGGGGGAAATTAGAGGGGGTGATGAACCATGAGAGACTATGGACTCTGAAAAACAATCTGAGGGTTTTGAAGGGGCAGGGGGGTGGGAAGTTGGGTGAGCCTGGTGGTGGGTATTATGGAGAGCACGTATTCCATGGAGCACTGGGTGTGGTGCATAAAACAAAGAATTCTGGTACACCGAAAAGAAATTTAAAAAATAAATAATTTTAAAAAAAGATTGTCCTTATATTTTAGAATTGAATTGGCACTGGGTGTGTTAAACAAGGAATCATGGAGCACTACATCAAAAACTAATGATGTACTGTATGGTGACTAACATAATAAAAAAAAATTTTTTTAAAGAACTGAATTGGCAAAACTGGTGGCCCAGATAATGGGAAGGCATCCACTAGACAGTCTGGGGAACCTTGGCTAATTCATCTACTTATCATTCTTTGACTGCCTCCTTTAGTTTTTTTCCTCTTTTGGTTTGGTTTGGTTTTGGGTTTGGGGTTTTGGGGGGTTTTTTTGTTTTGTTTTGTTTTTTGTTATTGTTGTATTGCATTACCATCATGACCTGAGAATCTGTGCTTCCCACACATTTTCCTGGTACCTTGCCTTTGACTGTCTCCAGTTGGAGAAAGCTGTTCCCTCACTTCTCAGTTCTGGGATTCAGGTAATGCTCTTTTTTATTCCTTAACATTTCTCTCAGCAATATGTTTGCAAGGAAGTCCACTCCGAATATTGCTTCCTTTGACCAGAATATAAAATTCAATCCTTTATAAAGAACTATGGCATGACATAAAGTTGAAATAATATCTTTGTTAAGCATGATTTAAAAGTCGGTTGAAATGGAAGTGATTTTTCATTAAGAAAAGATACTTAGTATATGACTTGGATTCATTGCACATTTCTGCACCTTAATTTTTCCATGAGTAAAAATCATACTTGTGACCTGCATATCTTATTGGGATTCCAAGGTGATTGTGGGGTTTTTAAGCATGTTGATGTTGTTTGTGTGGAAAAAAATATGAATGACAGTGAGCAATAAATACTAGTCTTAATGTTTCTTAGATACAAAATTTTGCATCTAAAATAATTAAAGCCAAAGAGCTGTCTTTATGGATCTGACCCTCTATGGCCAAACTTCTTTTATAAAGATCTAAAAGAATGTTTGCATGCTCAATAAATAATGCTTTTTATTGTATAGAAAAATACCTAAGAAGCATTGATTTATTTCATTCACCTCCCAGTGGAATAATTCTGATGTTTTTCTCATTTGTGGAAAATTGGAGTCCTGAAAGAGCAGAATCAATAATTCACTGGGGTTTCAGTATAAATTAGTAAAGAAAATTTAGACCACAAATTGCTATATAACCTACTTGGAAGAACTGGTTAAAAGAAGGAAAGAGAATGCAAAATATATTGTGCAAATATATATGATTATTCCACTGAATGAAAAAATTAATTAAAAATACAAAAATTACAGACCTATTAGAAATATATGAGGCAATATGACAAAACAATAATAAAGAGATACACAATAAAGTATTACAAGATGAAGAGGAAAAGATAAGAAAAAACAACACCAAAACCAGCCCCTTGGAAAAACAGCATGAGAAAATAAATATAAGTATGCCCCTAAAGAAGCACAAGAGATTTCTTACTGGGAAAAACAAGAACTGGGAAAGAGAGAGCTCTTACACCTCAGAGGTCAGAGCCACTGACCCTCAGATCCCAATGAGACATTTAGAACCAAAACATGCGTGAGTGTAAAGTGTAAAAGTAAATATGTGTGTTTCTATTCATACACAGACCCCCAGATTGGCACAGCCTTATTAATCTGTTTTGAAAATTAATTAAAGAGACCTGCCCCCAAAGATAGGAAATTGAGTATGTTGGGATGAAAATGAAGAAGGCTGATATATTGGGAACAAAGATAGGTACGATGGCCAAGATGAGATGCCGTCTCAAACTTCCCTAAATTTCTAATGCCAGTGACTGCATTTATGGCCTACAGACTTCAATTTTTAAGAGATGTCTCTTTTACTGTGATAATTTTTAATGTATGAATGCATTCCTGTTTCAATCGTTCTATTTTCTCTATGCGTCCATCTGTGCTTTCATCCATATGCCTGCCTCTACCTATACATTTATTTATCTATTTATCTAGTATGGTACATTTATTTATCTATTTATCTACTATCGTTAGGGAATTCTGTTTTATAGACTAATTGCAAAAATAAACTCACCATATTTTCCTCCCCTCATAACAGGTAAAGGGTCTCAGGAAAGAATACGTAATATTGAATTTTCTAATTGGAAAATTTTAAAGGAAAAAATATATGTACACAGACATACACATATCAGGCAACAAATATTGTGCACATACTTATGAATTACATGTTAAGGAAGAGAAAGACAATGAAAAAAAGACAAAAATTAAGCTCTTGGAGGAATAGGTATAGGAAGCATATATGGACACATCTTACACGGGTTGTGGGTTTACTGTCTCAGCTCATTCTTTTCACCCAGCCTGTGATAATTTAAATGTTTCCTTTGCCCCGTCATGATGGGAAGCTTTGTCAGTAGAAGACACAGGAGAGACATCTCAGGCTGGAAGGATCTAGCCTGCAGTTGGTTGTGCTTGCTCCAGGGCTTGGTCTGCGCAGCCTCTCCAGTGCCCGGTATTTTTACCTGGCATTTTACCCAGTATTTTCCTGCAGCGCAGGTAAAAAAAAAATCAAGGAACCCACAGCTTCATAGAAAAATAAATCTGTGAAGTTATTACTATAATAAAGCTATAAAACAGAGATGCCTCTGAAATTTAAAGTAAGAAAAAAAAGAAAAGGATAAGAAAAGTTAAAATGACCAGCCTGTTGGAAGAACAATAACAGAAAGGGAAATGTGAGCATCTATGCCAGAAGCAGGGCAGATTTTATAATTTGGGAAGTAATAAGTTCTTCTCTACTCTGAGCTTGAAATTTAAGTCAATACACACCTATGTCAAACAGATCTTGTAAAATCTTATTTATTTGACAGAGATCACAAGTAGGCAGAGAGGCAGGCAGAGAAAGAGGGGGAAGTGGGCTCCCTGCTGCACAGAGAGCCCAATGTGGGTCTCTATCCCAGGACTCTGGGATCATGACCTGAGCTGAAGGCAGAGGCTTTAACCCTCTGAGCCACCCAGGCACCCTGCAGATCTCATAAAATCTTGAACACTCTTACTACACTCTGGTCCACCTGCTGTCGTCTATTCTAGAATAATTTGTGAAATCTGCAAAATAGCACATTCGGTGTGTGATTCAGTTCATACATCTAAACCTAAACACAATTTACTGTTTCAGATCCATATCTTTATCTATATATCTCTACCTATCTATCTACTGAGAGAAGTGACCTGCCACGCACACAGTACATTAGTGAATATGTCAGGAGTGTGGGCCCAGGGAAGGCAAAGACAGATGTACCTGTCTTAAAATGCCTTCTTCAGCCATCTCTACCATTCCCGGTTCACCACAGATTTTAATACTAAAAATTAAAATATTTCCTGGATTAGGTCAAAAAACAACATTGATACAGATGTCAATTGTTAAAAGTTGTTTCTGTCTGCCTAACAAATCCTAGAAAATCCTCCATATCAGTTCCTACAGATCTTACTTATTCTTTCTTTTAATACTTGCATAATACTATATCATATATATGTACTGTAGTTATTCAACCACTTTCCTATATTGAGACACTTATGAAGCTTTCAGTATTTTGCAATTACAAATCAGGTCACAGTGAAGAATCTTTGCATATGTATCTTTATATTGCTGGTAGTTCGTGTTCAGGCTAATGCGCAGTTGCTGAGTCAAGGATAAGTGCATATATGGCTTTCTTAGATATTCCAAATTTCCCCTTAGAGGGATCATAACATTTTGTGTTGTGAGTGGACCTGTTTTCCCAGAGCCTTGCGGAGAGACTGTATTGTCAAGCTTTTGAATTTTTGCCTGTTTGGATTGGCATATGCAGCATAGATTTATCAAAATAACTTGAAGAAATGTATACGTTTTTAAAGGCAGAAGCCATTTCCTTTTGGATTGGCATATTCACCTATTGAGAGCATCTGTCTCCTGATGCTTTCTTACTCTCAGAGGTAAGCCTCTCTCACACAGCCACTAAAGCTGTTTGGCCAGTAGGTGGCACTCTAGTGCTACTTTAAAGGGTAGATTCTAGTACCGCCCTTTCCATTCACAAAGCTTAGAACAGTAACTGTAGAAATCCATGGTCTGTGTTCACTAGAGTTTCTAAGGGATAAGTCTTTAAAAACAAAACAAAAACAAAACCCAGGAGTAATTGCTTAGCAGGAAAGAGCTTTCCGAAGGGCTAAAGAAAAACAATTTAGCATGTTCTGATTTAAACAGCGTGTGGTAGTTCTGATACGGTAACAAAAATTAGCTAAATTAAGAACAGTGGACAAAGAGAACTAAACCATGATCATGTGGCTCTTTAACATATGTAAGTATTAGCAGATTTGCATTTTTGTCCTTGATGAAATGACCTACATAAGTCCACAACAACTAGAGGGCGGCCTTACCTGCACTCTATAGACACCCCTCTCCCTTATCCCAATCTCCAAACATGAAATGCAAATGTGTTAGTTTAGCTCATGCAGTCCCTTTCCTAACATTACCTTTGTAAAACTGATCTTGACATGAATTCCTAAAGTATTTTTGCGTTAAGAAAAATTGACAAGGATGATCTTAAGAACCAGAGAATCCTTACACTGATTACTTTGGACTCAAGGAAGACAGAAATCTTAGCAAACCTAGAGTATTAAACTAAAGATCTTGAATATTCATTACTTACTTCAAAAAGCAGGTAATTTTCCTTTTTCTTAAGATTTTATTTATTTGACAGACAGAGATCACAAGGAGGCAGAGAAGCGGGGGTGGGGGGAGGTGGAGGCAGATGGCTACCCCCAGAGAGCCTAATGGGGGGCTCGATCCCAGGACCCTGGGATCATGACCTGAACTGAAGGCAGAGACTTTAACCCACTGTTAAAGTGGGTTAAAGTCTGCCACCCAGGCGCCCAAAAAAAGCAAGTAATTTTCAAATCAAAAAGAAAGAAGGTTGAGTTCGCAGATTAGAGCTGTACTGTTTATCTTCAGTATCAGGCATATTCATTATTAAAATTAGTTAAATTGTCATATAGATTATATTTTAAAATATTTTATCTGTGCTTGCTTTGGCAGCACATATTCTAAAATATTTTATCAGCAGAGTCCTAGCAGAAAAATGAGAGCATAAGAGTAGGGTACATCAAAATAGGGTATAGCAAAAAGAGTTGTAATAAAGACCGCAAAAGATTAGTTGAGAATAGCCAAACTCCCGTTCTAGAATAAGCACAATATTCAGTAAACATTACCATGATGAAACTGACAACATGATACACATTGAGTTCTGATACCAACAGTTAAGTCACTCCTTAAAGCAACCTTTAGCCAAGAGTGGCTAAGAAATCATCCATTCTGAATTTCTTTCTGCACTGTGGAAATTCTGCCACACATTTTTACCTGCTGGCCCAGTCCCATTTGGGTCATACAGCCTTTGTACCAGTTGCCTGACAAGTCCTGAGTTCTTGCTTATGCTTTTGTTCCAAGGTCACCTGAAGTGCTATCTTCACAACGGAATTCCCAGGAGTGTCCTCTTCCTTCCACCATGCTTGCACAATGTCTGTTGCTAATCGTGTGTGACCACAGGACTGGCTCATCTCTTTGTGATGATTTGTGTCAGGTTTCCTAAAACCAAAGCGTCCAGAACCTCATAGGGCTGTTGGCAGGATCCAGTGAGATAATGTTGGGGAATGTCTTTATAAATCTTATGACACTGTGTGAGCGAGGGATTATCATGAATTTGCACCAGCGTGTTAGTTACTTCATTCGTTTAACCAACATAAATCCTTAAACTATTTCATGAGATCTGGAGTAGGCCCTGTGGCTTCTGTGTCTCTGATTTGAGCATTCTAAGTTTTCTGGCCATAGCCTCTGTTCTCCTCACAAGCAGTTATAGAAGTTATAGAAGTTACAGATCTGCTCTGTAAATATCAAGCTTTTTTTTTTTTTTGGAAGATTAAACTATATGGGTAGTAGAAGATGACAGTGAGTTTATAAGAGTTGCCATTTTATTACCTTCCATTTCTTGAACAAGAATTTCACTAAGTCTACCTAGCAACCTTGAATTTAGAAGTTGAACCGGTACATCACAACTGTTTGAGAGGAATAATATTTTACCTAGAACTTTTGATATTTTTCAGAAGTTGAAATTTAAAATCATCTAAGTATTCCTGAAGAATCTATTACCTCTCTAGTCTGCCTATGCATTTCAATGAGCAAGTTGAAGCAATCTGAACATTTCATTTTTTAATCTAATAAATACTCATCTGCCAACTATTTATACATACAAAATAATATCGACTGCTTGCTGTGTTCCAGGCAGTTTTAAGCACTTTCCTGGTATTATCTGACATAATCCTCACAACAACCCTATGAGGTGCTCTGAATAATCCCATCTTAAAAATAATGAATTTCTAATAATCATTAGGGAAATGCAAACTAAAACACAATGAAAGGGAAAAAATAAAAATAAAACAGTGAAATAACATTTCACACCTGTCAGAATGCCTAAAATTAAAAACACAAGAAGTAACAAATGTTGGTGAAGATGTGGGTAAAAAGGAACCCTCATGCACTGTTGGTGAGAATGCAAACTTGTGCAGTCACCATGGAAAACAGCATGAAGTTGTCTCAAAAAAAAAAAATAGAATTATTATATGATCCAGTAATTCAACTACTGGGTATTTATCCAAAGAAAATGAAAACACTAGAATTTAGTACATTCACTTAATTTAATGTTTTAAATTAAAAAACACAATGCACTTGTATGTTTATTGCAGCATTATTTATAAGAGCCTAATTAAGTAAGCAACCCAAGTGTCCATCTATAAATAAATGGAGAAAGATGTGTTGTTATACATGTACAATAGAATATTACTCAGCCATAAAAAAGAATGAAATCTTGCCATTTGCAACATGGATGGACCTAGAGAGTACAATGCTAAGTGAAATAAATCAGAAAAAGAAATATCCTATGGTTTCACTTATGTGGGAATATAAGAACAAAACAAATGAACAAAAATTTTTAAAAAGAGAAAAAAACAGACTCTTAAATACAGAGAAGCTGGTGGTAACCAGAGGAGACGTATGTGGAGGGATGGATGAAACAGACAAAGGAGTACACTTGAAATCGATTGAGAGTAGACTTCTCTTGATGAACACTGAGAAATATATAGAATTGTTGGAAAATTATATTGTAGGCCTGGAACTAATATAACGGTTAATTATGTTAAATAAATTTAAATAATTATTGAATTTCTAACTATGTAAGTAGGAAAAGGTAGAATGAGGAAACCATAAGTAAGCCAGAGCAGGCAGGGTAGATCATCCCCAGTGGACCTACACAATACACAGGTAGAGTATCTCTCAGTAATGTAGTCTGATGAAGGAGCCTGTGTCCTGAGGAGAGAGAGAGCCCGAGGCTTAGACTGGGTGCCCATTCTGTGGGAGAGGAAGCTATTCACTCTACTAATTAGACTGGGCTGGTAAAGAGGTAAAACGAAAGAAACAATAAACCCTGGCAGGCTTCCTGTGACCAGGACTTCCAGGACTTGAGAGCAGAGAGAGAATTAAGACCTTATTTCCATCTTAAATGGATAAGGCAAACTCTCCTTTATGCTCTCGCTGCACTGGGCCAGACTGCAGCTTATAAAGGACTCTCCTGGGAGGCAAGGGCTCCCTAGTGGGAATAGGGTACAAGTAATTCATCCTAAGGAAGGCAGAGGGTAGCATGTGAAATGACTGGACGACAGTTCCATGTTCCTGTTTGATTTTATGCCTTGTAGAGGCTGTGGGAGAAGTGCTCCAATCACAAGCATTTATAATTTGCGTACAAGCAAGCCTGACATCCAACTGAAGCTCTTTGCTCGCAGGCTGGCTGTGACCATCAGAGCCCACTGGGCCTGTGCACAGGGTGGCCTGAAAGTTCCAGACAATTAATACCACCTCTATTGTTGGGTGATAAATATCACATCCTTCTTGCTACTTGAGTAGATAACTCTGAAGTGCATGTTCCCCATGAGAATTTTGCCTCTCTAGTCTACTCTGGTAACTTATTTAAAAATATATTCTTTTAAGGCCCATCATTCCTACCCTTCTTCGTGTCTTCAGCGATCATCTCTTGTGTTGGGGATCTTCAAGGCTCCCCTCCACCAGGTTCAGTGATTCACTAGCAGGATTCACACAACTCAATATATAGTCATACTCATGGTTGTGATTTATTACAGCTAAGAGCAAAAGGAAAAGGCGCATGGGGTAAAGCCCAAAAGAAACCAGAAACAAGCTTCTAAAATGTCTCCTCCAGTAGATCACACAGGATGTTACTTCTTCCCACAGCAACAAGTTGTGATGGCATGTTCAAAAAGCTGTCGCTGGGAAGGCTCAATAGAGACTCAGTGCCCAAAGTCTTTAATGAGAGTTGGTCATCTGTGTGGCATGTGCCCAAACCCCAGACTCCCAAAAGGAAAGTAGGTGCTTAGTACAAACCACATTGTTTACCTGAGGTTTAGGCACAGTGAGCCATTCATACAAGGATTTTGGGAACCCTCTCAAAATCCAAGTTCCCTGAATCCAGCCAAGGGCTGATCTTGCAGGCAGTCCCCTGGATAGCACTCTTAGGACTGGTGTGTTAATGCTTTTATCCACATTAAAAATATCCCAAATAAATGTCTTTCCCTCAGATCTTTGTGTCAGGGTTCACTTAATCCAGACCAGTCCTGGAGTATGCTCCTTCTCTGAGATTACTGGCTAGTTATCATGTCAGAAACTCAATATATTTGAGTTTGAAACTTACTAATGTTTCACCCTTTTTCAAAATGCTTTGGATTCATATACAACAATATTACACACACCAAAAAGAACTGAGAATGTGGTATAGCAGCTAGGTCTCTGTTCTGGGAGTTAGGAATCTTCAGTTCTTATACACTTCAAGTAAGGATTGGCTAACATCAGTGGATTTCAGGTTGTTGCTATCAATAATCCCTTGTAAATTACTGTTTTCATTCATTTGGGCTATTTTAACAAAATGCCATAGACTGAATAGCTTAGAAATAACATCAATTTTTTTCTTAAAATTCTGGAAGCTGGGAAGTCTAAGATCAAGATACCACCAGATTCAGTATTTGGTGGGAGTCCACTTCTTGGTTCTTTACACTGTATCCTTAATACGACAGAAGGGGCAAGGGAGTACTTTTCCCATCATTATTTCCCATTTACAGGGATCGGCCCTCATGACCTGAGTACTTCCTGAAGGCTCTACCTCCTACCATCATCATGTTAGGGATTAGATTTCAACATATGAATTTTAGGGGAAAAGCAAACATTCAATCTATAGCGATTCCCTACCACCATAAGCCCCACATTTCTTTGATTTTTTTTTCTAAAAATTTTAATCAACTTTATTGAGGTATAATTTACATTCATTAAAATGTGCCCTTTGTCATTGTGCAAATCAATGATTCATGATAAATTTATATGACTATATAATCACCACCCCAATCTAGACACAATAGATGTCACCCAAAAAGTTCCTTCATGGTCCATTACCTTCAATCTTTTCCTCTACTCCTAGTCCAAATAGTAGATATTTATTTATCTTGTTTTTCCTTCTTTGTAATTTTCCTTTTCTAGATTTTCATGTGAGAGGAATCATACAATATGTAGGGGTTTTTTTTTCTACCTTCTGTCACTTGGCCTAAGTCACTTGAAATTCATCCATGTTGTTGTGAGCACCAGTAGTTCATCTTTCTGTTGCTGAGCAGTATTCCATTGAGTGAATGATCTATTTATCTATTCACCTGTTAATGAACACTTGAGTTTCTTCCAGTTTGGGATATTATGAATAAAATTGCTAAGGACATTCATGGGGGAAAAAACCTTTGTAAACAGGTTTTTATTTTTCTTGAGTAAATACTGATGAGTAGGATTGCTGAGTTGTGTGGTAAGTGTACGTTTAATTTTTTTTAATTTCTTTTTGGTGTAACAGAATTCATTGTTTATGCACCACACCCAGTGCTCATTGCAATACGTGCCCTCCGTAATATCCACAACCTGGCTTCCCCAACCGCCCACCCCCCGCCCCTTCAAAACCCTCAGATTGTTTTTCAGAGTCCATAGTCTCTCATGGTTCATCTCCCCTTCCAATTTCCCTCAACTCCCTTCTCCTCTCCATCTCCCTATGTCCTCCACGCTATTTGTTATGCTCCACAAATAAGTGAAACCATATGATAATTGACCCTCTCTGCTTGACTTAAAAACTCAGCATAATCTCTTCCAGTCCCATCCATGTTGCTACAAAAGTTGGGTATTCATCCTTTCTGATGGAGGCATAATACTCCATAGTGTATATGGACCACATCTTCCTTGTCCATTTGTCCGTTGAAGGGCATCTTTGTTCTTTCCACAGTTTGGTGACCGTGGCCATTGCTGCTATGAACATTGGGGTACAGATGGCCCTTCTTTTCACTACATCTGTATCTTTGGGGTAAATACCCAGGAGTGCAATTGCAGGGTCATAGGGAAGCTCTATTTTTAATTTCTTGAGGAATCTCCACACTTTTCTCCAAAGTGGCTGTTGGTGGGAATGCAAGTTGATACGTTTAATTTTTTAAGAACTGCAGGACTACTAGGCAAACCAGCTATGCTTTTTGCATTCCCAACAGAAATGTATGAGAAATCCAGTTGTTGCAGATCCTCATGGACTGGATGTTGTCAGATGTTTTTCTTTTAGTTTTAGACATTCTAATGGATATCTACTAATCACTCATGGTAGTGTTACCTTATATCTCCCTCATGACTATCCATGTTGATTGGGCAACTTTTCATGTGTTTATTTGGCATCCATGTAATATAACTTCTTTGGTGAAGTGTCTGTTCAAATCTTTTCCCCATTTTTAAATAGCGAGTTGTGTTCCCAATATTGTAAGAGTTCTTTATTCATTTAAGATACATGTCTTTCATCATACTACATTTTGTAAATAATGTTTCCCAATCCGTAGCTTCCATTTTTATTTTCTTAATGAAGCCCTTTTAAAATAGCTTTATTGAAATATAACTCACATATCCTACCATTCACCATTTAAAGTATGCAAGTCAGTGGATTTTAGTATATTCACAGAGTTGTGCAACCATCATTTCAATCTACTTTTAGAACATTTCAACACTCCAAAAATATACCTTGTACTCATTAGCAGTCACTCTCCATATCCCCTTAGTGACCCTTCCTTACCCACCCAGGCTCCTGTAACCACGAAACTATTTTCTGCATCTCTGGATTTGCCTATTTGGAACATTTTATACAAATGGTATCATAATATGAATATATTGTGGTTAGCTCCTTTCATTTTGTAAAATGTTTTCGAGTTTCATCCATGTTATAGCTTGTATCAGTACTTCATTCCTTTTAGTTGCCAGACAATAGTGCATTGTGTGAACATACTACATTTTCTTTATCCATTCATCAATTGATGGACATTTGGATTGTTTCCATTTTTTGGCTATTATGAATAAAGCCTGATACAAACATTTTTTTTAAGATTTCATTTATTTGAGAGAGAGTGAGTGAGTGAGCGAGCACACAAGAGGGCAGGGTGAGAGGGAGAGGGAGAAGCAGACACCCCACTGAAGTCCACTCAGGAACTCAATCTCAGGATCCTGGGATCATGACTCAAGCTGAAGGCACATGCTTAACCAACTGAGGCACCCAGGCGCCCCCTGCTATGAACATTCTTTGTGGACATATGTTTTGAGTTATCATTAGTAATGTCTAAGGGTTCTAGCTTCGCATCCTTGCCAATACTTGTTTATTATCTTGTCTTTTTTATTTTAACCATCTTAGTGGGTGTGAAGTCCTATTCCTTTGCTTTACATTTCCTAATGGCAAATGAAATTGAGCATCTTTTCATGTGTGAATTAGACTCTGTAAATCTTTGGAGAAATGTCTTCTGATCTTTTCCCATTTATTTTTTTAATTTTTTTTTTTTTTTTTTTTTTTTTGGAGAGGTGGGAGAGGTGGGGGAGGGGTAGAGGACGAGGAAGAGAAAGAGAATCTTAAGCAGGCTCCATGCCCAGAACAGAGCTGACAGGGACCTCTGTCTTACAACCCTGAGATCGTGACCTGAGCCAAAATCAGGAGTTGGACGCTTAACTGAGCCACTCAGGAGACCGTCCTTTTCCCATTTTTAATGAGATTGTCCTAATATATATTATTATATATGAAAGTTCCTTATCTATTCTGGACATAAAACCCTTATCAGGTATATAATCTGCAAATATTTTCTCCCACTCTGTAGGTTTTACTAATATTGTTTGCAGATCAGAAGTTTCAAATTTTGATAAAATTCAATGTATAAACTTTCTCTGTTTTCACTTTAAGTTTTGTCTTATCTAAGAAACCATTACCTGATGTGAGGTCACAAGATTTACTCCTGTTTTCTTCTATGAGTTATAATTTTATTCCTTACATTTGAGTGTTTGATCTATTTTGAGTTAACTTTTGCATGTGATGCAAGGAAAGAGCATGTGTTTGTTTGTTGTTTTTTTTTTGCATGTGCGCATGTCATTTATCTAGTACCATTTGTTGAAGCCTGTTTTTCTCCCATTGAATTGTATTGGCACCCCTCTCAGAAATCAATTGATCGTAAATGTAAAGGTTTATTTTTGGACTCTAAATTCTACTCCAGTGATATGCAGTTCTATCCTTATGCTAATACTATACTGTCTTTATAGTAAATTTTGAAATCAAGAAGTGTGAGTCTTCCAGTTTGGTTCTTTTTCAAAATTGTTTTAGCTATTCTGGGTCCCTTACATTTCTTCATGAATTTTCATGTCAACTTGTCAGTTTCTCTAAAGAAAAAAAAATCACCAGCTGGGATTTTTAATAGTGGCTTCACTGAATCTAAATCAATTTGGGGAATATTGCCATCTTAACAACATTGTCTTCTTTGGGGGTGGGAGGTAGGAGATGAATTGTGTTTTATTTACATAGCATATGCCAAATAGAAACAAAGGAAGCAACTCAGAAAGGTCCAAGGTGATCAGCCATGTATTGTCTTCTGATCCATGATTATAGGATGTCTTTCTGTTTATTTAGATTGTATTAAATTTTTTCAACAATGTTTTACACGTTTTAGTATACAAATCTTTTACTCCTGTTAAATGTATTTCTTACTAGTCTATTCTTTTTGATGATTTTGTAAATGGAACTGTTTTCTTAATTTCATTTTCAGATTGCTTGTTTCTAATGTATACAAGTATAATTGAGTTTTATATATGAAAATGATCCTTTATTTGCTAGTTTTTGTGTGTTCTACTGGATTCCTTAGGATTTACTATACACAAGATCATGTCATCTGCAAATAGAGATCATTTTATCATTCTACCTCTTCCTTCCTAACCTGAATACCTTTTATTTTTCATGCCTAATTGCCCTGGCTAGAACCTCCAGTAATGTTGAATAGAAGTGGGAAGAGCAGACATCCTTGTCTTGTTTTACTATTAAATATAATGTTAGCTTTAGGATTTTTTTGGTGTATGTACTTTATCATGTTAAGAAATTTCCCTCTTTTCCTAGTTGCTGAGTATTTTTATCATGAAAAGATACAAATTTTGTCAAATTTTTCTGTGTGTGTTGAGATGATCATGTGTTTTTTCTTTTTATCCTATTTAGTGTATATTACATTTGTCAAATTTCCTAAGTTGAATTAAACTAACCTTGAGTTCCTGGAATAAATCCCACATGTATGTGATGTATAACCATTTGCATATGTTTATGGATTCACATTACTAGCATTTTATTGAGGATTTTTGCCTCTGAATTCATAAAAGATATTGGTCTATATTTTCCCTTCCAGTGATGTCTTTGCCTGTTTTTTTTAAATTAACATATAATGTATTATTTGCCCCAGGGGTACAGGTCTGTGAACCATTAGGCTTACATATTTCACAGTACTCACCATATCTTTGCCTGGTTTTGATATCAGGGTAATCCTGGCCTCATAGAATGAATTGGAAAATATTCCATCCTTTTTTATTTTTGAAAGTTTGTGAAGGTTAGGTATTAACTCTAAATATTTAATATTTAATGTTAATGTTTTAAATGGTTTAAATATTTTAAATGTTAAATGTTTTAAATGTTTAATTCACCAGTCAAGCCATGTGGGCCTGGGCTTTCCTTTGTGGGAAGTTTTAAAGTTACAAAGCTGGTATTTTAACTTGTTAAAGTCTATTCAGATTTTTCTCTGTTTTGTTGAGTTAGTTTAGGTAGTTTATGTCTTTTCAGGAATTTTTCCAATTTATCTCTCAAATTTGTTGGTATACAGTTTTATTTGTTATCCTTTTATATTTCTTCTTATTTCTGTAAAGTTCGTAGTTGTGTCCCTTCTTTTATTCTTGATTTTTGTAACTTAAGTCCTCCCTCTTCTTTCCTTAATAATAATAGTGTTTCCATTTTCTTGCTCAGAAGACCAACTTTTTGGTTTGTTGATTCAATTGTTTGTAAGTATCCTATTCTTATTTCTACTCTAAACTTTACTATTTCCTTTGTTCTTCTTGCTTTGGGTTCAGTTTCTTCTTTTCTCCAGTTCCCTTGATGTAAAATTAGGTTATTGACTTGATATCTTTCTTCCTTCTTCATATCAGCCTTCAAAGCTATAAATCTCCCTCTAAATACAACTTTAGCTGTATCATATACATTTTCTTTTTTATTAATATTTCAGTTTATTTTTTATTAAGTGTTTTATTTTAATTCCAGTATAGTTAACATACAATGTTATATTAGTTTCAGGTGTACAATATGATGATTGAACAATTCTATATATTTCTCAGTGCTCATCACAATTAGTGTACTCTTTAACCCCCTTCACCTACTTAACCCATCCTCCCACCTACCTCCCCTCTGGTAACCATTAGTTTGTTCTCTATAGCTAAGAGTCTGTTCCTTGGTTTGTCTCTGTCTCTCTCTCTTTTTCCTTTGCTCATTTGTTTCTTAAATTTCATGTATGAGTGAAATCACGTGGTATTTGTCTTTCTCTGACTGATATATTTCACTTAGCATTATACTCTCTAGCTCCATCCATGTTGTTGCAAATGGCAAGATTCCATTCTTTTTATGACCGAATATTCCATTTATAAATATACACACACCTCTTCTTTATATTATCATCAATAGATGGACAGATGGGCTGCTTCCATAGTTTGGCTATTATAAATAATGCTGCAATAAACACGGGGTACATGTGTCCCTTTGAATTAGTGTTTTTGTATTTTGGGGGTAAATGCCAGTAGTGTGATTACTGGATCATAGATAGTTCTATTTTTAACTTTAAGGAACCTCAATACTCTTTTCCACAGTGGCTGCACCAGTTTACATTCCCACCAGGGTTCCTTTTTCTTTACATCCTCACCAACCCTTGTTTCTTTTGTTTTTTATTTTAGCCATTATGACAGGTATGAGGTGATAACTCAGTGTAGCTTTGATATGCATTTCCCTAATAATGAGTGGTGTTGAGCATATTTTCATGTTTCAGTTGACCATCTGGATGTCTTGTTTGGAGAAATGTCTGTCCATGTCTTCTGTCCATTTTTAATTGGATTATTTGGGCTTTGGTGTTGAGTTGTATAAGTTCATATATATTTGGGTACTAAGCCTTTATTTTATATGTCATTTGCAAAGATCTTCTCCCATTCTGTCAGTTGTTTTTTGGTTTTGTTGATTATTTCCTTCACTGTGCAGGAGCATTTTATTTTGATGTAGTCCCAGTAGCTTTTATTTTAGCTTTTATTTCCCTTGCCACTGGGGAGAGTTCTAGAGAACTGTTGCTACATCCATGTCAGAGAAATTACCAACCGTGCTCTCTTCTAGGATTTTCATACTTTCAGGACTCTCATTTAGGTCTTTATTTCATTTCTAGTTTGTTTTTGTGTTAGGTGTAAGAAAGTAGTCCATTTTCCTTCTTTTGCATGCAGCTGGCCAGTTTTCCAACACCATTTGTTGAAGAGGCTGTCTTTTTTCCAGTAGATATTCTTTCCTTCTTTTTTGAAGATTAATTGACTGCATATTTGTAGGTTTATTTTTGGGTTTTCTCTTCTGCTCTGTTGAGCTATGTGTCTGTTTTTGTGCCAGTACTATACTGTTTTTATTACTACAGCTTTGTTGTTGTTGTTGTTGTTGTTGTTTTTTAAGCTTGGAAAATTTGCAATCATTTAATTTTCCAGCAAATGCCACCATTCCCAAAACCAGATACTTAAATTATTAGTGTTAAAAAAAGAAGTTATATTTAAAATCACATTATTTACAAAATTCAGTCCTTTCTGACCAACCATTATTTCGTGTAGATACCAAATTAAAAAAAAATATTTTGCAACCTCTAATCTTTTCAAGTAAACTTTAAAATAAAATGACATGATAAAATTTAAATATTCCTAATTTATTCAACAAATGCAGAATATCTAATATATGCTAAAAATTTAAATATTTTAATATTTTGTTTTAAGCATGCAGTACAAGAAGCACAATTTTTTTTTAATTTTATTTATTTATTTGTCAGAGAGAGAGAGGGAGAGAGAGAGCAAGCACAGGCAGACAGAATGGCAGGCAGAGGCAAAGGGAGAAGCAGGCTACCTGCTGAGCAAGGAGCCCGATGTGGGACTCAATCCCAGGTGGCTGGGATCATGACCTGAGCTGAAGGCAGCTGCTTAACCAACTAAGACACCCAGGCGTCCCAAGAAGCACAATTTTTTTTTTTGACTTGTGATTGTTTTTAATTATCTTAAGCCTTATCACATAATTTACAAATCTGTGCTGATGATGTATCTCCCATTTTAACCCTTCTAACGAGTTGGCAAAAGGACCATTACCAATCATACATATATGGTATTTCCACAGTTGTCTCTGAATAGCTATTTAGAAGACAATCCTGAATTATAACTTAGTCTGACTTAGTAGATAATTCACAAGCCATGTCTGCTGCTATATCCTGTCACACTGAATTTTAAAAGCATCTGACCTTAGATCATCTATAAAATGAGAAGTGTTAAATACTCTTTATTTAATATTATACATAAACCACACTAAAATGCCTTTCATTAAGCAAAAGGCAACATTTTAGATGCAGGAAATTTTAATTAAATTGGCATAGTTAAGGAAAAAAAAAAAGTGGACACTGCCAGCTTATCTTCAACCCTTGCCTTTAACAGGCTAATGAACACAACCTGAAACACAGCTCAGTCTTGCTGGTTCTAAGACAGTGAAGGGATTTCCTCAATATTTAAATATATTAATATAACCAGTTATATAAATCTAAATATAAAACAATCTCCTATAAGTTTAGAGATGGCATTTACCACCTCTGAAAAGTTGAACATTACTAATCAATTCCGATCATATTTTTAAAAGGGGAAAACTGACAGCACTTGCTGAACCAGAATTACTATCAAAGTTCAAAAAGCTGATCATATTCATTTAACCACAAGCCAACCTTATTTAAATCAGGACTGTCCAAAAGAAATATTCTATCGGCCATTCATGATCTGAATTCTGGTGTATGAGATCAATTGAACACATAAAAAAAAGTCATGAAACATTTTTGTTTTGCAATAAATAAGGCAATGGCCAATTATTACTCCTTAGTAGCTTTTTTGAGATAAGCTATCAAGGCTGCTCTTTCCCCTGTCTTCTTAATGCCAGCGAAGATCATTTTTGTCCCAGGGATGTACTTCTTGGGATTCTCCAAATACTCCATCAGTGTCTCCCCTCCCCAGGTGATGCCTTTATTCTTGTTGGCATCCGTGTAATAAAATCCAGGGGCCTGACCGGTCTTTCGGCCAAATAAACCATGGAGATTTGGCCCAGTCTTGTGCTTGCCTCCCTTTTCCACGGTATGGCACTGGGCACACTTCTGAACAAAAATCTTCTTGCCCTTCTCAACATCACCCATTTTTAAATCGCTCTTTCATAGCACGCGAAAGGAAGGTATCCGCTCGCAAACCGGACATCCCGCTCTCTCCAAGAAGCACAATTTTAAGTAATCTTTTTGAGTAGAACAGTAATCCTTAATTTGGAAGTTTCAGTTACTAAAATTTTTAGAAAAATTGTTATATTTTAAATAATGTATATATGTCTTTGGTGGGATATTATGGCTCTTGATAATTCGCTACAGAACATAATGAAGTACATTTTTTCTACTAAAAAAGATCATTTCAATCTTTGTGGTTCACATTGCTTTCTTTTTTTTAATCAAGATAGTGTTGTTATTGAGAAAACAGTGTTAACTTATCAACAAAAAAGTGTTTTCTTTGATTGAGTGAAGCAAACTCTATGTTTGAATAGTCTGAAAACCTATAGAGTCAAAGCATGCAAAGCCTAAGAAACTGAGTGACCTATATTGAAAAAATAATCACACCTGGGATCTGTGTTTCTTTGGACAGCAGGTAGTTGAGTCTTATGTTTGGGAGGGGGTTGTTTTGTTTCAGCATTTAAATACACACCAATATGCCTCGGCACATAATTTGCATATGAGCTCTATGGAAGATAATAGAATTGTCAGTGTTAAATTTACACAATATAATAACTGTATTTTATTTATGGAAGTGATACCCTACAGCTTTGTAATATAACTTTGTAATATAAGTCTGTAATTATGATACCTCCAGTTTTGTTTTTCTTTTTCAAGATTGCTTTGGCTACTTGGGGTCTTTTGTGGTTCTATACAAATTATAGGATTGTCTGTTCTAGTTCTGTGAAAAATGCTGTTGGTATTTTGATAGCAATTGCATTAAATGTGTAGATTGCTTTGGGCAGTATAGACATTTTAACCCTATTTCTTCTTCCAACCCACGAGCATGGAATGTCTTTTCACTTCTTTCCATTGTCTTGAAATTCTTTCATCAGTGTTTAATAGTTTTCAGAGTGCAGGTCTTTCACCTCTTTGATTAGGTTTATTCCTAAGTACTTTATTGTTTTGGGTGCAATTCTAAATGAGATTGTTTTCTTAATTTCATTTTCTGCTGCTTCATTATTATTAACATATAGGAATGCTACAGATTTTTTAAAGTTTTTTTTTATTCCTAAGTAATCTCTACACTCAGTGTGGGGCTTGAATTCATAACCCCAAGATTAAGAGTCACATGCATCCCCTATTGAGCCAGCCAAGGGCCCCTGAGTGCAGTCAATTTCTGTACGCTGGTTTTGTATCCTGCAACTTTACTGAATTCATTTATCAGTTCTGGTAGTTTTTTAGTGGAGTCTTTAGGGTTTTCTGTATATAATATCTTGTCTTCTGCAAATAGTGACAGTTTTAATTCTTCCTTAACAATTTGGATGCCTTTTATTTCTTTTTGTTGTCTGATTGCTGCGGCTAGGACTTCCAGTACTATGTTGAATAAAAGTGGCGAGAGTAGGACATCCTTGTCTTTTTTGTGACCTTTGGGGAAAAGTTCTTAGTTTTTCCCCATTGAGTATGATGTTTCCTGTGGGTTTTTTATATAACGGCTTTATTCTGTTGAGGTATGTTTCCTCTAATCCTACTTTGTTGAGGGTTTTTATCATTAATGGATGCTGTACTTTGTCAACTGCTCTTTCTGCATCTACTGAAATGATCATATGGTTTTTGTCCTTTCTCTTGTTGTGATGTTTCACATTAACTGATTTCTTATAAATTTTAGTGTGTTGTATTTTGTTCCATTTATTTCAAAGTACTTTCTAATTTCCCTTGTGATTTCTAACCTACTAGTTATTTAGGAGTATGTTGTTTAATTTCCACATATTTGTGAATTTCCCAACTTCCCTTCTATTATTGCTTCCTAGTTTATTCCATTGTGGTTGAAAACATGCTTTATTTGATTTAAATCTTTTAAAATTTACTGGGTATTTACCCCAAAGATACAGATGTAGAGAAAAGAAGGGCCATCTGTACCCCAATGTTCATAGCAGCAATGGCCACGGTCGCCAAACTGTGGAAAGAACCAAGATGCCCTTCAACAGATGAATGGATAAGGAAGATGTGGTCCATATACACTATGGAGTATTATGCCTCCATCAGAAAGGACGAATACCCAACTTTTGTAGCAACATGGACGGGACTGGAGGAGATTATGCTGAGTGAAATAAGTCAAGCAGAGAGAGTCAATTATCATATGGTTTCACTTATTTGTGGAGCATAACAAAAAGCATGGAGTTAGAGAGAAGGGGGTTGGGGTAAATTGGAAGGGGAGGTGAATCATGAGAGACTATGGACTCTGAAAAACAATCTGAGAGGTTTGAAGTGGCGGGGGGGGTGGGAGGTCGGGGTACCAGGTGGTGGGTATTTTAGACGGCACGGATTGCATGGAGCACTGGGTGTGGTGAAAAAATAATGATACTGTTATGCTGAAAATAAATAAATTAAAAAATAAATAAATAAATAAAATTTACTGACAGTTTGTTTATGGCCAACTATATAGTCTATCCTGGGGAATGTTCTATATGTACTTGAGAAGAAAGCATATTCTGCCTTTGTTGAGTGGAGTGTTTTAGAGATATCTGTTAGATCTAGTTGATTTATAGTGTTATTCAAGTCTTTTATGTCATTCTTGATTTTCTGCCTAGGTCTTCTATCCATTATTGAAAGTAGGGCATTAAAGTCTCCAACTATAGTTATTGAATTGTTTATTTCTTCTTTCATCACATGACCTTTCCAGAAGTCTCATCATCTTGTCTTTTGAAAGTATATATACTTTTAATTTTGATAAAGGTCATTTAACCAATTTTTTTCTTTAATGTTTTCTGCTTTTTTGTATCTTATCTAAGTTATCTTTTCCATCCTAAGATCACAAAAAACTTGCTCTTGCTCTTTGTTTTTATAAGTGTTACCATTTTAGCCTCTATATTCAGATTGATCTGGTTATTTCTAGTTTACTTTTGTATATGGTTTGAGGTAACAGTCAAAGTTTTTTTTCTTTTTATACATCCAGTTGCTCCAGTATTATTTATTGGAAATGTAATCCTTTCCCCCATTGAATTACCCTAATACATTTGTAAAAAAAAAATTAATTAAACATATACATATGGATCTATATCTGGATTCTCTATTGTATCCCACTTATCTGTATGTCTGTTGTTATGCTAAAACCATTCTGTCTTGACTAATGTAGCTCTGTTATACATCTTAAAATTAAGAATATAAATTCTACAACTTTATTCTCCTTTTTCAAAACCATTTTGGCTATTCTGATACTTTGAAATTTCATACTATTTTATTTTATTTTTTTATATTCTAAAAGAATTTCTTTTCACTTTTTTTTTTATTTTAAATTTTGGTAGTTAACATACAGTGCAATATTGGTTTCTGGAGTAGAATTCAGGGATTCGTTACTTACATACAACACCTAGTGCTCATCACAACAGTGCCTTTCACCCATCTAGCCATGCCCCCACGCATATCCTCATCAACCTTCATTTTGTTCTCTATCATTAACAGTCACTTATGGCTTCCTTCCCTCTCTCCCTTATCCCTCTTCCCATATGTTCATCTGTTTTCTTTCTGACTTAGCATAATACACTTAGCATAATACACTGTAGCTCCATCCACGTCATTGCAAATGGCAAGATTTCATTCTTTTTGATGTCTTCTTATCCATTCATCAGTTGATATAGCGGCATTATCAACAATACCCAAACTATGGAGAAAGCACAAATGTCCACATATATTTTAGAATCATCTCATTAAATTATACAAAGGAGGCCTATGATGTAAGAATAACATTAACATTAAATTCAAACCAAAATTACAGATAGGAGGGATAGAAAATCATTAATCTGGAATCAATCCTTCACCCTTTCTGTATAAAGTTCTGTATAAAGATGTGACTAAAACTGCAGACTCATAGCATTGTAGTGTAATGGGGCAGTGGGGTGAGGGGAGGGAGTGCGGTTCTGAAGCCCTTGTTTGGGACTCAATTCTGTCACATACATCATTTAAAAAATCCCTGAGTCTTGGTTTCTCCTGGACAGAAGTAATAATTTTGTCCATTCTTTTCTAGTTATATAAACTAACCCAAAATTTAGTTGTTTAAGCAATAACCAATTTATACTGTAGGACGAAATACTTTATAACTGGAGAAGCCTTGTGAAAACATAAGAGGTTATTACTGTTGATGTTCCAGGCTAATTTAATTTTTTTATAATTCTCACCTATTAAAGTAGAAAGGAGTAAAATAATGTCTTACAATGCACTAATGGCACAGTTCTCAGCTGTTGTATTCCTGGCCAATGTCTAACTGTCAGTATCCCATGTTCACTCTAAGATGTGAAATCACTCACCAAATAAACAAAAGGACATAAATGTCCTTCCCTCTCTCCAGATAAGGCAAACTATGGCAGGTCATTTCCCCTTGGAAAGAAAAATATGAAAACGATGTTGAGGCGAGATGACAGAAGGGAAATAGAGATAAGAGGAAATGTAGCCCATTCGTTCCTTCCCCACAAAGAACCATGGCTCCCAAGCTTTTCAGATCTTGTCAAATATTCCTGCATGGCTCACGGATGATCCAGGTTCTAGCCTCTCCCTCCCATTAACTTTTACTTCATCCTAGACAAGTCAGCTTCACCTCTTTGGGCTTCAATTTCCTTATTTTTTTCCAAGTTTAATTATGGTGTGGCTTACAAGTAAAAATTTTAAATATTTAAGAAATATAATGTGATATTTTACATTATGTATAAATTGTGAAATTATTACAGTATCAAGGTAATTAATATATACCTGTCCCTTCACATAGTTTTCATTTTGTTTGTGTGTAGTGAGAACATGTGAGATCTGCTTTTATAGCAAATCTCAAGCATACAGTGCATTATATTGTATCTTAGGTCTTCAGAAATTATTCATCTTATAACTGAAAGTTTATACCTTTTGGTCAATATCTCCCATTTTCTCCCATCCCCACACCAGCCTCTGATTACAACCTTTCTACTCTTACTATGAGTTCCACTTTTCTTAATTCCACATGTAAGTGACATTGTGTGATATTTATATTCCTGTATCTAGCTTATTTTATTTAGTGTAATGTCCTCCAGGCTCATCCATGTAGTGGCAAATGGCAGGATTTTCTTCTTTTTCAAGGCTGAATAATATCCCATTGTATATATTTATATATATTTATCGCATTTTCCTATCCATTCATCTCTCAACAGATACTTAGGTTGTTTCCATATCTCGACTACTGTGAACAATGCTTCAGTATAAAAGAGGAAATTTAACTAAGTCTATATGATTCCTTCCAGTTCTAAAATTTTATGACCCAAAGGTAGGAGTGGTAAGTCCCTATTAGTAAAGCAGCTTGCATACCCATCCCTAATATATGCATACTTATTTAGTTTCAAAAGGTACATATGCACACAATACTAGTATCTTACAGCAATGAACACACATATATGAAAAATTTGAAGGATGAGATTTTAAAATGAAATAATAGTTTAAATGTCTGAATAATTGGATACTTCATGCATCATCAGTATCTCTAGTCACAATATAGACTTTCTCAATAAGGATAATGAATGTGAGGGACACCTCGGTGGCTCAGTCGGTTAAGCATCTGCCTTCAGCTTAGGCCATGATCTCAGGGTCCTAGGATCGTGTCCTGCATTGGGCTCCTTGCTCAGCGGGGAGTTTGCTTCCCCCTCTTCTTGCCTTTCCCTGTGCTGTGTTCTCTCTCTGTCTCTAACAAATAAATAAATAAAATCTTTTTTTAAAAAAAGGATAATGAATGTGAATCCATTTTTCAGGTAGTATTCTTAATCTTAAAGATTTATATGTTGGTTTTGTGGCTGGGTTTTCTTTTTTCTCATGCTAGGAAAAAGAGGCATGACTGCCTGGCTATTTTCATGTTCATTGTCTCGCTATATTACTTAGCTGAGAGTCAGCAAATGACACCTGTGTTCTAAGACACAACAGTCAGAGAGGTAGAGATCAGAATAATAAGTAGTACACTAAATGGGCCTATGTACTGAAAAGAGTTAACATAACATGCCTAAGCTGCTGTCCTTGAGAACACCTACTTGCAGGGTTGGTTCTTGACTGGTATCTGGGAACGTAGATTTCAGGAGGGTTCCCACCCAAGATAATAAATGTGGCTCACTCTTCCAAATTGTTTATGCAAATAATGTAGTTTATGCTGAACATCTGTTCTTCTTCTGGAAGTCTGGAATTTAGGTATATGCTGGATAAAGAGTGTTATGTGATCAGCCCTCAAGAAAAATTCTGGGCATTGACTCTCTAATGTACTTCCCTGGTTGGCCACATTATAAATATATTGTCACATCTCGATGTTGAGGGAATTCAGAGTGTCCTGTGCAACTAAACTGGGAGCAGAGTTTTAGAAGCCTATGCCGGGTTTTCTCCAGATTTCACCCAATGTGCCTTTTCCCCTTGCTGATTGTGCTGTATATCCTTTGTCTGTAATAAATCAAAACCTTGACTCTGACACTCTGAGTCCTGTGTATCCTCCTAGAGAATAATTGAACCTCGCGTGGTCTTGGGGACCTCGTGACATGGCCTGCTAACAGTTCTTGACATAAACTTACCCCATACTGTAGGCCTCCCTTTTTTGGGTTATTTGAAAAGAAATAGCCTTTGTCAAATTTCATGTGTGAAAACAAAAATAAGGCCACATACTGTATCTTAAGAACAATAGCCAAATAAGGCAATACAAATCTATGCTATTATAATACCCATGCAAGTTTTGTTTTTCCATGACTTGAGCTTACTGTGTACACATTGGATTAACTCAATAAATACTTGCAAACTAAGTAACATACATTCTACAAATGCAATATGAAAATGGAATATTTTCCAAATTTTTTACAATTTTTCCAAATGTATAATTAAATCAGCTCTTAAATTAGCATTGGGGAAATTGGATACTTTTTAATTATGCTGCCAACTATCCTTTAGATGAACTAGATGCATTTTTGTCCAGACTTGCTCTAACACTGTCTAAAAATAAACATCTCTTACTCATTAATATGGACTTAATAATAAATAATGTTCCCTTTTATGAAATTACTTTGTATTTAGACTCTTTTAGATTGGTATATATTAAAGTACCTCTTAAATTAATTGAATTGGGGCACCTGGGTGGCTCAGTGGGTTAAGCCTCTGCCTTTGGCTCAGGTCATGATCTCGGGGTTCTGGGATCGAGTCCTGCATCGGGCTCTCTGCTCACTGGGGAGCAAGCTTCCCCCTGTCTCTCTGCCTGCCTCTCTGTCTACTTGTGATCTCTCTCTGTGCCAAATAAATAAATAAAATCTTCCAAAAAATTAATTGAATTATACCACCCTATTTGTAACCATGCTGGTGAAATAAGCATGAGACAATCCACATAAGATTAAACAGAACTCACAGGAATTACGTTGAATTTTGTTTTAAAAAGCCAATACCAAAAGATTACAAAGGTATGTTTCCATTTATACAGCATTCTTGAAATAACAAAATTATAGAGATGAAGAAAAGATTAGTGCTTGTCAGAGTTGGGACCTGGGGGAAGGAGGTGGGTGTAAAAGATAAACAGAATATGATTATTAATCAGGAATGTAGAAAGATGAAATCCTATATGTCACTTATTTTTAAAATATTTATCATTACACATTTGATCTTTTTCATTTCCAACCATATATAGTTTTCACCTTGGTGATGACCTTGCTGGGTGGGAAACATAATATCTTTAATACATGAGTTAAATCTAAGATGATGTTCAAATGGACTGCAGGTAACTGTTTATGTCAATAATAAATACAGTAGATTACTTTTAAAACCCATACTTTGGACTTTTTATTACAGATGCAATTGCTGACTTACCATAAATCAATGTGCTTAAAGTGCCATATGATATCAAATGTTTAGCTTAACAGCATAAAATTGAACCAAAACTGTAAAACATGTTTTATAGGTGCTATAAAATCCGGAGGCTGGAGGTCCCGCTTTTTTGCATTACTCTGATCTATCAAGTCCACTGAAAATTCCAGATAGCCAGTACACTTGGGAATTGCAAATTGGCTTTCAGAGTTTTACTCACTTTGGTTCTTATGACCTCCAGAGACTGCATGTTCTGTTTCCTAATATGAAGAGAGAAGCATAGGCTAGGATAGGACCCACAGACTTTAAACATTATATCCTTTAAGGTACTCTTCTGTTAGTCCATCTTGCTGATTCTGGCCTCATCCTCATCCCTCCACCCAAGCCCCTTGTGGGCACCTCTTTAACACCAGAAAAGAGGCTAATTTATACAGGGAGAAGGTATTCATTGCGTATCTCAAAATGTTTGTTTCTTTTTAAAAAAAAATTGTTTTTGCCAGTAGTGGACATTCATTCATTCAGCAAATTGAGTTATTCCTCCACTTTATGCATTGTTCTGTGGTTGAGCAATGGAGAAGAGGTAGAGTCAGTGAGGAAGTGAAGATGGAGAAATGTGAATGGATGTGAGGAACTTTCAAGGTACGGGGCAGTCAGACTTGGTGGTGAAAGTGGGTGAGAAAGAGAGAGAAGCTAGAGATGATGTCCATGTTCTTGGCTTGGCCACTGGGTAGATGGTGGTGCTGTTACCTGAGAGAAGAGTACAGAAAAGGAACTTGGGGCTGTGAAGAAGGGAGGATATATTGAATTTGAGATACTCATAGATAATCTGGTGACAATTTCCAATAGCAATTGGCTATATGATACAGATTAAAAAGCGTCACCTGTTGTAAACACCATCGATGGTGTGTTCTGTTGTTGTAAATCCAGTCCCTTCCATTATAAAACTGCGTATCTCATGGATCCCTTCAAAGAATTATCTGATTCATCCCTCCATCTTTATTTATCCATCCAGCCTTTAATTTTTAAGCTTAAACCATCTATTGCTCACCTTTTAGAACTTGGAAAGTCTGCTACTTTTCCTCTTCAATCTATGGACTCCATAACTGAAGGTAATACCATAGTATGTTATCAGAGATTGAGATCAATCAGTAAATAAGTCTATGACAGGTTAGTAAAGGGGCAAAGTAGAAAAATATAAAATGTATTAATCCAAAAAATGAAAAGAAAAATTAAAAATGTGACACAAAGTAGGTGGGTTAATTAGAAAAGAGTAAGAGTTTCTATAAACTCAACTAAGTCAATAATTAATGTAAATTGGCTAATCCAAGTAAAAAACTAAAACTGCAATATTGACTAAAAAACAATAGACACTCTTTTTATTGAAGTACAGTTGACACATGAATGTTACATTAGTTTCAGGTATTCAACATAATGATTTGACACTTCTATACATTATGCTATGCTCAGTGCAAGTGTAGCTCCCCTCTGTCAGCATAACAGCACTGACTGTTTCCTATGCTGTACCTTGCTGTACCTTTCATCCCCATGACTTATTCATTCTATAACTGGAAGCTTGTACCTCTCACTACCCTTTACCCATTTTGCCCACCCCCGCAACTCCCTCTCTCTGGAAGACACCAGTTGGTTTTCTGTATTTATGGGTCTGTTTCTGCTTTGTTTGTTCATTTGTTTTGTTTTTTAGATTCCACATACATCTGAAATCATATGATATTTGTTTTTCTCTGTTTGACTTATTTCACTTAGCATAATAATACTTCTAGGTCCATTTATGTTTTTGCAAATGACAAGATTTCATTCTTTTTGATGTCTGAGTAATACGATTATACGTACTATATGTATATGATTATACATATAATATGTATATATGTACATATAATATGTATATAATATGTATGTATATATATATATGTGTACACATCCCTCTTTTTTATCCTTTCATCTATCAGTGGACACTTAGGTTGCTTCCATATCTTGATTATTATAAATAATGCTGCAATGAACATAAGGGTGCATATATCTTCTTGAATTAAAGTTCTCTTTTTCTTTGGGTGAATACCCAGTAGTGGAATTCCTGGATCATACGGTTTTTCTCTTTTTAGTTTTGGGGGGAACCTCCATTCCCTTCTCCACAGTAGCTGTATTTATTTACATTGCCACCATCAAAGTGCCAGAGTTTCTTTTTCTTCACATCCTCACTGACTCTTGTTACATCTTGTCTTTGATTCTAGCCAGTCTGACAGGTGTGAGGTGATATCTCATGTGGTTTTGATGTACATTTTCCTGATGATGAGTGATGCGGAGCATCTTTTCTTTTGTCTGTTTGCCATCTGCATAATGTCTTCTTTGGAAGAATGTCCATTCAGGTGTTCTGCCCATTTTAAATTGGACTATTTGGGTTTTCCATATAAAGAATCATGTCATCTGCGAAGAGAGAGAGTTTGACTTCTTCGTTGCCAATTTGGATACCTTTTATTTCTCTTTGTTGTCTGATTACTGTTGCTAGGACTTCCCTATGACCCTGCAATTGCACTCCTGGGTATTTACCCCAAAGATACAGATGTCGTGAAAAGAAGGGCCCAATGTTTATAGCAGGAATGGTCACAGTTGCCAAACTGTGGAAAGAACCAAGATGCCCTTCAGTGGACGAATGGATAAGGAAGATGTGGTCCATATACACTATGGAGTATTATGCCTCCATCAGAAAAGATGAATACCCAACTTTTGTAGCAACATGGATGGGACTGGAAGAGATTATGCTGAGTGAAATAAGTCAAACAGAGAGAGTCAATTATCATATGGTTTCACTTATTTGTGGAGCATAACAAATAGCATGGAGGATATGGGGAGTTAGAGAGGAGAAGGGAGTTGGGGGAAATTGGAAGGGGAGGTGAGCCATGAGAGACTATGGACTCTGAAAAACAATCTGAGGGGTTTGAAGTGGCGGGTGGCTGGGAGGTTGGGGTACCAGGTGGTGGGTATTATAGAGGGTACGGATGCATGGAGCACTGGGTGTGGTGAAAAAATAATGAATACTGTTATGCTGAAAAGAAAATGGACTATTTGGGTTTGGTTTTGTATGTGTGTTTTGTGTGTGTGTGTGTGTGTGTGTGTGTGTGTGTGTGTGTGTTGAGTTGTGGAAGTTCTTTATATATTTTGGATGTTAACCCCTTTATTGGATATCTCATTTACAAATATCTTCTCCCAGTCAGTAGGCTGGCTTTTTGCTTTGTTGATGGTTTCCTTCTCTAGGCAAAAGCTCAGTTTGACTTAGTCACATTTGTTTATTTTAGCTTTTCTTTCCCTTGCCTGAGGAGACATGGCTAGAAAAATGTCCCTAAGGCCAATGTCAGAGAGATTACTATGTTTTGTTCTAGAAATTTTATGGTTTCTGGTATCACATTTAGGTTCTTTTTTACTTATTTATTTATTAAATTTCTTTTCAGTGTTCCATAATTCATTGTTTATGCACCACACTCAGTGCTCCATGCAATACATGCCCTCCATATACCCACCATCAGGCTCACCCAACTTCCCACCCACCCCGCCCCTTCAGAACCCTCAGATTGTTTTTCAAAGTCCATAGTCTCTTATAGTTCACATTTAGGTTCTTAAACCATTTTATCTGCACTTATTTTAGTGTGTGGTGTAAGTTGTGGTCCAGTTTCATTCTTCTGCATGTAGCTGTCCAGTTTTGTTAACATCACTTATTGAAGAGATTGTCTTTCCCCTGTTGTATCTTGCCTCCTTTGTCATAGATTAACTCACCACGTAAGTGTGGGTTTATGTCTGGACTGGCTGTTCTGTTCCTGCATCTATGTGTCTTTGTGTCAGTACCATAACTGCTTTGATTACTGCAGCTTTGTAGTGTATCTTGAAATCCGGGGTTGTGATACTTCCAGTTTTCTTCTTCTTTCTTAAGATCACTTTAACTCTTTGGAGTATTTTGTGATTCCATACAAATTTTAGAATTTTTTTCTAATTCTTGTGGAAAATGCTGTTGATATTTTGACAGAGATTGCATTGAATCTGTAGATTGCTTTGGATCTGGTTGCTCTTTTAAACCATGACTTTTTTTTTTCTGTGCCCCAGGGTGACCAGGGCTAGTATGGGCTGGGGACTTAGGGGTTGCTGAGGTGACAGACTGGCTATGGCACCTGGACCCTGCTCGCTTCTGCACTGTCAAGGTGGAAAGGGAACATAAACTGTGGTGCTCACCAGCTCCCCTGAACCTGAAAGAGTTCCAGAATCTCCCCTGTCATTTGCCAAGGTTCTAGGGATGGTTGCTTTATATTCTAGTTGCAGCATTTTTTTCTGTGCTTCAAAGCAGATGAATTTACTCATGGTCCCTAGGTACTGTCCTTCCTCGCTGCAGTTCATGGCATCAGGCATGGGGGTTTCCTTCATTACTGTCTCCATCTCTCTTGCCATTCTCTATGTGGTCTCTATCTTTGGTTGTGCACAAGCTGTTAGGTCAGTGCCCAGTTCTTTTTCAGGAGGAATAGCTCTATAAATAGAGCATGTGTCCATGGAGGTGTTAAGTTTAGGGCCTTCCTAAGTCACCATGTGGGACCCTCCCACTCAACCATAGAGACATTTTAAATATAAAAACAAAGAAATATTGAAACTGAGAGATTGGAAAAAGAGTCACTATGTAAACATTCACCCCAAGGAGCTAGTATAGCTATCCTAATATCAGACAGAGTAAATTGTGAGGCAAAAAGCATCACCCAAGAGAAAGAGGGACCCTTTATGATGATCAGGGAGTCAGTCCAATAGAAAAATAGCACAATCTCAAATTCTTGCACATCCAATAACTTAGCTTCAAAATACAAAAAGTTAAAAAAAAGACATATCTGAAATTGACGGAGGGAAATCATTGATCAAGTTCAAAACTGATCTGGAGAGTAAGTTACTACTAATTACACATTTGCCCAACTTTAACCTTCAAAGGATTTGCACCATCATTTTGGGGTATCTCCTCTCCCACTGCTTCCCTGACTTGGGGTTTTGGCTCTGGAGTTCACCCACTTCCTTTCACCCAAGGGGGAAAAAAGCCTCCCCTTACTTTTCTGTAATCCCTGGGACCGCCCTTAGGGACTAGTTACTTCTGTCTCCCTAGAATTCTTTGTACTTCAGCTATCTCTGTAGGATGCTGTATAATGTGCCTCTAGTGGTTCAGGAAGTAAACTCAGTCTCTCTTGCTGAGGGTAGGACTGGGGGGATGGGTGAAACAATGGGCAGACTGTCATTAACAAACCTAGAAACTACTATCTTGAGATACTAATTTGTGGAGTTCCCCCCCACACACTTCCTTATACAATAAGCAAGTAGTGCCATGGAAGAGTAAAATTAATAGAGAGGGATTGACAGAGCTGAGAACAGTTCATGCTGAGCTTTGGGACTCTGAAATAGCTTTTGGGAATCAAAAAGTGAGGTTTGAGTCAGGAAGCACTTGAAGAAACATGGAGCAAGGAGAGAGACTAGAGGAATTGCCAGACAACCACATCCCAGTGCCACATTACCACTTCTTCCCCCAGGAGGCCCTCAGCAGACTACGTACTCCTGGAGGCGTTTGCCAAGCCCCTTCCATACTCTCCTAGATTGTCATCCTTTCTACTTCAGTGTTTTAGGGTTCTCATGGGCCGCATATATATGTTAGGAATACTTTCAGCTGCAAGCAACAAAAAAATAAAATTAGCAGTACCTTAAACATTAGAGGTTTATTTTTACATGTAATAAAAAGGCTAGGGGTGGGCAGTTGCTCTGTAAAACTACAGATTTCCCCAAGAATGCTGAGAACAGGATTCAATTAGTTCTGGAGTGATCTCCAGGGATATATAATTCTAGACTCTTCCCGACTGATCCTAATTTGCAACCAAATGTGGGAGTCACTCTTTCCTAGTTAACTGCACCTGCTGTGCTACCCCCTTTTCTCAGTTTTCAGAGTCCTTTAGCTTCCAAAGGAGTCAGCAGCACTACCAGTGAACACTTGATTCATTTATTCATTCAAATGGTTAACAAACAGTAATTGTTCACTTTTTATATGACAGACACCAGTTCTATGAGAGGTTGTGAACTGGGCTTAGAAACATGAAGATTTATTAACATTCTCAAAGTAGGTAGAATTTCTACAGAATCTATTTTAAGAACTTTTCTTTTCCCGTTGAGGAAAGATGGGGTAATTATCCAAGTAAACATGATGTATTAAACACCTTTTTTGTCTCCATTTCCTCTCAAAACCTCTTCCCACAATAGAAAGATTTTGTTGAAGGCAACAAGAATGGAAAGAGAGATGTGAACACATCTCCCTTGGCAATTGAAAAACAGATAACTGGTGATGAGTAACTCAGACTGTGTGGGGGGTGCAGAGAGGATGCAGGAAGCTAACAGATTGGCCCCATAGAGCTTCTGAAAGGCACAGGATTGGAGGTACAAGGAACTGTTCCAGAGCTGGGGTGTTGGTTAAAAGCCTATACTAAATGCAGGGAGATCCCTAGATCCCTCCCCGACCTACCCCATGAGGCATGTCCATCGTCCAACAGAAAACATACTGGAGAAGGAGACTGAGAGCTAGTCAGCATTCTGAATGAATGGTGAGAACCACTAGTAACTTTTCCCCCAGTGCTTCTGAGAATCCTGGTGGCCTAGCTTAGACACCTGAGGCAGCAGCCTAGGGGAACTGAGTTCTTCAAAGAAAAATTTATAGACAGTGATTACTGGGAATCCTAATCAAACATAGAAATTCAGAGAAAACTGAGACAGCACAAAGAGCAGAATAAGTTGTCAGGAAAATTGTATCTTCAGGGAGGTAATAAAAGATAATTCTGTCAACAAAAAAGGAATAGATGGGCTCATAGGAAAAAATGAGTTCTCAGTTTAAAAAAAAAATAAAAGCAGAAAAAAAATTTCAGTAGAATTCAAGCATGCTTTAAGTGAAACTACCTGCGGGTGTATTCCACCAAAAAGAGGGACTAAATCAGGAAAAAAGAAGACATGGGATTCAAGAAAAAGGAATCCAATTCAAAGAAGTTGGATAACACATCAGAGCAGGAAGCCAGTGGGCTCCAGAGGGAATATGTTAAAAATTTAAAAATCAACAGAATACTTGACATACTTTAGTTATTCTTTTAAAGATTTATTTACTTATTTTAGAGGAGGGGGATGAGGGGCAGGGAGAGAGAATCTTCAAGCAGACTCCCCACTGAGCACAGAGCCTGATGCAGGGCTTAATCCAATGACCCTAAGATCATGACCTAAACCAAAACCAAGACTTGGACCCTTAACCAACTGAGCCATCAAGGCGCCCCAAATTTGAACTATTAAGAGAAGGTTAACATTTCTGGCAAAGAGTTGAAGGAACATTAGGGATAGGTATAAATCAAAACTTAAGATAATTTTGTACTCGAGGGAGGGGAAAAAAAGTTGCATAACAAAGGAAACATTATTAGTGCATGTTGCACGACTTAACTGGGGAATATATTTACAATAATCAAAACAGTGTTAACTTTGAATACTGATTTAACCAAATATTATGATATATTTATGTTGGAAGAATGAGGAGAACAAGGGTGCTGAATCTTCGTCTTTTATAGGAGGAAGTCAAGAGTTTAACTCTGAAAAGTCAATAGGGAAGCATATTATTTAGATGCATGGAAGAAAGATCCAGAAGAAAGCAGCTTAGCCAGTTGAAAGTGACACTTCCATGTCTCTGATGAGTAGGGCCATGTGGGAAATGGTAGTCTGTCAAACCACAGGGAATTTTTCCAGTCAACAAATCCCAGACTTTTGTGATTCTTTCCCCCTAGTTCACTGGGTTCAGCCAGAGTCCTCCCTTGAGGTTTGCCAAGTGTAAGCTCTAAGGAACACACAAACACACACAATGAACTTTATCTGAACTTTGTTCATCCTTTTTTTCTGAGCCAAAATTGTCATAACAAATAGGGAAAGGGCCAGAGCCCACACAGATAAGTGGGGTGTTAGTGCAGCAGGTCTGTTTTCTGAGCCTCTTGCATCTGTGTTTCCTATCAACATGAACTCTGAGTGGCTTCACTAGCCATCCCAAATACCAGGCACTCAGTACACGTTTGAATGAACGAATGAATGAACGAATGGACAACAAATGAACCCATTATTTTTCATACATTATGAATGCCTACAAGCCAGGACCAACACTATCTTCCCTCTAATGCTTTTTTCTGATTCACTCAGATTTAATGGCCTATTGTGTGTGTTGTTATATGAAGTAGTCACCTCTAATGTACGAGGAACCTCCTGCCTTCAAAGATTACAGTCTGTTTGGGGAGGCAAAATGTGAATAAACAAGTTTAAGCATACAGCCACGGATAGCTGAGCAGAGGGTGCAAAGAAGCTACTATGGGATTTGAGCTCATATGGGATATGGCTCTGGCTCAGGGAGGCGTGACTTTCCCAGTACTGGCTGCAAAATCCCTAGGGTGGTTTCCAAGCATTTTGCTCACAGTGGAGCTGGGAAATGGGAAGATGGGAAGAAAGTGTCATACCAAGTAACACTCTTGTTGACAAAAGTCAGCAAAGCACAGATTTGGTTGGTATCCCACAAGCATTCTCATATTTGCTTTAGTACTTTCCCTCTAAAGAAGAAAAATAACAGTTCCTCTGGTGATGAAATCTCACCAGTCTTTCCCTCCCATCATGAGAGAGGTACCACTGTTTGCCTGCTCTGCTCCCTCCATGACTGCAGATGTCAACTGATTTCCCCCATTTGGGTATTTCTTCCCACTGGAACAATGATCAAAGACTTTTTTTTAAAGATTTTATTTATTTATTTGACATAGATGGGGAGAGCACAAGCAGGGGGGAACAGCAGGCAGAAGGAGAAGGACTCCCCACTGAGCAGGGAGAGTGATGTGGGACTCGATCTCAGGACCCTAGGATCATGACCTGAGCCAAGGCAGATGCTTTGCTGACTGAGCCACCCAGGCGCCCCCAAATGATCAAACCATTATACAGGAGTAGCTAAGAGAACTTTCACTGCTTTGGGCTTCTTTTGTTGTTTTCTAGTTCTGGAACTCTTTGTCTCAACTCCTATGTTCTCCTGTGGCACCACATTCATGGCCAGCCCCACCAATTCACGTGAGAGTAGCCCGTTCCATTTTCTAGGAGGAATATCCTGATAGAGCAGAACTCTTTCTCTTACTCTGCACTTCAGATTTAGAGGTTCAGACCTCAAAACACAAAGTCTTTATTTCTTTAGCTCTGGCTGCTTTACTTTTATTTACTTGTATAGAATATCCAGAGATGCAGTATTCTTTCAGTTTTGTAAATAATTCTTTTTAGCAAAATGCACACCTTTGGCATTTAAATGTCCCTGCCTTTGGGAAATAAGGTAATTACAAGAGGAGTTGAACCTTTAAAAGTTCCTTAAGCTCTATAGGATGGTTCCTTCTGTGTGTGTAGAGTGCTCAGTTCTAACTATGTGCATCCAGAACAGAGCCTGGCATAGAGAATTCTCTGGATAAATGTTTTTAGATGAATGAAAAATCAGAACCTTTCATCTGATGGCCATAAGGTCATCCCACCATAGTATGAAAGTGTTAGACAGTTCTATTTTGTGTTCTCTTCAAATCTACATGGCCATCCTGCAAACCCACATAGATTCTACCTATTTTGTTTGAGGCTGCTCTGGGAACCAGCTTATGATGATTAATCTAGTGCCTATATATCTCAAGTGTAAGGGAAAAGGACTCTGTCCTGGCTCTTTCCAAATAATCTTTTTCATAAGGCCAGCTCTAGGATGACAGGGCTGTAGCTACCACTTTGCATGAACTGTACAGGCCATTAGCATGGTTTATCACATAGAAAAATCTCTGTGTAGGAGAAAGCAGCTGGAGGTTTCACCTTAGAATTCACAGGAGGAAGGTCCCAAAAACCTGCCCCAGTCATGCTCCATTTAAGGATTCTGCTGTGGGGGCTAAGCACCTACAGTGGGAAATGACAGACATGATCTGTGCTTTTAAGGAATTTGCAATCTCATAGAAGAGGCCAGAAGTTAGAGTCTGTGAGGCACCTGAGGTGCACTTGTCCCAGACAACCACAGAGAGTGTCCTCCAAGAACTAAAACCAGGCCAAAGCAGGTGGACAACAAGAGTGTTCCAGCAGGGGAACAGCAGGTGTTAAGGCTCATAGGTGAGAAATGCTGTAATGTATTGGCCTAAGCCTGGAATAGAGAAAGCAACAGGAAGAAGCAGCTGCAGATGAAAAGGGTGAGGGAAACAGTGAGCAGATCACACAGGAATCATGTTAGGAGATTTGAGCTTTATCTTGAGAGTAATGGGAAGTCATTGAAGTATTTCAAGCTGATTAGAAACATAATTATATTTGCTATTTAGAAATATCAGATAGTGGGGCACCTGGGTGGCTCAGTGGGTTAAGCTGCCTTCGGCTCAGGTCATGATCTCAGGGTCCTGGGATCGAGTCCCGCATCGTGCTCTCTGCTCAGCAGGGAGCCTGCTTCCTTCTCTCTCTCTCTCTGCCTGCCTCTCAGTGTACTTGTAATTTCTCTCTGTCAAATAAATAAATAAAATCTTTAAAAAAAAAATATCAGATAGTGATTTAAACCAGCAGAGCAGAAGTAGAGATAAAGAAAAGCAACAGAATTTAACAGTCTCTAAGGAGACAATATATGGGGGGGGGGGGGGCTGGATAAATTGGATGAGAAGCAGGGGAAGTCAGGATGAAGCTGCAGGCTCCCAGAATTAACAGCTGGGTGAATGGAGATGCCATTCCCTGACCTAGAGCTCACAGAGGAAGAACAGATTTGGAGAATGTAGGAAGATGATTGATTCAGTTTGAACCAGTTGAATTTGAGTTACATGTAGGAAAGCCAAGTATAGATAAATAGATAAATGTCTATTAGATGGTTATGTATTTGGGTGCAGAGTTCATCAGAGAATGTGGGCTGAAGACAAGGATTTATTTGGACAGCATCAGCACAAAGATGGCAACAAAAACCGTGGAAGTGGATGAGAGTGTGTAAAAGGAGAAGAGAAAACAAGAACAAAACCCTGAGGAGCACTAATATTTAAAGGCAAGATTTAAAAAAGAGAGAGGATGGGGCGCCTGGGTGGCTCAGTGGGTTAAAGCCTCTGCCTTCGGCTCGGGTCGTGGTCCCAGGGTCCTGGGATCGAGCCCCACGTTGGGCTCTCTGCTCGGTGGGGAGCCTGCTTTCACCTCTCTCTCTCTGCCTGTCTCTCTGCCTACCTGTGATATCTCTGTCAAATAAATAAATAAAATCTTTTTTAAAAAGAGAGAGAGAGAGGAATCTATAGCATAGATTGAGAGGAAAGAGCCAGAGAATTGGGAGAAAACCCAGGGATGTGGAGTCAAAGAAACAAGAGAGCTAGAGTTATAGGTGTGGGTGGACAGCATTGTCCAGTGATGCTGAGAGATTAAGCAGCATAAAGGTGGAAAAGTATGTGTTGGATTTAGCAGCAAAGCTGTTGTTGTGAGTTGAATTCTGTCCCCCAAAATTCATACGTTGTTTAACCCCTAGTACCTCAGAGTGTGACTGTGTTTGGAAATAGGATCTTTAAAGAGATAATTAAGTTAAAATGAGGTCATATGGGTGGGGTTTAATCCAATATGACTGGTGTCCTTTTAAAAAGATATTAGGTCACAGACACACAGAAGGAAGACTATGTGAAGACAAAAGGAGAAGGCAGCCATCTTCAAGCAAAGGAGAGGTCTCAGAAGAAACCCACCCTCCCAACACTTTGATCTTGGACTGCCAACTTGCACAACTATGAGAAACTAAATTTCTGTTGTGTAAGCCACCCAGTCTATGGTATGTTGTGGTGGCAGCCCTTGCAAACAAACATAGCAGTCGTGGTGACTTTGATGAGAGGTGCTGCTTTGAGAATAGCATGATGGGATTTGAGGCAACAGGAATCAAGGAGTGAGCAAGAGAAAATGTCCAGTAATTATAGAAAATATTTAAAAACTCTGTGAAGGGAAAGAGCAGGCATGGGTGATACCTGAAGGAGGCTGTAGGTTAATGGAGGGGAATTGACTAGTTAGTTGCTGAATTAGTTCGTTGATTTTAAAGTGATATAACTAGTCATTAATAGGTCTCCAACTGAAAAATCAGAGCACATTTCAAGAAGGTCAGTTTGCGATTCCAAGGCCAGAATTTAACTAAGACCAAGCCAACACATCCATTCTGGTCAGGTCCCTAGAGCAGCACTCTCGGATTAAGTAGCCACTGGATGCATGTACTTATTGAAATTGAAAATAATTACAATTGAATAAAATTTACAATTCAGTACCTCAGTCATACTTGCCCCCTTTCAGTTGTTCAATGGCGGCAAATGGCTAGTGGCTGCCATATTAGGCAGTACAGATATCATTGGACATTTCCATCATCATAGAAAAGTCAATTGCCAATGCTGCCCCAGAGTTATTTAAATTGTTATTAAGTGAAGGGCTGATGCAAGCTCCATTGTTGTCACATGGTACAGTTTATTTTTTTTTTTAAGATTTTATTTATTTATTTGACAGACAGGGATCACAAGTAGGCAGAGACACAGGCAGAGAGGAGGAAGCAGGCCCCCTGCCGAGCAGAGAGCCCGATGTGGGGCTCGATCCCAGGACCCTGAGATCATGACCTGAGCCGAAGGCAGAGGATTAACCCACTGAGCCACCCAGGCGCCCCACATGGTACAGTTTAAATGAATGGGGGAAGGTCAGCAAGAGATTGAATATTGTTCCCAAGTCATGTGTCCTTCAAGAAAGATATGCTTAGGCTAGACACAGATGGACACAGCCATCCTTATGCTCCAGAACAGAGAACCCCTGTGGCTCTTTTTTGCTGTGGACTTTGAGATTGAGAGCAGGTAGTAGAACCTGACTGAGGGTATGGCTGGAGAATTTTGTGGTCAGAAAGCCTGGTAGTGGAGATAACCTCCTACCAGCTGACTGGAGGTCCCTCTGCTGGGAGCCAGGAAGAAAATTGAGCCATGAAAGTCCCATGAAACTGCTTCACTGAGTAGCTTGTTGCCAGGAACCAAAAAATACCCTAAAAGGTCATCCAAGGTACAAGCCTACTTGGGTCTCCTCACTAAGTCTCTTTATGTTACACCAGGATTAATTTCCCTGGAATTCCCAAGCAATGTAACTGTCACTAGAAAGGGTGAACTAGTTTATTTTTCTTTAAGCATTCTACTGGTACCTGTTGTTGTTGTTGTTGTTAAAATTGATTTATTTGTTCCTTTTCTTTTTTTTAATTAAATTTTTTTATTTTTTTATAAACATAAAATGTATTTTTATCCCTAGGGGTACAGGTCTGTGAATCACCAGGTTTACACACTTCACAGCACTCACCATAGCACATACCCTCCCCAATGTCTATAACCCCACCCCCTCTCCCGGCCCCCTCCCCCCAGCAACCCTCAGTTTGTTTTGTGAGATAAAGAGTCACTTATGATTTGTCTCCCTCCTGATCCCTTCTTCTTTCATTTATTCATTTCCTACCCCCCAAACCCCCCACACTGCAGCTCCACTTCCTCATATCAGGGAGGTCGTATGATAGTTGTCTTTCTCTGATTGACTTATTTCGCTAAGCATAATACCCTCGAGTTCCATCCACATCTTCACAAATGGCAAGATTTCATTTCTTTTGATGGCTGCATAGTATTCCATTGTGTATATATACCACATCTTCTTGATCCATTCATCTGTTGATGGACATCTAGGTTCTTTCCATAGTTTGGCTATTGTGGACATTGCTGCTATAAACATTCAGGTGCATGTGCCCCTTCGGATCACTACATTTGTATCTTTAGGGTAAATACCCAGTAGTGCAATTGCTGGCTTGTAGGGCAGCTCTATTTTCAACTTTATGAGGAACCTCCATGCTGTTTTCCAGAGTGGTTGCACCAGCTTGCATTCCCACCAACAGGGTAGGAGGGTTCTCCTTTCTCCACATCCTCGCCAGCATCTGTCATTTCCTGACTTGTTAATTTTAGCCTTTCTGACTGTTGGCCATCTGGATGTCTTCTTTGCAGAAATGTCTGTTCATGTCCTCTGCCCATTTCTTGATTGGATTATTTGTTCTTTGGGTGTTGAGTTTGCTAAGCTTCTTTATAGATTTTGGATACTAGCCCTTTATCTGATATGTCATTTGCAAATATCTTCTCCCATTCTGTCAGTTGTTTTTTGGTTTTGTTAGCTGTTTCCTTTGCTGTGCAAAACTTTTGATCTTGTGGAAATCCCAATAGTTCATTTTTGCCCTTGCTTCCCTTGCCTTTGGCAATGTTCCGAGGAAGAAGCAGTTGCTGCGGCTGAGGTCAAAGAGGTTGCTGCCTGTGTTCTCCTCAAGGATTTTGATGGATTCCTTTCTCACATTGAGGTCCTTCATCCATTTTGAGTCTATTTTCATATGTGGTGTAAAGAAATAGTCCAATTTCATTTTTCTGCATGTGGCTGTCCAATTTTCCCAACACCATTTATTGAAGAGGCTGTCTTTTTTCCATTGGACATTCTTTCCTGCTTTGTCAAAGATTAGTTGACCTTAGATTTGAGGGTCTATTTCTGGGCTCTCTATTCTGTTCCATTGATCTATGTGTCTGTTTTTGTGCCAGTACCATGCTGTCTTGATGATGACAGCTTTGTAATAGAGCTTGAAGTCCGGAATTGTGATGCTACCAACTTTGGCTTTCTTTTTCAATATTCCTTTGGCTATTCAAGGTCTTTTCTGGTTCCATATAAATTTTAGTATTATTTGTTCCATTTCTTTGAAAAAATGGATGGGATTTTGATAGGGATTGCATTAAATGTGTATATTGCTTTAGGTAGCATAGACATTTTCACAATATTTATTCTTCTAATCCAGGAGCATGGAACATTTTTCCATTTCCTTGTGTCTTCCTCAATTTCTTTCATGAGTGCTTTATAGTTTTCTGAGTATAGATTCTTTGCCTCTTTGGTTAGGTTTATTCCTAAGTATCTTATGATTTAGGGTGCAATTGTAAATGGGATTGACTCCTTAATTTCTTTTTCTTCTGCCTTGTTGTTGGTGTAGAGAAATGCAACTGATTTCTGTGCATTGATTTTATATCCTGACATTTTACTGAATTCCTGTACAAGTTCTAGCAGTTTTGGGGTGGAGCCTTTTGGGTTTTCCACATATAGTATCATATCATCTGCAAAAAGTGATAGTTTGACTTCTCCTTTGCCCATTTGGATGCCTTTAATTTCTTCTTGTTGTCTGATTGCTGAGGCTAGGACTTGTAGTACTATGTTGAATAGCAGTGGTGATAATGGACATCCCTGCCGTGTTCCTGACCTTAGCGGAAAAGCTTTCAGTTTTTCTCCATTGAGAAGGATATTTGCAGGGGATTATTCATAGATGGCTTTGATGATATTGAGGTATGTGCCCTCTATCCCTACACTTCGAAGAGTTTTGATCAGGAAGGGATGCTGTACTTTGTCAAATGATTTTTCAGCATCTATTGAAAGTATCATATAGTTCTTGTTCTTTCTTTTATTAATGTATTGTATCACATTGATTGATTGATTTGCGGATGTTGAACCAAACTTGCAGCCCTGAATAATCCCACTTGGTCGTGGTGAATACTCTTTTTAATGTACTGTTGGATCCTATTGGCTAATATTTTGGTGAGAATTTTTGCATCTGTGTTCATCAAGGATATTGGTCTCTAATTCTCTTTTTTGATGGAATCCTTGTCTGGTTTTGGGATCAAGGGGATTCTGGACTCCTAAAATGAGTTTGGAAGTTTTCCTTCCATTTCTATTTTTTGGAACAGTTTCAGGAGAATAGGAATTAGTTCTCCTTTAAATGTTTGGTAGAATTCCCCGGGAAGCCATCTGGCCCTGGGCTTTTGTTTTTTTTGGAGATTTTTGATGACTGTTTCAATCTCCTTACTGGTTAAGGGTCTGTTCAGGTTTTCTATTTCTTCCTGGTTCAGTTGTGGTAGTTTATGTGTCTCCAGGAATGCATCCATTTCTTCCAGATTGTCAAATTTGTTGCCATCGAGTTGTTCATAATGTGTTCTTATAATTGTTTGTATTTCTTTAGTGTTGGTTGTGATCTCTCCTCTTTCATTCATGATTTTATTTATTTAGGTCCTTTCTCTTTTCTTTTTGATAAGTCTGGCCAGGGGTTTATCAATCTTATTAATTCTTTCAAAAAACCAGCTCCTAGTTTCATTGATTTGTTCTATTTTTTTTTTTTTTGTTTCTATTTCATTCATTTTTACTCTGATCTTTATGATTTCTCTTCTCCTACTGGCTTTCTTTGTTGTTCTTTCTCTAGGTCCTTTAGGTGTAGGGTTAGGTTGTGTATTTGAGACGTTTCTTATTTCTTGAGAAAGGCTTGTACCACTATATATTTTCCTCGCAGGACTGCCTTTGCTGTGTCCCACAGATTTTGAACCGTTGTGTTTTCATTATCATTTATTTCCATGAATTTTTTCAATTCTTCTTTAATTTCCTGGTTGACCCATTCATTCTTCAGAAGGATGCTGTTTAGCCTCCATGTATTTGGGTTCTTTCCAACTTTCCTCTTGTGATTGAGTTCTAGCTTCAGAGCATTGTGGTCTGAAAATATGCAGGGAATGATCACAATCTTTTGATACTGGTTGAGACCTGATTTGTGACTCAGGATGTGATCTATTCTGCAGAATGTTCCATGTGCACTAGAGAAGAATGTGTATTCTGTTGCTTTGGGATGAAATGTTCTGAATATATCTGGGATGTCCACCTGGTCCAGTGTGTCATCTAAGGCCTTTGTTTCCTTGTTGATCTTTTGCTTGGATGATCTATCCATTTCAGTGAGGGGAGTGTTAAAGTTCCCTACTATTATTGTATTATTGTCGATGTATTTCTTTTATTTTTTTATCGATTGGTTTATATAGTTGTTTGCTCCCATGTTAGGGGCATAGATATTTAAAATGGTTAGATTTTCTTGTACAGACCCTTTGAGTATGATATAGTGTCCTTCCTCATCTCTTGTTATAGTCTTTGGCTTAAAGTCTAATTGATCTGATATAAGGATTGCCACTCCAGCTTTCTTCTGATGTCCATTAGCATGGTAAATTGTTTTCCATTCCCTCACTTTAAATCTGGAGGTGTCTTCAGGTCTAAAATGAGTTTCTTGTAGGCATCATATTGATGGGTTTTGTTTTTTTATCCATTCTGATACCCTGTGTCTTTTGATTGGGGCATTTAGCCCATTCACATTCAGGGTAACTATTGAGAGATATGAGTTTAGTGCCATCGTATTGCCTGTGAGGTGACTGCTACTGTATATTGTCTCTGTTCCTTTCTGATCCACCACTTATAGGCTCTCTAACCCACTGAGCCACCCAGGCGCCCTCACTTGTAGGCTCTCTCTTTGCTTAGAGGAACCCTTTCAATATTTCCTGTAGAGCTGGTTTGGTGTTTGCAAATTATTTCAGTTTTTGTTTGTCCTGGAAGCTTTTAATCTCTCCTTCTATTTTCAATGATAGCCTTGCTGGATATAGTATTCTTGGCTGCATGTTTTTCTCATTTAGTGCTCTGAATATATCATGCCAGCTCTTTCTGGCCTGCCCGGTCTCTGTGGATAAGTCTGCTGCCAATATAATATTTTTACCATTGTATGTTACAGACTTCTTTTGCTGGGCTGCTTTCAGGATTTTCTCTTTGTCACTAAGACTTGTAAATTTTACTATTAGGTGACACGGTGTGGACCTATTCTTATTGATTTTGAGAGGGGTTCTCTGCACCTCCTGGATTTTGATGCTTGTTCCCTTTGCCATATTAGGGAAATTCTCTACAATAATTCTCTCCAATATACCTTCTGCTCCACTCTCTCTTTCTTCTTCTTCTGGAATCCCAATTATTCTCATGTTGTTTCGTCTTATGGTGTCACTTATCTCTCGAACTCTCCCCTCATGGTCCAGTATTTGTTTGTCTCTCTTTTGCTCAGCTTCCTTATTCTCTGTGTTTTGTCTTCTGTATCACTAATTCTTTCTTCTGCCTCATTTGTCCTAGCAGTAAGAGCCTCCATTTTTTATTGCACCTCATTAATAGCTTTTTTGATTTCAGCTTGGTTAGATTTTAGTTCTTTTATTTCTCCAGAAAGGACTTTTATCTCTCCCGGGAGGGTTTCTCTAATATCTTCCATGCCTTTTTTGAGCCCGGCTAGAACCTTGAGAATCGTCATTCTGAACTCTGGATCTGACATATTACCAATGTCTGTATTGATTAGGTCCCTAGCCTTTGGTATTGCCTCTTGTTCTTTTCTTCGTGGTGAGTTTTTCTGCCTTGTCATTTTGTCCAGATAAGAATATATGAAGGAGCAAATAAAGTACTAAAAGGGTGGCAAAGACCCCAGGAAAATGAGCTTTAGCCAAATCAGAAGAGACCCCAAATCATGGTGGGGAGAAAGGGGATAAAAAGAATTTCAGAAAAAAAGAAAAATAAAACATTTTTTTAAAAATATAAAAAAGAAAAAGTATATATATTAGACTGGTGACTGGAACAGGGTCACCCACTTAATTTTGGGAGTATTTTGGTCCCTTAGAAGAAACTCCCTCCCAAAATTTTAATGAAAGAAAAACATATAAGGGTAAACACAATGAATGGATGGAATATGCCTATAAAGATGAAAAAAAATTTTTTTAATTTCTAAAAAAGGAGTTGATAAAGTAAGTTGGTTGGGAGAATAAAGAAAAAGAAAGTGGAGATATTTTGCTTAGGCTGGAGACTAGAACAAGCCTGGAGCTAGATTTAGGGCATATTTTGATCTATTAGAAGAAGTTGTACCCCATATTTTTTAGAAGAAAAAACCCTATGTGTATACAAAAAATAAAGTTAGATACAATGAAGGATAAAATATGACTATAATAATAAGATTCAAAAAAGGTTATTATTTTTTTATGAAAGGTGTTGCTAAGATAAACTAGTTAAAAAATGTTAAAAGAGGAAAGGGTAAAAGTTTAAAAAAATTGGAAGAAGAAAAAAAATTAAATTAAAAAAAATTAATTAACTGCAAGACTAAGGAATCATGGGGAGAAAGCCATGAATTCCATGCTTGCTTTCTCCTTTTCTGGGATTCTGCTGTTCTCCCTGGTACGTAAACTTGGTCTTGGCTGGATTTCTTGTAGATCTTCTGGGGGAGGGGCCTGTTGTAATGATTCTCAAGTGTCTTTGCCCCAGGCGGAATTGCACTGCCCTTACCAGGGTCTGGGCTAAGTAATTGCTTGGGTTCGCTTTTGAGAGCTTTTGTTCCCTGAACGCTTTCCATAGAGTTCCAGAGGACGGGAATGAAAATGGCGGCCTCCTAGTCTCTGGCCTGGAGGAGCCGAAAGCTTGGGGCCCCACTTCTCAGAGCGCTTTCAGAGACAAGCGCTCAATCACTCCCGTGTCCCTGGCCTCTGGCTGCACTCTGAAATCATCCAGCCTGCGACCGCTTCAAGGTAACCGCAAGCTGAGAGTTCACATCAGCTCTGTCTTTGTAGCCAGCTTCCCCACTCTAATACCTGCGAGCTCTGTGACACTCAGACACCCCCAATCCTTCTGTGACCCCATGGGACCTGGGGCCACACTGACCCCGTGTGGGTTTCACCCCAGTTTAGCCTCTGGAGCGATGTCCCTCAGTGGAGCAGACTTTTAGAAGTCCTGATTTTGTGCTCCGTTGCTCCTTTGCCATCTTGACCTATTGAAGCTTCCTTTTCATTTTTAAGACATAGCCATGTCTATATTTTTTTGGTTGAAATACACATAACATAAATTTTACCATCTGAACCATTTTTTAAAAATTTATATTTAAGTTTATTTTATTTTTTAAAGATTGTATTTATTTATTTGACAGAGAGAGAGAGCACAAGCAGGGGGAGCAGGAGAGGAAGAAGCACGTTCCCCATTGAGCAAGGAACCCAATGCAGGATTTGATCCCAGAACTCTGGGATCATGACCTGAGCCAAAGGCAGATGCTTAACCCCCTGAGCTACCCAGGAGCCTTTAAATTGATTTTAGAGAAAGAGGGGGGAGGAAAATCAGAGGGAGGGAGAGAATCCTCAAGTGGACTCCCCCCCGATGAGTGCAAAGCTGGATGAGGGCCTCAATCCCAGGACCCAGACATCGTGACCTGAGCCAAAATCAAGAAAGAGCCACTTAATTGACTGAGCCACCCAGGTGTTACACTCCATTTTTAAGTGTACAGCTCAGTGGTATTAAATTTCACATTGTTGTGCAGTTATCACCATCCTCCATCCCCATAACTCTTTTCATCTTGTGAAACTGAAACTTGGGGTGCCTAGGTGACTCAGTGGGTTAAAGCGTCTGCCCTCAGTTCAGGTCATGATCCCGGGGTCCTGGGATCGAGCCCCACATCCGGGCTCTCTGCTCAGCAGGGAGCCTGCTTCCTCCTCTCTCTCTCTCTACCTGCCTCTCTGCCTGCTTGTGATTTCTGTCTGTCAAATAAATAAATAAAATCTTGGAGGAAAAAAAACTGAAACTCTATATTCATTAAACAATAACTCCCTGTTTCTCCTTCCCCTAGTCCCTGCCAACCACCATTATACTTTCTAGCTTTATGATTTTGACACTCTTAAGTACGTTATATAAGTGAAGTCCTGCAATATTTGTCTTTTTGTACTGGCTTATTTTACTTATGGGTTCATCCATGTTGTAGCATATTTCAGAATTTCCTTCCATTTCAAGACTGAAAAGTATTTCACTGCATGTATACACCATAGTTTGCTTATCCATTCATCCATGGGTGGACACTTTGGTTGTTTCTGTGTTTTAGCTATTAGAAATAATGCTGCTATGAGCATGGGTGCACAAATATCTCTCAGTCCTCTGCTTTTGATTATTTGGGGTCTATATGCAAAGTGAAATTACTGAGTTATATGGCAATTTTATCTTTTTAAGGTTCTTGAGGAACCTCTCTACTGTTTTCCACAGCTGCTTATCATTTTACATTCCCACCAAAGGAGTTCCAATTTCTCCACATCCTTTCCAGACCTTTTTTTTTTTCTTTCTTATCTTATCTTTTCTTTTTTTAAATAGTAGCCATCATAATGAGTGTGTTTTTTGCATATTCTAGTTTAAATGTGTCTACCCAAAACTGACTACAGAGCTGACCAGACCAAGGTCTGTTACCTCAGCTCATGCTATCAGTAGGGCTTGCAGCAGCACATCATACTAAACGGGCTTGTTAAACCGTCTGGCTCTTTTCCAGCTGAACATCGGTCTACGTGGACACTTGGACTAGATCTACACTACGAGCTCCCCTGGGTCTCCAGCTTGCAGATGGCAACTCTATTAATGATTCCTCATAAAATTCATTACCTATTCTCACTGTCCTGACCTCAAGCTGCTCAACATTTTCATCTAATTAGTTTTCTCTCCAAGAATGGGTCTTACCTCTGTGTGGATCATCACCTTAGAGAGGACACCCCCCCGAGCTCCTACAAAGGCCCCCTGGGGAGAGCAGAGCAACCTACCAGTGATCTGCTGGGGAAGTAGAGCATGGGCAAGTGGAAGGACATTCCAAACAGACTGCCTTTGTGCTATAAAGGGCAGGTCAGAAAGAAGGACCCTAATGTGTTGCCCTTACCTTAAAGCTCCGTAGTCCATTGTTTGTGCCTCCGTACACATCAAAATTTGACATCTTTTGTTTTTTTCAAGAGAACCAACGCACAATTTTATTTACTTTTTGGTAAATTTAAATCCTTGAGAGGTACAACATTGCAAGGATTCTCTGTGCAGTGGCCTTCGCAGGAAGACTGCTTCATGGTTTGGCAAGAACCATGCCACTATTTCTATGGCATGAGTAGTCTTTCTCCAGATCCTTTTTTTTTTTTAATTTATTTTTTATTTATTTTCAGCGTAACAGTATTCATTATCTTTTCACCACACCCAGTGCTCCATGCAATCCGTGCTCTCTATAATACCCACCACCTGGTACCCCGACCTCCCACCCCCCGCCCCTTTAAAACCCTCAGATTGTTTTTCAGAGTCCATAGTCTCTCATGGCTCACCTCCCCTTCCAATTTCCCCCAACTCCCTTCTCCCCTCTATCTCCCCATGTCCTCCATGCTATTTGTTATGCTCCACAAATAAGTGAAACCATATGATAATTGATTGTCTCTGCTTGACTTATTTCACTCAGCATAATCTCTTCCAGTCCCATCCATGTTGCTACAAAAGTTGGGTATTCATTTTTTCTGATGGAGGCATAATACTCCATAGTGTATATGTACCACATCTTCCTTATCCATTCGTCCGTTGAAGGGCATCTTGGTTCTTTCCACAGTTTGGCAACCGTGGCCATTGCTGCTATAAACATTGGGGTACAGATGGCCCTTCTTTTCACTACATCTGTATCTTTGGGGTAAAAACCCAGTAGTGCAATGGCAGGGTCATAGGGAAGTTCTATTCTTAATTTTTTGAGGAATCTCCACACTGTTCTCCAAAGAGGCTATACATACCAACTTGCATTCCCACCAACAGTGTAAGAGGGTTCCCCTTTCTCCACATCCACTCCAACATGTTGTTTCCTGTCTTGCTAATTTTGGCCATTCTAACTGGTGTAAGGTGGTATCTCAATGTGGTTTTAATTTGAATCTCCCTGATGGCTAGGGATGATGAACATTTTTTCATGTGTCTGATAGCCATTTGTATGTCTTCATTGGAGAAGTCTCTGTTCATATCTTCTACTCATTTTTTTTAAAGATTTTTATTTATTTACTTGACAGAGATCACAAGTAGGCATAGAGGCAGGCAGAGAGAGAGAGAGGAGGAAGCAGGCTCCCTGCTGAGCAGAGCGCCCGATGCGGGACTTGATCCCAGGACCCTGAGATCATGACCTGAGCCGAAGGCAGCGGCTTAACCCACTGAGCCACCCAGGCGCCCCGTCTTCTACTCATTTTTTGATATGATTGTCTGTTTTGTGTGTGTTGAGTTTGAGGAGTTCTTTATAGATCCTGGATATCAACCTTTTGCCTGTACTGTCATTTGCAAATATCTTCTCCCATTCCGTGGGTTGCCTCTTTGTTTTTTTGACTATTTCCTTTGCTGTGCAGAAGCTTTTGGTTTTGATGAAGTCCCAAAAGTTTATTTTCGCTTTTGTTTCCTTTGCCTTTGGAGACATATCTTAAAAGAAGTTGCTGTGGCTGATATCAAAGAGATTACTGCCTATGTTCTCCTCTAGGATTCTGATGGATTCCTGTCTCACATTGAGGTCTTTTATCCATTTTGAGTTTATCTTTGTGTACGGTGTAAGAGAATGGTTGAGTTTCATTCTTCTACATATAGCTGCCCAGTTTTCCCAGCACCATTTATTGAAGAGACTGTCTTTTTTCCACTGTATATTTTTTCCTGTTTTGTCAAAGATTATTTGACCATAGAGTTTCAGGTCCATATCTGGGCTCTCTACTCTGTTCCACTGGTCTATGTGTCTGTTTTTATGCCAGTACCATGTCTTGGTGATCACAGCTTTGTAGTAAAGCTTGAAATCAGGTAATGTGATGCCCCCTGTTTTATTTTTGTTTTTCAACATTTCCTTAGCGATTCGGGGTCTCTTTTGATTCCATACAAATTTTTGGATTATTTGCTCCAGCTCTTTGAAGAATACCGGTGGAATTTTGATCGGAATGGCATTAAAAGTATAGATTGCTCTAGGCAGTATAGACATTTTAACAATGTTTATTCTTCCGATCCAGATCCTTCTGGTTCTGTTTGGTTTGCCAGCAGGCGTCACTATGTTTTGCTTTATGCCCATAAGCACATCTCTCACCCAAGTAGAATTTAGTTTAATGTTAGGCATAAGCAAACACCTTCAATTTTAAAGAGAGTTGTGTGCTCTCTCTTGTTCTGGAGACACTGCCAGCAAAAATAGTCCTGGACCACAAGCTCCCTGACATAGTTACCACTTTAGAAGTCCTATTCCCAGCGGGCTTTCACAGGCTCCAGGATAATGGACAGAGTAGATTTGATCTCTTCTGATAGCATAAGAATCTCTCACTAATTAGAGAAGAACAAAGTACTTTTTCAATACAGTTTGTCCCTAAATAAACTGTGTTAATTGCCGAATCTAAGATATAGTGTAGCCCTAAATCTTACTCAGTATCTTAAAAAAATAAAATAAAATAAAACTAACTTTAATTTGTAGAAGGTTGATATTGCATTGTTTTGTTGTTACTATTTATCTTGTGGTGAAAATTAACATTACAAAAAAGCAATAGTTACATTAGTAATCACCAGAGAAAAATAACTTCGTTCTCCAGATTATGGTTTGAAAGAGCACATCATTTCACACTGACATTGCCTCAAAATTCATAATTAATCCTGAAATGATGTAAGTAAAAATTCTGTGGGTCAGTAAAGAAAAAAAGAGAAATGATTTTCCTAAAGTATTAAGATTGCTCAAGGCATGGCCATAAGCCATGCCCCCTTGAGTTTTGTGGGATCGTTTTCTTAGGCAAAGTGGACTTAGGATTGGCAAGAACTCAAACAGGACAAAGAGTACACAGGGTACAGCAGGACATGGGAGTTATGATTTAGGAGGGCTCCTGCCCCTTGAGTCAGTAATAACAATATTTAGCACTCCTGGGGTGCTTTTGAACCCTTGGAAGCCCCTCAAAGTCCTACCATGGGCCCCGGGCACTGGGTGCCTGAGAAAGGTTATTGTTACAATTATGATGTAACCTGATGTCCTTCACTAATGGACACACTGGGGGGATGAAGAAACCAATACTGAGCGCCACATGTTACAGTCACACCCTCCTCACTGACACCTCACTGTGCCGGTTTCCCTATGAGCACAGCAAGGAAGCTAGAGTGACTCCTTGCCCACCAAGTCTGATTATGTCATACCTCTGCTTGAACATTCAGACCTCCTGTCAACCTTAGAACAAAGACAAAATCCCAATATGGTCTTCAGGATTTGGCATCGACTCCTGCCCACTTCACCATCATCTTCCACTTTTTGCTCCTGCACACTGGTCTTCTGCAAGCTCCTCAAGCTATCCGTGAGAGCACTTTGATGCCACAGAGCTCTGTCCAGGCTCTTCCCTGCCTCCCACCCCCACCCACACTTTGCCTTGGCTCTTGGCTCACGCTAGTACTTGAGATCTCAACTTAAAAGTCTGTTCCTCAATAAACTTCCTGCTCCAAACTACTTTACCTCTTCCAGACCAAGTACCTTTTCCTCAAGAATGTATCACATATGTGATTATACAGTCATGCATGTGATTATGTGATTAACGTCTTTATCCTCCACTTAAGCTGTCATCTCCATAAGGGCAAGGCCCATGTATGTTTTGCTTACCATGTTTTTTCCTAATGCCTGGCAGAGGTACATCATAGACTCTTAATAAATGTTTGGTGCTTGAAAAAATGGCAGAGTGCTGCCCCATCCCTTATAAATGTAATATTTGGGTTCACTCCCCACCATTCCAGCACAAGGTATAATCAGCATACAAACTTTAATCCCAAATACGGTAAAGGTTTATTCACACCCTATTCTCTGGAATTTAAGAGCATATTGATTACTTCAGTTTGTGCCTCTCCATCTTTCAGAAGAAAGAAAATCATCACAGACTCATAGTTAAATGGGACTCACTTGTTTTAACTGGATGTTTTAAACATGAAACAAACGTTGAGAAGTCTAGTCAAGATAACTGAGCTTCCTAATTTCTTTCTACTATTAGAGATTCTCTTCTTGCCCCAGAAGTCTAGTGGAATACCACTTGAATATTTATTCACCTTAATAGATAAAGAAATGTCTCCTTGCTTTTCATGTGTTACATCCCTTTGACTGATTGGGAAATGAAGATCAAACACGTGTAGCTCTGGTGCGTTCCTCGTTCTTCAGAGCTCTCTGTGTAGCGATGGATACCAAGCCCTCTTTTCCCTGAAATAAACCATTCCCACTTCTAGCTTAATTTCTTTATTTAAAGTGGTTTTTCTTCTCAACTTTTGTAGACTCTCAAGGAAAAGACAACGTTGTTTGAAATGAATAGCAAGAATAAACCAGCTCTGCCAGGAATTAGATATATTTTAAGACTGTGATAACTGATGGGACAGGTGCCAGGACTTCTGTATCCTCTGAGCACCAGAATAACCAGCATGAATGGGAAACCCATAATGTAAATCCTGCACAGTGCCTGGCCAAGGCTGTAATCCACTGTGGCTCTTGGGAAGTAGTTTTTCACTTGACCCACTCAACGCTGCCTCTAGGCCAAGGCCCCTATTTACGGATCACAATCACAGTTTGAGGGGGCCTGGTTCCCCTGACTTCTGTGGACTTTCTCCTCTCCTGGCCACTACCCCTTTTTATTCTCTGACCCAAATCCTTTGTCTCTTCCCTTACCTCAGTTTATCTGTGGCTGGCTTATTATTGGGAAGACTCTGAATTACCCTACCAGTGCCGAACCCCAACTGTTAGCAACTGACATCATCATGTCAGTCCTCAAGGGCTGGGGATGCTCATTCTTCATCAAATCCAATAGTGTAATCTTCCCTCCATGGAGAGAAGAAAGATGTTGCCTCTCATCCCTGGAGAATGTTGCCCTCACACCCAGAATGGACCAAAGAGCTCTTTACCATCCAGAAAGAAAAAGACAATAAAATTCGAGTATTTGGGGTTTTTAAAAAAGATTTTATTTATATATTTGACAGAGACATTGAGAGAGAGAGAGAACACAAGCAGGGGCAGTGGGAGATGGAGAAGCAGGCCTCCCACTGAGCAGGGAGCCTGATGCAGGGATCATGACCTGAGCTGAAGGCAGCCGCTTAACAACTGAGTCACCCAGGCACCCCTTGAGTATTTGTTTAAAGAGAAAGCTTATATCCTGCTCTTAAGCCATAATTCATTTAATACTCGTAAATATCTCTAACATCCCCACACACAAAAAGAGGCGATCACATTCATTATATTCAAGAAATCTCCATGGAAAGAACACTCGTTATTTTTATTTTATTTAATGCTCAATGTATTAAAGCCTACAAGTTTAATAAACAAAACTTTGAAAATCAAGTTTTCTCATACATTTGAGCATTGATTATTTATTTAAATTGCCTAAAATTATTTAAGCTATAATGAAATTCTAGCATAACTAATTTCTGAAGAGTTCAGACACAAATGATGACAACCAAACACTTAAAACTATTTTAAAATATCAACCCAACTTATTTCCTAAGTATTTCTATACTTCTTATGCCTTTTCAACTTCAACTTTGTACAAAATGCAGTATTGCTCATTTCAGTTCCTTCCAAGTACTATTCCAGGCCAAAAAAAGAAAAATAATAATAATGGCAATATCACTTGGTATCCAGCTGGGAAGACCAAACCCACTCAGGATATTTCAGACATCAGAAATTTAACACAGAGATTGGCAGCAGCAGCAGGAGCACACCATCACTCTCAAGCCCCTGGGAGAACAAGAAGAAAGTGGTGTTACCAGGGTGCACAACATGGTATGTGCAAGGCTCCCAAGCACCCCTGCTGCCACCACTGCCTTTAAGGAACTTTGAAGTCCACTCCCACCAACACACAGAGCCCCCCCATCCCATCAATGTTAGAGCTGAATCCAGTGGTACTCTTCACCCTCTCTCCTCACCGTCAGTAACAAGTACACATCCATATCCAGTATTGGTAAGGAAATGCAGCCAAGAGGAGAAACAGAAAGCTCACATGTGATTACTGTTCTCCTACTTATTACTATCAACACAAAATTAAACATGCATGATTATCTTCACTCTTCTACTATAACTGCCTTTTGTTCACTCTATATTAACTTTTCTCTTTTACATATCTAACTTTACAAATTCAACAATTCTAATGAACTGTAATCACCATTTTCTCTGTGATATCCATACTGCCAAAGGCAGAGAGGAACCCCTCTAAGATCAACCTCTGTGTTCTTTCAGCACAGCTCCTCGAGTCCTGGAAATCATTCTTGTTTTGCTCCAGATCAGTCCTGAGGATTTGGCAGGCCAACACATGGAATCAACTACCCCCAGCCTTGGATCCTCAGGGAGACCAATTCTGGGCAGAGGAGTCGTGCAAAAGAATGTTGGGAAAATTACCCCTACTACTATTCTACAGCATTAGCAGAAGTGACTTAAAGACTTGTAGTCACAATAATGCTCCAGTTGAACATATCCTACTATTAAAACCTACTTTTCTTAGAGTATGAGATTTCATTCACCATTAAGACTTATTTTATTCTTTTCTACTCTTTGTTTTTGCAAAGCAGCTGAGGTTGTGAGAACATATGTAATGTGTCCGGGATGACAAAATAAGTTAGCAGCACATGCCATTTCAAACCTGGTCTAATCCCAAAGCTCATATTCTCTCCACTACACAGTACTTTGTGAAACAGAAGCTACAGTTCTGGTCATTTGTTAATTTACTCTGTGAATCAGTTCTCCCTTTTAGCTTAGGACTTGCCTTTCCTTCTCCATCTTCTGTCATGTGGTTATAGGGTGATTTAAGTATGTCTTGTCCATTCTGGACATGTTGGTAATGACCAAGGGAGGAAAAACTCCTGTAATTGCATCAGAGTGAGGAAGAATTATTTTAAGAATTATTTTTATACCTTCAAGAACTATCCTTTCAAGGCAATCAAATTACCTTCTATTTCAAGGTCAAGGTCAGCATAAAGAGTAAAGCACAACAAAAGGAATTATCTGAACAGTGCAAGCCAGCAGAGCTACAGTAAGTGAGAATTGAAATCTTGCTGAGCTCTAAATTTAAAAATAAAAGGTTTGGTGCTGGGGAAATGGTGCTGGGAAAATTGGACAGCCACGTATAGAAGAAACTGGGCCATTTTCTTACCCCACACAAAGATAAACTCAAAATGGATGCAAGACCTAAATGTGAGACAGGAATCCATCAAAATCCTAGAGGATAACACAGGCAGCTACCTCTTCGACGTCAGCCTCAGCAACTTCTTGCTAGACACATCTCCAAAGGCAAGGGAAACTAAGGCAAAAATGAACTGTTAGGACTTCATCAAGATATAAAGCTTTTGCAGAGCAAAGGAAAACAGTCAACAAAACTAAAAGGCAACCTACAGAATGGGAGAAGATATTTGCAAATGACATTACAGATAAAGGGCTAGCATCCAAGATCTATAAAGAACTTCTCAAACTCAATACCCTAAAAACAAGTAATCCTGTTAAGAAATGAGCAAAAGACATGAACAGACATTTTTCCAAAGAAGACATACAAATGGCCAATGGACATATGAAAAAATGCTCCACAACACATAGCATCAGGGAAATACAAATCAAAACCACAATGAGATACCACCTCACACTAGTCAGAATAACTAAAATTAATAAGACAGGAAACAACAAATGTTGGCAAGAATGCAGAGAAAGGGGAACCCTCTTACACTGTTGGTGAGAATGCAAGCTGGTACAGCCACTCTGGAAAATAGTAAGGAAGTTCCTCAAGAAGTTAAAAATACAGCTACCCTATGGCCCAGCAATTGCACTACTAGGTATTTACCCCAAAGATACAAATGTAGAGATCTGAAGGAGCACGTGTACCTCAAAGTTCATAGCAGCAATGTCCACAATAGCCAAACTGTGGAAGAAGCCAGCTAGTATCTTTATAATCATTATTAAGAACTCTAGTTCTAACATCTCCATTATATCCACGTTGTTTAGGTCTCTGGCAGTCAGTACTGCCTCTTGTTCTCTTTTTTGAGGTGAGTTTTTCTGTCTTGTCATTCTTGCAGGAAGTGGTTGCTTTTCTATTTGTAGAATTGCAGCAACTCTTTTCTTAGATCTCTGGTTGAGTTCACAAGTGTTCAAAGTGATTTTATAGCTATCTAGCTGAATTCCTAAGACCAGACAAAACTAAGATCTCCTACTCTTCCACCACATTGGACTCTTCTGGCTAGGATTTTTTTTAATTTTGTGAAAGAACACTATGAATGATATGACATTAAATAATAAGATGTAATGGACAATTTTCTGGAAAAATGTAAAAAACCTAACAACTCAAGGAGAATAAAAAACCTGAAAAGATCTGTATGCATTTAAAGAAAAAAAAAGTTGAGAGACTATGGACTATGAAAAACAATCTGAGGATTTTGAAGGGGTGGGGGGTGGGAGGTCAGGGTATCAGGTGTGGGTATTATAGAGGGCACGGATTGCATGGGAGCATTGGGTGTGGTGCAAAAATAATGAAAACTGTTATGCTGAAAATAAAAAATAAATTAAAAAAAGTTGAGTCAGTAATTTTTTTAAAAATCAGGGATTCCTGGGTGGCTCAGTTGGTGAAGTGTCTGCCTTTGGCTCAGGTCATGATCCTGGGGTCCTGGGATCAAGTCCTGCATCAGGCTCCTTGCTCAGTTGGGAGCCTGCTTCTCCCTCTGCCTGCTGCTCCCCCTGCTTGTACGCGCACGTGCTCTTGCTCTCTCTCTCTCTCTCTCTCTCTCTCACACACACACACACACACACACACAAATAAATAAATAAAATCTTAAAAAAATAAAAATTTAAAAAACCCATGAAAACAACAATCCTTCAAAATAGCTATGTTGGATGTTAGTTTGGTGGTTACTTACAAAGCTATAAACATACTAATATGATCCATCAGTCATGCTCCTTGGTATTCACCCAAAGGAGCTGAAAACCCTTAGCTACACAAAAATATATTCATGGATGTTTATAGTAGCTTTATTTATTATTACCTAAACTTGGAAGCAATTATTAAAACTTGATAGGCAAATGGATAAATAAAATGGTGCATCCAGACATGAAAAGACATGGAAAAAAGTTAAATGCATATTATTAATGAAAGAAGCCAATCTGAAAGGGCTACATACTGTATAATTCCAAACATATGACATTCTGGAAAGGGCAAAACCAAGGAGACAGTAAAAATATCAATGATTGCCAGGGGCTAGGGATAGGAAGTGTTGAAGAGGCAGATCACAGAGGATTTTTAGAGCAGTGAAACTATTCTGTGTGAGACTAAAATGGTACATGCTTGTCATCATACATTTGGCACGACCCATAAAGAAATGTAGGACCTCACAAGTGAATCCTAATGTAAATTAGGGACTTTGGGTGATAACGATGTGTTCATGTAGGTTCATCACTTACAACCAATGTACCATTCTGATGTGGGATGTTGATAGTTGGTGAGTGGGTGCTGGGGGTTTGCAGATAGAGACAAGGAGTATAAGGGAACTTTCCCTTCTTTCTGCTCAGGATCGAAGCTAAATCTTTCCGCTTTAGGTCTGCGGTCGACCTAAAACTGTTCTTTTAAAAATAATGGTCTATTTAAAATTTAAAAAGGGGCACCTGTGTGGCTCAGTGGGTTAAGCCTCTACCTTCAGCTCAGGTCATGATCTCAGGGTACTAGGATCAAGCCCCACATTGGACTCTCTGCTCAGCAGAGAGCCTGCTTCCCCCTCTCTCTGCCTCCCTCTCTGCCTACTTGTGATATCTCTCTCTCTCTCTCTCTCTCTGTGTGTGTCAAATAAATAAAATCTTAAAAAAATTTTTAAAGCAACAGTATTTGATGGTTTCACAATTGTTTTATCAAACTTTTGAAGAGAGGTAACAAAAATTTAAATAAAACATTAACAAACTAAATCCAGCAATGTATTGAAACTCAAACACACACACACACACACACACACACACACACACACACGCGCGCGCGCGCGCGCGCATGCGGCTTATTCCCAGGATGAAGCAAAGGTTTAACTAGAGAAAATCTATCAATACAGAACACAAACTAATAAAGAAAAAATAAATAATTTAAAAAGAGAAAACATATAATTATTTGAATAGATCTGGAGAAACTCATTTGACAACTTTGAAGTCCATTAATGATCAAAAAAACTTTTAGCAAAGTAGGATTAGAAGGGAAACTCATGACCCTACAAAAGATGCCCTCCAAAAAATTACAGCAAACATTATACTTAAGAATGAAATATTAGACGCATTTCCTCACAATCAAGAAAAATTCAAGGATTTTCCAATATTATCACTTCTATTTCACTCAAGGTTTTAGTCAGCACAAGAAGACCAGAGGTGAATATAAAATGTATAAGGAATGGAAAAGAAGAAACAGCCTTTCCATTAACTGTAGACAATATATTGTTAATGTATGTATTTGTCTTCTGTTTCTAGATAAGAAATTACCACAAATTTAGCAGCTTCAAACAGCACACATTTATCATCTTACAGTTCTACCAGTCAGAACTCTTGTTTTCTGCTCAGGATGGAAGGAGGCAGAAACCAAAGTGGGGCTCTGATGCTGTTCTCTGCTGGATCGTAGGGTCCTTTTTCAAGATCACATGGTTGTTGGCAGGAGTCAGTTCCTTGTGATTGTAGGACTGAGGTTTCTCTTTCCTTGACAGCTATCATCTGAGAGCTGCTCTCAAACCCCTGAAGCTGGCCACATTCTCTTTCCACATGCTTCCTACTGTGACAGAATACTTATTCAAAGCCACCAGGAGAAACTCTCCTTTCTGTGGACTATGACTGAGTCTTATATGATATATCGTAATAATGGGAGTGACTATCAGATCACCTTTTTCATACAAAATAACCCAACCAAGGGAGTGGCCATTCTATCAATTCTCAGGTCCTGCCCACACTCAGGGGAGTGTGGGGATTAGATGGGGTTATGTACATCAGATAATAAAAGTCTTGGGGGAGTTCTTAGAGTTTTGCCTACCACAACATGGTACAACTAAGAGATTTTTTTTAAAACTATTACAAAAAATGTGACAGTTTAACAGGTTGCTAAATACAGACAAAAAGCCAAAGTATTTAGACAGAACCAATTAATAAAAATGTAATAGAAAACAAGATTTCAGTATTAATACAAAATAAAACCACCAGCACCTAACTAGAAGAAAACATCTAACAAAAACAGTGCAAGGTCTAGGGAAGACACTCAAACTATAATGAAGGACATGGAAGGAAACCTGAGCACATGGTCCTGTTTACCACAGTCGCCCTTCTTAAGATCTTTAAAAAGTCAGTTTTCTCCAAATTAATAAAAGCAGAGCAATTTAAACAAAACCCCAGCAGTCTTTCTTCATGGAACTTGTCAAGTTCATCCTCAAAGGAATAGGAATAGAGAAGTACAGCTAAGAAAAAACTGAGGAGGGAGAAGGAGACTCCTGTTTCTGGATAATGTGACTTAATATGAAGCTAGAAACTCTGAAATAATGAGTGCCAAGTATTGACCCAGACAAATAGAGCAAGGAGCACTTTAAAGACACTTTAAAGACTTTATTTATTTGACGCAGAAAGAGAGATCACAAGTAGTCCGAGCAGAAGGCGTCTGGGCGGGAGGGGGAGGCAGACTCCCTGTTGAGCAGAGAGCCCGATGTGGAGCTCAATCCCAGGACCCTGAGATCATGATCTGAGCTGAAGGCAGATGCTTAACCCACTGAGCCACCCAGGTGCCCTAGAAAATTTTGATTACATTAAAATGTAAAACATGGGATGCCTGGGTGGCTCAGTGGGTCAATCATCTGCCTTCATCTCAGGTCATGATCCCAGGGTTCTGGGACCAAGTCCTGCATTGTTCTCCCTGCTCAGCAAAAAACCTGCTTCTCCTCTCTCTGCCTGCTGCTCCCTCGGCTCGTGCATGCTTGCTCTCTCTCTCTCTCTCTTTCTAAGGAATAAGTAAATGAAATCTTTTTTTCCTAAAGATTTTAGTTATTTATCTGATTACACTGAGTGGGCAGTCTGACATGGAGCTCAATCCCAGAACCTGGGATCATGACCTGCGCTGAAGGCAGATTCTTAACCAGCTGAGCCACCCAGGCACCCAATAAATAAAATCTTTTTTAAAAATGTAAAACATATGTAGAACAAAAGTCAGTAGACATAAAGTGAAAAAAAAAAAAACAATGCACAGACTGAGAGAAGATATTTTCTGGGCATATAATTGACTATATCAACAGGGTCCCCCACTCTCTTGCTTCCATTGGGTTTATCAGTGAAGAGCCCAATAGACTAGAGGCAGGCAAATATTATGAAGCCCGAGCACCTGTTCTCCAAGGATCCATGGATGTCCCCATAACTGTCTGTGGCTCTCAACCAAAGACCACAACTCCGAAGAGCCCTCTTCACATAGCCTCACTGTCCCCAGGTTACTTCTCTATCCTATCAGCATAGGAGTACAATGCCCCCATATTAGGAGTCCTCATGGTTTCCCTGAGTCCTGTCCACACTTTTATTATACTCACTTCTAATTGCTCAACTTAAGTTTGCCATCTGATCTCTTCCTGGACACTGGCATACCTAGTACAAATTCTTCTTTTAACCTATTAGGCAAGTTACTTAACCTGTCTAACTCCAGTTACTTCATCTATAAATGGTTCTACTATGGGAATTAATTTAAATGATCTACATAAGCTCCTCAGTGCAGTTTTCAGCATGATGAACAGTCAGTAAATCGTTACTATTATTATCATGATGGTGATGGTTATTACTGTTGTTTCTAATCTTTCTTTTCTGCTACCTAGTGATCTGAGTATCTCATAACCATAGCTGGGCAAAAACACCAAAGTTGAGCCTACACAGGATAGCTAAAACATAATTTGCTATCAGGCTTAGAGAACTTCTCAAGATTTTCCTAAATTCACTGTTGTACTAAGAAGTGGGACACACTCTTTATCAAGTGGAATTACCAAGAGTTGTCTTCTGTCCACCCACGATGAATGGTCCAGTCCAGTTCATCTCCTGCCTTCATTATCTGCAGACCAGTTGGCACCAATCGCTCACATTCCACAGACACCTGCAGGTGTGTCAGCGACAGAAGTCAGTGACGCTCTTGCCATTGTAGGTCTCCATAAACAGCAGCCAGCCCAAATCAGTGGTGGAGGCAGGCCAGCACCCACTCATGCACCTGTGTGCACCTGTCCCAGCTAGAGACCTCATGAGTCAGTTCTGCCAATCAATTACCATGAAGGTCCTTATGTACCTAATGACATTCATGACCAACCAGGGAGATGGTCTCCATTTCAATTCAATTTGATGTACATATTTGAAAAATACTGCAAGTTAGAACACAGAATAAATTATTTAATTGGTATGACATATTGAACTATTTAAAGAAAATTATACAATGGAAATGTGGGAAAACAGTATTGTTAACACTTGGTTACTTCTCATGGAGGGGAATAAGGAATTTTAAACTGTAGGTATTTGTAAATCATGTATATCTGTCTCATTTTATTTTTATAGGATATTTCTCCTCCCCCCCCCATTATATTTGCATAGGGTCTAAGGTCTATTAGAGTGTTAGAGCTATAGGACATGTGAGGGATGAGGAAGGAGACCTTTCTAGGGTGATGGACACGATCTGTATTCTGATCAGGATGTATTCTGATTCCGTCTTTATGACGGAATAAAGTCTTGAAGTTTGATAAATAGTTGAAGGTGAGAGGAGGTGGCTGAGGGACCTCAGAGTGGCAAAGGGAGTCAACTGAAGATTAGGCCTTTGCTGGGAGTATACCGCCAACATAATTACAGGGTCAATGCCTCAATTATCTGTGCTCATTCAGAGTGGAGCTAACCTGATGACACCCTGGGCTTTCTGGGAAAGGCTTTAACCCCTACAGGATCCCAATTTTTCATGAGCATGTGCTCAAAGCCTCTAGGGTTTACCCCTGAAGGCCCAAACAGAATTCGATGCATTCCTACGTAGCTGGAGAGGAAAACTATAAATTATGGACTGACAGATCCTCAAGGTTCTTAAACACTTTAATCAACAATTTGGATGAGGACACAGAAGATGCATTTACCTAATGTTCAGAAGCCACACAGAGGGGTGGGATCACCAGTAAGTTGGGCCACAAGCTCACAATTCACATCACCTACACAGGAACACTGACTGGGCCCAAGCCAAAAAGTTAAAATAGAATAAATTAAAAAGTAAACTGCCCTTAGCTCCAGAAACGAATTGCCAAATCCAGGGTGGGAGTGGGGAACCTGACTTGACAGTGATTTTGACGGATCACATGTGCAGTTCTATGCCAATGGTGTGGTGCAGTTGGTGAAAAATTGAACACACATCGACAGATCCACTAAATTCAACGTTGATTATCTCTTTGGTTACAGATGATGCATTTTAAGAGTGACATTGACAAAGTGGAGTGTCTTCCAGAGAGGGGGTCATGTAGAATAGATACCTCGTTCTACCACAAACATTTTAGGAAATGCATTGCTTAGGCTGAAAAAGAGTAAAGAGGTAGAAGGTAAGTGACCAGCCATCTTGGTTTTCCTGGGACTGAGAGGAGTTTTCAGACACAAAACTTTCAGGTTCAAAACAAGCACAGACTCTGCTCAGCTGCAAAAGGCCACCTTCTCACTGCATCCTCACCTTGTGGAGAGAAGGAGCATGCTCTTGTCCGTGTTCTGCTTATAAAAATACCCTTCTGTCATGGAGAATGGTGTCACCCTCATAATCTCATCTAAACCTGATTATCTCTCCAAGGCTCCACCTCCAAATATCATCACATTGGGGGTTAAGCCTTCAACATATAATTGGGGGTTAGAGGAGGGACAGAAACATCAGTCCATAAGAGAGAGATACAATCTGTGGGAGTCAGGATCATGAACCTTGACACCCAACTCCAGACACTGAAGGCAGAGAAGCCTTGGATCCAGAGCTGGAGAGGTCAAGAGTCATTTGGGGGGCGGGGAGCTCAGAGACGCCCAGGCCAGAATCCCAGCTCCATCACTTGACGACTGTGTGATTTGGGCTCATTACTAAAACCTTCTGAGCCTCAGATTCATCGTCAGGAAAATGACCTATCTAGAGCATGGCATTGTACCCACCAAGAGGAAGTCCTCAGGAAAAGGTGGTTAACACTTGTCTTCATCAGCATCATCAGTGCCGGGAGCACTCTCTTGTACTCCCCCAACAGCTTCTCTTCTTTCCCAGACCTCATGCTCCTTGGAGCACGCAGAGCCCTCACAAGTACCAACCTGACAGAGAAAGGCTCTGTCTAGTCAGAGGTTTGTTTTCTCACATAAGAGAGTCTGGAGTCCTGCAGCTGCTCAGGGATGCTGCTGAAGAGGCACCTCCTTCTCTCTCCTGCTCCAGCTTCCTTGGTGCATAGCTTCTGTGGTGGCAGAGAGGCTGCTGTGCCTCCAAGCCTACCATCTGTATTCCAGAAAGAAAAAAAAGAAGGGGGTGAAAGGCAAAGGTCTATAAGAACACCCCAGCTAAGCCAAACCCCCCTTTTTAAAATTTTTTTTTAAATTTATATTCAATCAACATACAATGTGTTATTGGTTTCAGGGGTAGAGTTCAGTGATTCATCAGTCTTATATAATACCTGTAATACCCCGTGCTCATTACATCACAGGTCCTCCTTAATCCTCATCACCCAGTTACCTCATCCCCTCCACTCCCATCTCCCCCCCTCAGGAAGCCTCAGTTTGTTTCCTGTGATTAAGAGTCTTTATGGTCTATCTCCCTCTTGGATTTCATCTTGTTTTGTTTTTTCCTTTCTTCCCCTATGATCTCTGTTTTGTTTCCTAAATTCCACATACAAATGAGATCATATGATAATTGTCTTTCTCTGATAAGCCAAACCCCTTTTAAAAGCCATTCCCAGAAGCCATGTGTGAAAACTCCTTGGATGTCATTGGCCAGAGTCGGGCCACACAGCTACCCCAGCTGCAGGCCACAGGTGCCATATTTAGTGGACACACTGCCACCCTGAACAACACTGGGGTTCAGTTAGTAAGGAAGAAAAGAAGAATGGATATTGGTTTGGCAGAGAGCAGTGTTACCCCCCCACCCACCACAAGCTACCTCCTTTGGGAGGTACATTCATTCATTACCTTCCCACCTCACTTCTCCTTGGGAAACGAAAAACCAGCAGACCTAATGGCATAGCCTGAGTGTGCAACCCCAAACAGGGGGGCACAAGGCCATCAAGAAGAGAGTGAGTGCGGGCCATCATGCTGTGTCCTGACAAGGAGCTCTGTGACTCCCAAAGCATTGGTGGTCACAGTTAAAACCAGGCCCTAGAGATTTTCCTTTAATAAAATAGCACAGTTGGCATGAAAAAAGGATTGGGTAAGTCTTTTTTTTTTTTTTTTTCCTCAAAACTCAGGCAGCATTGGCATAGCTATTAGAAAGAATGTTCTACCAGGACCCTCTGTTCTAAAAACAAAAACAAAATGACTAAAGAGTGCGCCAAGAAGAAGCAGGCTTGTGCAGAGTGGGTAAAATTACATGGGTTCTGTTGCAATTAAGAAATACAAAAGAAAATATCAAAGAGCTAGACCTGGTTAGATAATTCACAATTCTGAGTCTCTTGCTCACTGTCTGCCCATGTCTAAAAGGTGCCAATTGGTATATGTACATTAACTGAGTTGCCTTCTGGCATCCCCCATGCAGGCACCCAGAGACGAGATGTATATGAAGGTGGTTCTCTATTATGCCAACTGCAGCTTCCTGAACCACTGGTGTTTGACATCTGATCCCTGGGCTGGTACCAGCAGCTTCCACATATCCTGGGAACTGGTCAGAAATGCAAAACCTCAGGCCCATCCCAGACCTTCCATGACTCTGAGACATACACATGTTTGAGAACCACTAGCCTGAGCCGTTGTCCAATGGCAGGAACATATTCAATAAGAGCAGTCAGTCTGTGGTTTTCTAACACATTTTGTAAGAGACTTATTAAAACCAGTAAAGAGTTAAATCAGGACTCTGAACTATCTAATCAATTCAAAGAATTTAGGGTAGAGATGAATGGGGGAACCATCCATAGGCCTGTAATTAAATTTGTATTTCTTAATTTTTTTTATTCTAATCACAGCATCTCTTTATATCTGTCTTGAAAGTTGTAGTAAAAAAAGATTTATTTACAAAAATTGCTCTCATTAGAGTTTTGGCACCAGGTAGGGATAAAGATGTACTGAAAAGTTTTGCATATTCCTGTCATTGTTATAGTCTTATTTAATGAAACAGTCTCCAATTTTATAACACGGTCTCTATTATGGCCTGAATCATGTTCCCTTAAATTCATATTGAAGTCCTAACCCCTAGTACTTCTGACTGTATTTGGAGATAGGACCTTTAAGGAGGTAATGAGATAAAATGAAGTCATTAGTATAGGCCCTAATCCAATATCACCAGTGTCCCTATAAAAAGAGGTGGTTAGGACACAGACACACACGGAGAGATGATCATGTGGAGACACAGAGAAGGCGACCATCAGCAAACCAAGGAGAGAGCCCTCAGATGAAACCAAGCCCGCAATGCCTTAATCTCCGACTTTTAGCCTCCAGAACTGTGAGACAATGGACTTCTGTTGCTTAATCCACCCAGTCTGTAGTAGTTTGTTCTGGAAACCCTAGCTGACGAACATGACATACAAAAAGACTTATGACTAAGCGGGGCCTTGCCTGATAATTACTGTTATGGTAGACATTTGTTGCTGTTCCAAATATTTCCAGCTTGCCATCTCCTAGGGAACATAATGTCATTGTACCTCCCCACCTCCTGAGAACTTAGGCATGGCCACATGACATGCCTTGGCCAGTGAAATGTGATGGGAACTTTAATAGCCTGAGCACAAGTCCCCCCAGCTCCTTTTTCCCCTCAGGCACAGCAAGGACCCATGCTCCCGAGGAGGCTGTTCCTTCAGCCTGCTCCCTGGAACGAGGGACACAGGCATAGCCCCCAGCCAAACCTCAATGGACTCATAGTGAAAGCAGCACTGCTTTAAGTCCTGAGATGTAAGCCTTGTTCATTACTGTAGCATATCCTAGCCTATCCTGACTGCTACATCAGTTTACTCGCAATGTAAAACACGAGTCATCTCATTAACCAAATCCCAAACATCCGACTACCTCATTTAATCTGGATAACAGGTGTAAAAATTAAACTATGGATCTTTTTTTGGTTTGGATTTTTTTTATAAATTTATTTTTTATTTATTTTCAGCATAACAGTATTCATTATTTTTGCACCACACCCAGTGCTCCATGCAATCCGTGCCCTCTATAATACCCACCACCTGGTACCCCGACCTCCCACCCCCTGCCCCTTCAATACCCTCAGATTGTTTTTCAGAGTCCATAGTCTCTCAGGGTTCACCTCCCCTTCCAATTTCCCTCAACTCCCTTCTCCTCTCTAACTCCCCATGTCCTCCATGCTATTTGTTATGCTCCACAAATAAGTGAAACCATATGATAATTGACTCTCTCTGCTTGACTTACTTCACTCAGCATAATCTCTTCCAGTCCCATTCATGTTGCTACAAAAGTTGGGTATTCATCCTTTCTGATGGAGGCATAATACTCCATCAGAAAGTATATGTGTGTGTATGCACCACATCTTCCTTATCCATTCGTCCGTTGATTTTTTAAAATCCAGAAATAGCTGAGAAATACATAAATAAAATGTAAATTAAATTTTAAAAAGTACTGAAAAAATAACAAGATAAAATATCAGGTAAGTCCATCTATGATACCTGCATGCTGGTGAGAGCGAATGGATTTCTTGAAGAAGGTGGGACACTATCACTGAGACTAGTCCCAAGAAAGGACAATCCAGCAAGCCTCTCTGCCTTGGGTAGGCACAGCTAAAGGAGACTATAACCACTGTGTCACAAACTGGCTCTTCTTTCTGATTATCATCTAATTATCACCCCAAACCCAGCACCTTATGCAGAGGAGACTGAAGCCAGTTAGGACAGCTGAACTGGGCTAGAACTCTTTCCTCCTGCCTTTCAGACCAGAGCCCTTTGCACTCTTCTGTACTTGTTAGTCTTTTAAGAATCAAAAGGTAGAATTTCATATTAGCCCACCCTAGTACCTCCTTATTCTAAAGTCTGATCATATTTCTGTTATTTACCAGTGAAGAGAAAATCATTTTTGCACGAGCATTTCTTTCCAAAAATTAATGTTCATATAACTAACTCACCTTATGCATTATCCATTCTTTTCAGCCTAGGTGTGTGGGAACTTCTGGGGAACGTCTAAGAACATAATGCCTCTTTCTGGACTCAAGTCTCCCACTTTTTTCCTTTCCTTCAGGTAGCCTCTGGCACCATGCCAGCCAGTCTCACTGCTGCCTGTTCTTGGCCCTCCATACAATTCATTCATTCAGGCCACCCTTCAGGCCTGGGACGGTCCCCTACCTTGATGTTCTCACAACTTGGTGATTCTTCTAAACCCACTACAAATGCAGTTTTTCTTGAATAACTGCCCAACCTGAAAATCCACCCATGGCATCATCACAAGAAACTCAACCAACTCTGTAGGTATATAAGTTGTCTAGGTGGTTGCGTCATCTATTTATCAGGAAGGTGATTTACTTATCAGTACTTTGTTCTATTAGATGCATGCCTTGTCATGTCTGTGGAAAGAATGGTGAGAAAGAAAAAAAAATACAATGTGGGTTTTATAACACATTGTCTTATTATCTAGCCCTCTGTATGTGGGCACATACATTCTTTTTTTTTTTTTTAGGATTTTATTTATTTATTTGACAGAGAGAGATCACAAGTAGGCAGAGAGGCAGGCAGAGAGAGAGAGGAGGAAGCAGGCTCCCTGCCAAGCAGAGAGCCCAATGTGGGACTCGATTCCAGGACCCTGAGATCATGACCTGAGCCGAAGGCAGAGGCTTAATCCGCTGAGCCACCCAGGCACCCAGCACATACATTCTTTTGCAGTATGAGGAATTGATTTTAGTTTGCCCTGATAACATACTCTATGAAGTTTGATTCGTGAACACTAGTGTTCATAACTGGAGTTTCATAAATCAGTCATTCCAGGGAGTTCATGGTATATAAATATTAACAATTACTAGGGATTTTTCTTTGAAGAACATAAAATTCTAAGTATTACTGCCAGGGGGAAAAACTTTAAAAATTTTACTTCACTCTGAATAAACATAGCATCTTTTCAAATAAGAAAGAATAAACTTTACAATTTCAAGCTTTACTTGAACATCCTTTGCTTGGAAAATTAAAGCAGTCCCAACCTGTAATTTACTTTACATCACACTTTGTAAATCAAGTAGAATGTTAATTCATTCTTGGAATGGCAAATATCCTGTCTTAAATGATTGATGGAAGAACAAAATGCCATGCCAGATTTCTCAGGAAATGTATAATTGATCTATAAAGATGTTGCTTTCCTAACGAGCATGACATGCCAAAAATAAGGGTTTAGTTTGGAAAATTGCAAAATCCAATACATTGGGTACTGACCATGTTCATTACATTTTAAAAACATCTGTTGGCAATTATGTGTCAAAATGGACTTATCAAATCTTTGCAAGAGAAGAAATTTTTGTCAAAGCCACACCATCTAAATTACTTTCAGTTTTAACTGTGAACACATGGTGGATTTTAAAAGAACCGTTTCATGCTCACAGGTAAGTGGACAGAGGATTGGGTAACAGTTTTATTCATCTGCTCAAATGTAGCAATGACTCCGAATCGAGAGTAGTCAAGCAAATAGGTTGTACCCACTCACTATGTACCATAGCTAACTACCAGTGTTGTGATCACCAAAAAATTTGAATATAGGAATATAGGAATCTTTTTTAAAAAAATTTATTTGTCAGAGAGAGAGAGAGAGCACAAGCAGGGTGAGCAGCAGGCAGAGGGAGAAGCAGGCTCCCTGCTGAGCAAGAAGCCTGATGCAGGACTTGATCCCAGGACCTGAAGGCAGACACTCAACTGACTGAGCCATCCAGATGTCCCTATAGGAATCTTGATACTTCTTATCGTCTTTAGAAGCCACCAGTTCTGGTCAGCCCAAATGCTACCCATAAAGGGTCCAAAAGCCCAAGTTGACTTACTTCTGGGGACCGCAAGTCCAACCAGGCTTACTGTGGTACAAAGAGAGATGCCCACACATCAGAACCAAAGCTATATTAATTCCCCCATGTCCCCGAGAATAACCCAAATAAAATGAAGCTTTCATTACTGGTAACAGAAACAGCCCACTTACTGTCCTCTAAAAAATATTTTAATTTAGCACTGAAGATTGAGGGGCTCCTTCAGTATTCTTCTCTTGAAATAAAATAATCCCAACTCTTCTATTAAGTTGTATTTTCACACTCTCCTTTAACTTTGTTTTTGTGATCTAAACCCCTCCATCTCGAGTCTCTCCTTGTGGAATATACCAAACAGTGCTTGGAGAAAGCTTGGGCACACCTGACTGTGGACCCCTTTCTTGACCCTTGCTAGTAAGGCAACCTTGGGCAGGGCTTGGAACCTCTCTCTGGCCTCCAGTTTACTCCTCTAGATTGTGGAGACTGAATGAGATAATTCTGTTACAGAAAGCATGTAGCGTCGTATCTGAAACACAGCTCCCCAAAATATTATTTTCCCTCTTTCCCCAAATCACTGTTGTACTGAAAAGTCAGTTGTCTATAATTGTGCTGTCTAACATGGCACAGCCATATCCTCAGCCACAAGTGGCTATGTATATTCAAATCAATTAAGATTAAACATAATTAAAAATTCAGTTCTTCAGTTGCACTAACCACATTTCAGTCAGTAGCTACATGTAGCTAGTGGCTACCATATTAGATCATGCAAATATAGAAACATTTCATTAAAAAATTGTATTGGGTAGTGCTGGTTACCTTATCCACTTGATTTTGAGGCTTTCCAAACACATCCATGTCAGTCTCTAAGCTATGTTTTGTGAAATCTTTTCTTGGTGACAGGAATAAATGTAACTACTCTATTTTCTTTTTTTTTTTTCAATTTTATTTTTTCAGTGTTCCAAGATTCATTGTTTATGCACCACACCCAGTGCTCCATGCAATACGTGCCCTCCTTAATACCCACCACCAGCCTCACCCATCCCCTGTCCCCTTCTATTTTCTATCCCATCTCTTTTTAGAAAGAACCTGTCTCCAGTTCTGCATCTCAAAGGATTCATTCTCACTGGTTCAATCTAGAAAGACTCCCTTCTTAACCTCACAAATTAAGAAAACTATCATAGGCCCATCACAGCAGAGACCCATATTCTAGAGCCCTGAGCTCTGCAGGTGCCCCATTGCTCTTTGCCTTGCTGTTGAGAGTCTGGTGGGGTATAGGTGTGATGGTCCAAGCGCTGGGTCTTGTTACCATCTCTGGGGACTTGCTGCAGACAGTGTGAGCATCAGGTAGCTTATGGGTCCAAAGTTGAGGAAAATGAATTCCTCCATGAGTCCTAGGCACCTTCAAGGAAGAGATCAGGAAGCCAAATGTTCTAGGAAAACAGCTCCCTCCAACAAACAGGGTTTCTGATCTTTCCATGACCAGCAAAGTGCCTTCCTCCAGAGGCTTTAGGACAAACGTTACAGGCCTGAAGACAAAGCATGGAAAATATGTAGGTCTCCAGGGCTTAACTGAAACAAAAGCTCAAGTCACCTCAGGGCATGCAAGATGCAGACCCAAGGAACTAGGTGAACAGTACTTTGTCCACAGGTGCTCCTGGTTCCAAGTCTCCAAGAGAAAGGATCATCTCAGTTACACCTGAGATTTGGTTAATCGGGTTTCAGTAGTCAAGTGCTGATTATCTACATTCTTCTCTCAATGCCACCTACCTTCACTTTCACATGCCAAGAAGAATAGAAAAGAGGATATAGATTCACATTTTCTGACTTGCTAATAGCTCTGCTAAAAGGGTGGGTTAAGAAGGATTAAGAAGGTTAAGCTTTTATTTGATGGCCCAACATATTGTAGTCCCTGGCATTCCCTTTCATCATTCGTGAAAAGAAATCCACAGCTGACTGCATTAGTTTCAAGATTATATCTGATTTTTCAGATTAATAGCTATAATAATAATAGCAATCACTCACATAGCCATTACCGCACGCTTTGCCTATGTATAGCTATTAGCACAAGCAAACCATTAGGAGGCATCACCAAAGTGCAGAGCAGTCCAGTAACACTGGTGAAGCTGCTCGCCAGACCCTGCAGTCTGGCTCCAAGTCCACACCCCTCGCTGCTGTTACCACCAGCAAGAGCTGAGAGCAAGGAATCAAAGACTTGCAGTTCCAGTAATCTCCTCCCACCCCAGCTCCCTCTTCAGAGGCAACCGCTGTTCCCAGTTTCTGATTGTCCTTCCAGATGGTCTGTGCAAGCATCAGCATGTACAAAGGGGTTGTGGTCTTACATCCTGTGGTCTCACTCGTGTATAAATAGTTGTTTTTACCAGTTTTCTAATAATTGATATCATCTGTGCTTTCCAAGCCCCATGGGTGGGTGGGGCTTGCACTGGCATGATCAGGTGTGAGAAGAGGGGAGAAACCCAAGTTATCAATAAAGAATACTTAGGCCTTTACAAAATATTCCATCCACCCCAGTGATTCCATCATCCCTGGGTGGAGGTTCAAGTCTCTAAGGGATTCCTTCCTCTCCTGCAGGGTCTTTTTCCCCCTATCCCTCCTAATGGCCCTGCTTTTCTTAAAGAGTCCGAGAGAGTAGCTTACAGTTGTCCGACTTGGCAGCAGTCACTTTTCTAGGCTCCCAGCCTGGCCTGACCCTTAAGGCTGGCTAGATTGCATAGCCCTAGCTGGGAGTGGATGTGGAAGATGTCCCTTCACCAGCTGGTTCACCCCAGAGCTGGTGGGATCTGCCAATATGGTCTTCTCCAGGTAGGGAGCCGCTGATATATTCCCAGACTGTCCCCCAGTGCTGGCGCAAGCAGACTACACACACACACACACACACACACACACACACACGGGGCAGCCTTTTATCTCTGGTTCCTGCTTCAGCAATGCATTAGGAATTTTTCCACTGGTGTAACAAAATCACGCCCAAGTTGGCTTAAACAATAAATGTGGGTTATTGGTTCTTGTAACTGTAAAATCTTGAGATAGGGCAGGTTTCCGGGGGGTCCTGAGCCAGGAGATAATATCCCCAAGGTCTTTCCGTGCCTCATTTCTACCTTCCACGAGTTGGCTTCATCCTGATGCCTACTTTCCGGAGGGTGGCATAAGGGAACCAGCAGCTTCGGGGCTACAGGCTTCCTCTCAAAGGCACGGCAGGTGGAGGAGAAAGCAAGCTCTCTAGAGGAGCAAGGCAGTTTCTCTCCAAGACCTCACCAACAACTCGTGATTCCCTCACCCGAATAGTCCCGAGCCTACACCTGAACCAACCTCCCCCGCAATGATCAAGGGGTGAAGGGCCTTGCTGACCACTACAACCTCCTCTCCAGACTCAGCCATCCAACGACCTGTCCCACTCCCAACGTCATTGTGCCACAGGAGACCCCCCCCCCCATCAATGTTGGCTGCGTCCTGCCCCCTTATCCGCGGTCCCCAATTTCATAGTCTGGGAAACCGAAGTTCCAAGCCTTGGAGAACCGAAGCAGGTTCGCTCTGAAACCCAAAGGATTTCGAAATCGAAGCAACGGCAGAGAGCAGCCGGGTCCCCGACTGCGCTGGGGGCGCGGCGCAGGGTGGTGGCGGGCAAGCTGCGCTCCCTCGCAGGACAGTCTCCGCTGCCCCCCCACCCCACCCCGGTCCCTCTGCCAGCGCAGCCTGGGCCAGACGCTCCGGCCCCGCGCCGCAAAGGCGCCGCCGCGTCGGGGCTTCGAGCCCGCGCAGCTGGGGCCCAGGCAGAGTGGGGCGGGGCGGAGGGGCCCCGGGGTCGAAGGAAGCGCTGAGAGGGCGCGGCCGAGCGAGGACCCAGGCTCCGGGCAGCGGGCCGCCCCGGGGGCGGAGGGGAGGAGCCCGTCGCGGCCTTATTTCCTCGAGCGCCGGCAAAGCCCGCCGGGAACCCGCTCGGTCGAACGCCGCACCTGCAGCCCGCGTCCATGCCGCCCCGCCGGCAACCGCCGCCCGCGTCTGGGCCCTGGGGCCCGCGCCCCGCCGTCCTGCTGCTCGCGCCGCTGCTGCTGCTCGCCCTGCAAGGGGTAGCGGCGGCACCCGCGGGGGCCGAGGGACCGGAGGACTCCCCCGGGCTCCAGGACGCGGAGTTCCCGAGCGGACTCCTGCAGCAGGCGGCGCGCGCGGCGCTGCACTTCTTCAACTTCCGTGCGGGCTCGCCCAGCGCCCTGCGAGTGCTGGCCGCCGTGCTGGAGGGCCGCGCCACGGTGAGTGCCCGGGTGACACGGCGGCTCAGCGCGTGGGCAGGACACCTGTGCGCGCGCGCCCGTCCGCCCCGCGGAGTACGACGCTGGGGGAGATGGGGCGAGGGCCTCGGCGGCTCCGGAGTGGTCAGGCCGTGCAGCGGCCCATGGTTGCGCAGAGTCCACGGGGAGCCGGCTGGCTCGTTCGCCGTTTCTGAGGCCGTAGATTTTTCACAGGGCAGCTCCCATTCCTGGGAAAGAGGTGCGTGGGGAAACTGAGGAGCGGGCCCCAACGGCGAGGCTTGATCTTGTCTGGGAGTATCCAGAGGTGCTTGCCAAAGGGGTGGTCACTGCGAGACCCACCTGGCTCCAGCAGAGATCCTGGGCGGGATTTTTAAAATCTGTGCCATTCCCCTGCAGACCCGGGACGCACTGTCTCTTAACAGCAGGCGACGCTCCTAGGGCTTCCGAGTGATGTGGTTGGAATTGGTGCGTTGGCAGGGGGCGGGCAGGAACCTTCCTAATGCTGGCTTCTGGTTTAATGGGAGTGAACCAGGGCTGCTTTCCATGTGAATGGAATGAATGAGAATTTGGCTGCTCCTGATTTGATTTCCAGGCACTGGCTGTTGGACCCTTACTTCTTTGTGTCTGTGGAGCTACTTTGCTTTCTTCATCAAACAGAAGTTTGCAGAGTTACAGAACTCCACTCAGTCTGTCCCCAAAGTAGCGACGCTCTTTCCAGTAATCCCCAAATACCCCACAAAGCCTGCAGACTCGGTCTCATAAAATCTAGAATTGAGTGTGGAGTGTAAATACATAGAGTTTTAAATAGAGGCAGTAGGATTTTTGTTCTAGACTTGGTGTCAGATACAGGGGTGGGGAAGGCCTTTTGGAAGCAGTGTCTCTTGCTCAAAGACTTAATCCTGTACCTCAGGTGGTTAAATTTATTGATGGATGAAATAAAATTTTTTCTTAGAAAAAGGCATCCTACTCTTCTCCCCTGTTTTAACAATCCTTGCTTTCTCATGGAGAAAAGAAGTTCAGTGTTACTAGTTCATCAGAGAAGTGAAGAAACAGAGCTTGAGAACTTTCTTTCAAAGTAGGAGAGTAACTGCCTCCTAGAGCCCAAAGAGAGGGTGCATGAAGATTTGCTCCCTCATTATTCCCTACAGAAAAGTCAGTTTTCAAGTACTGGGAATTCTTTTCTTCCTTTCAAGGCCATAAAAAACTAAATAATAATACTTTGCTTTTTTTTTTATGTGTTTAGTCATCCCCTTGAAAGAAAATTAAATACTTTGTGTCTTTCATGAGATAACTAAACTCTCTCGAAACCCAAGTGCATTCAGTAAAAATTCTCCGTCTCTTCCACAAGGAGCTCAGTCAGTGTTTTTCATCTGTAATAGTATAGTGTTCCTGAACTCTAAAGTAATTCTCCTTTGACCAAAAAAGGGGTGGGGCAATAAATCAATAAATTAGAGGCAGATATGCATGGGTGGGCAGGGATGGGGAGGAGAGTGGTAATTAATACGTAGAAGAATTCAGGGTATTGACTCTAAGAAAAGATAACTTCCTTTTGTCATTTGGTTTACCTTTACATTTTTTCTGAAAATGGTTATAAATGTTTTTAAATCAAGGAGCCAGGAAAGAGAGCTCACTGACTTTCAGGGTCAAGAATCTTTTAAGAGTGAAGGGGTTTCAGTTTTTCTGCAGGTATTCAGTGAACTTTTTTTCTCCATTCCTCTACCATCTTCAAACATCACCACTAAATGAGGACCCACCTTCAGGGATGATCAAGGTGGAAATAATCCATGTTCTGCCAAACACCTAGGTGTTTTTAAGAATTCTGTAAGAGGATGGAAGTACCAATTGTAAAATATAAAAATGTGAGTTACCATTATACTGTCTGAGGGGTGATCCATTTATCCATGAGTTATTTCTTGAGCACTTACTATGTGCCTGGCACTGGGCTGGATATTATGGCCCCAGTTCAGATTGGGGTGGGGTTGATGGGAAAACCTCTTTGAGATTCATTCAGTTTTGAAGAATTCTCTTGGCCACCTGAGTGAGGAGCACAGACATCACCTGTGTGAACCTTGCAATGTAGTGGCTTAAGGAATTTCTGCTCTACTTCCAAGAACAGTCATAGATTGACAAGAAGTGAAAAATGGTACATCCCCCAAATGGGTCTTCATTCTTTATTAAATTGGTGCATTTCCAGAGTGAGTGATCAGTTGCTACACAATGTTTGTCACTCATCCAGGACTGCCCCTAGGGTGAACAGGGGGCTGGGTGTGTGTGTGTGAAAAGTAGAGCTCCTAGGGAGCCCTCTTCACCCTAAGGGTCTGTGCAACCCTTTGTAAGGTGAGAGGCTGAAGCCAAGTCAGGGGTTTTCAAAGTAATGGCCCACTAGTGGGTTAGGAAATCAAGCTGGTAGGTTGCAGATGCTTTGTGGTTTGTTCGTTTATTTTTAACAAAATTTGTTGGAATACAAACTATTAGAATGCTTTGCAAATGTAAGAGTAAATTGTACCTAAAATGCATTTCAAATATATATTTATGAACTAGTTCGCTATGAAGAATGCAGTTCTTGCTGTGGGTTTTAGCCAAAAAGATTTTGAAAACCGGAGAACCAAGTGATAGTGGTATTTAAGACCTCTTCCAGCCCTGAGGGATTTGATTTCTTGGTGTTTTAGAAACACTATCGTCCTCTTGTGGTGAAATCCAGTAATAGCTGTGGTGGTCAATGTAGCTAAGTTTTGAAAAGAAATCAGTGCTACAGCGGCAGAAAGAGCCAAGTGTTTTGCTTTGTTTTGTTCTGTTCTGTTTACTAAATTATAGGGAGAGATTGCAGACCACAGCTTGTGTTCCCTCACTTTCCTATCTGGTGCCGTCTTTCTTCTGGTTTTGCCCTCCACATAGCATGTGGCACAGCCTCATGACCCACAGTGCGGGGTGGTGAGAGGTGCTGGGTGACGCTGATATCCAGGGTATCCTAGACCAGCTCCTTCCTCCCTTAAGAGGCTGCTCCTTACACTGAGATGGGTCTTAGCAAGTCCTGAGACCACTGCCCCTAGGAGATGAGAGGCCAGCCCTTCCCTTGGCATTTAGAGATCCGTGTGTGCACGTACTTCATGAGGAAAGCAGCCCACTCAGCAATCCGCTGCTGTTTGGGGATTGGTCACTTCAGGTGAATGTCCGCTTCACTCCTTGGCTTCTGTGTCTGGGGAAGGGAGGTTATGCCCATACCTCACAATGCTTCAATTTAAATTAAAAGCAATAAATGTAAATGTATCACCTATTTGGGGTATAGGGCCAAGGCCATTTCATTGTCACCCCTTGCAGTTTTTCTAACGTAAACTCAGCCTTTATGGATCATCTCATTCCTCTTTTGGTTTACTTACAGTGTAGGGAGCACTTGCAAAGAATACAAAGTACAATCCTCTACTTTTATTCTTTTATCTTCCTGCTCAGCCTTGACTCATCCACACCCAATTCAATAGCAAGAGTTTTCGAGACTTAATCAGATTCTTCTACAAATTTAACTTGGATTTTGTGGACATTATATATATTTTATTTTATTTTATTTTTTGCTCCCACTCTTCACAGTTTATGTGACAGTTTGCATGCAATTAGGGAATAGGTACCCCTGGCAGGAGCGGGTTTGGGAGCAGAACAATGGCAGGCCTCAGGCCACCGTCGGGGCAGACAGGCTGGGCTACTGCGGGCACCCGCCCACGTGTCTGACAGCTGAACAGAGCCTGTCCACTGAGCCACAGGCTTTTAGGAAAGCACTTACTCTGCTAAGGAAAACCTTCTTCCTCTATCGCTGTCCAATCTTTACTTTCACTCAAGGAAGCCTCCTAGCTGCTTTTATAATCATCACAGAACAGGGGTGGGATTTGCAAGATGAACATAGTGTCTCTCTGTGTGCCCTCCCATAACCCTGGGGATGGAACCTAACCCTAGAGCCCAAAACAGACACACTCTCTCCTTGCCTCCCAGGCATTGCTCGTGCTGAAAAGACACAGGTGCACCCAAGGTCTGTGCCCAGCCTTCCACCCCCGCACCCGTCTGGTCCGCAAAACCCTAACTGCAGAGTCTGGGCCTAGCACGGGATGGGAAAAGTCCACCTGTCCCTGACGATAAGCTTGGGCCTTGGCCTCCTTGGCACTTAACACCACTCACCCAAGCCAGCTGCACCCAGATGAGCTAGGAAGTAGGAATGCTTCTGACCTCCTTGTAATAAATTGTTTTGAACCACAAACTTTTTTTTTTTTTTTAACCAGCCCACAACACTTTTCCACTTGTCTTGCCACATGTGGTGTCCTAGACAGGGGTGTGCGTGATCACAGATTATGAGCAGTGGCCCCGACTAAAGCTCACTGGTGGAGGAGGGTCGTGAATCTAACCGCCAGGACTCTGGCTTAGTTGCACACTCTTCCTGGAACAGCCTAGGTGGTTCTGTTAGAGATGGACTATTAATACTCAGTCCTGGCATGGAATCAGTGAGGCTGGATGTTAAATACACACAATAGCTCCCAGTCCAACCTGCCCTTTGATCTCTGTCTCTGGACAATGAGTCACTCGAGAGATTTCTCCTCACATATGCAGCCTTGGCACTTATTTGCCTTTGAGATGGTGCCTCTGTTGGAGAGGTTTTTCAGAGCTGGTCCCACAGGAGTGGCTGGGGATGGTAGCCGTAGCAAGTCTCCACCCGAGGTTACATCTTGAGGTTGGTCAGCACGTCTCTACCCAGTAAAGTCAAGGTGTCAAAGGGGGTCTTGTACCATAGCTGTGTGTGGGATGGACATAAAACCACGGTGGTCCCCAAAGACCTTCCTGCTCGGAGCACAACAGTAAGAATCGCTACCATCTGTAATTAGTTCCACTGCTGTACACAACAAGTTGCCACAAACTTTATAGATTAAAAGACTCCAGAGGTTTATTCTCTTACAATTCCAGAAGTCAGTAGTCCAAAGGAGTCTAACTTAGGGTGTTGGAAGGGCTGCCTTTCTTCCAGAGGCTCTAGGGGGGGAATCTGTTTCTCGCCTTCAGGTTTCTGCTTTGGTTTCCATCTTCCATGTTCAAAGCCAAGAGCACAACATCTGGATGCAACACTACTGTATCCTCCTTAAAAGGACTCTTGTAAACACATTGGTTAAGGCCACTGGGATAATCCAGGCTCTCTGCCAAGTTTGAGGCCCCTCAGTCCTCACGTTGGTGAAGTTCCCTTTGCCATAGTAAGTAACGTATTTATAGATCTCAGGGATTAGGACGTGGGCATCGCTGAGGGCTGTTACTCAGCCTACCTCACCCAGTTTCTGGGCTGGCTCTGGGCTCATGCAAGTACTCCCCACACTGCCTGACACGACCCACTGACTGGACCCACGAAATAGCAGCTCTCACTCACGCTTCTTGTCTGGCCCGTCTCCACCACCTTGGTAATGTCCTTGCCTCCAGACACGTCTGTCCTCGACACACTGTCTTGGTACCTGATTGGGGACTGCCTTGTGCTCGCTCCTCAACAGGACCATGTCTGTTTCTATCCTGCGGAAGACCTCAGACCTCCTCGTTCCTCCATTCCTCTGACATCGGGCCCTGTGAGGAAGAAATACTAAATATTAATGTTTGTTCAGGGAAAATAAAGGTAGCTGGAAGGGTGCTGGGGCCATGGCCCAGCCCAAGCTGGGCCTGGCCCAGCCCTTCTAGAGGGATGAGAGAGACTCAGCTAGGTTACTTACCTAGTAACTAGGTTACTTACCTAGTAACCCTCTCATAACCAGTCTTGTCCAGTGAGCCCCACCCTGAGCTAGAGAGGAAGCGGAGGGTAACACGGCCTCTGGCCATTTCCGTCTTAGTTTCTTTCCAACGGTCAAGAACTTGGAATCAGAGTTGGCTATACACTCTGTGTCGTTCCGTCTGCTGGTACTTAACCTAATAAAGCAGAGTGTCCACGTGCAAAGGTCTCTTTGGACCGCATGGGATGGAGCCTGAGAAGGTCACGAACTTTCGTTCAGTAGACTGTTTACTTTATCTGGCATTGCCCAAGAGAAGAAAATGCGGTATGATAATTCCCAGGTATAATGGAACACACTGGAGCTCTGTCCAGAACATAAGAACAGCACAGCAATTTTCATCCACAAATGATTCATTTACTTCTCTGCCACTGAGCCTGACTCATAAAGTCAACCTTCCAGAATGAAAATGTTTGCTTTTACTGAAATGGCAGGACATTTATGTTTTCTTACTAAATGTGAAGGCTGGAGGGGACATTTAAAAGCTGTGTCTGTCAGGCCAGCGGGGCCCAGTGTGTGTGGGAAGGGAGATGAGAATCACCCCGGAACTCGAAGCCCGCGGGAGTTGTCCCCACCACCCACCCCCTCAACCTGAAAGCATGAAGCTGGAAGTTGTCACCACGAGTTCTCAGGCAAGATGAAGGGACTGTGCTGAGCAACCATCCACGAAGACAGGAAAAGCAAGGACCGTGTTTCCCCCTGAGCACAGGGTTTTCTTTCTGTAGATTAGCTTTTGGCAAAATCGTGTCTTTGGAAACTCTCCAAGTCACAGCATTTCCATGGTCTCCCTGTGGCAGCCGACAGCAAGCCTTCTTGGGGACGCCATTTCTGCTCTTTCATCGGCTCCAGGTTTTTGAGTGAGTGTAAAGGGGATGTTACGTTTCTAAAATGAAATAAACATCTATTCTCTATCCCTCATTAAGGTCCTCAGGTTTATTTCCAATATTCACACCGATATTTCCATGACTTGACTTTAAACAAACACTGTATTGTATCTAATGTAAGTATAGTCCAGACATTTGCTGGGAGAAGAATCTTTGATCCGTTGACATGAAAACAAACCTTTATGTTTTATAGTAAATGGGTTTGTACTAAAAGTAAGCCATGACTTTGCAGAGTTTTAACTTCTTTTTTAAATTTATTTTTAATTTTTAGAAGATTTTATTCATTTATTTTAGAGTGTGCGTGAGCAGGGGCGGAGGGAGAGAGAGAGAGACAGAGTGAGAGAATCCTCAAGCAGACTCCCCACTGAGCCTAGAGCCCGACGCGGGGCTTGATTCCATGACCCTGAGATCACGATATGAGGTGAAATCAAGAGTTGATTGCTCAACTAACTGAGCACCCAGGCGCCCCCGTTTTAACTTCTTTATAACTTCTATATAAAATGTCTTCTTTAACTTCTATATAAAATGTCTTTACCTGGCAAAGTAGTTCCCCATGTAATAGGAAGCAAGGAGTGAATTTTCGTCAGCATTTTCTGTATTTGAACCGTTTCGGTCCAGAGTGCTGCCTTCAGGTGCCCCGGCTTGCGCAAGAGCCTGTCCTGTGCTGTCATGGAGTTTACTGGTTGGGCTCCCTGAAGCAGAGGGTACCTTAACCTTCTGAGGCCCCATGACCTAATGGCCAGGGACACCATGTCAACCAGACTTTGAGCTACATTCCTCCATTTCGTCCTCAAGAAAGACTTGGGCCCTCAGAATTGTTGTGTCCTCCGTCTCTCGGTCATCTATATGCTGGTGACTGTCACGGTCACTGGAGCTACTTGTCACCTCTGCCCCTCCCTCAGAACTTCAACGGTTCCACTCAGCACCTCGAGAGAAGGTCTCAAATGGTAATCCCCAGACCAGCGGCAGCAGAGCCACCTGGCACGCCTTAAAATGCTGATCCCCTGGGCCGTCCCCTGGTGCTGACCCCACACTCCGGAGGGGCGCCCCACCACACTGGATTTTAGCTGGCTCTCCAGGAGATACTGTTGCCGCTTAAGTTGGAGAGTCACCACTCTAGAATAAAGTCTCTGTAAGAGGCCTTCTCTAATCTGGCCCCAATCCACCATCTTAACCTTCACTCCAAGTATATCCGTCCGTTAAATTGCCGACTTCCCAGCCTGGCTGCTCACCTCCATGCCGGGGCTCACACTCCCTCCCTTGTGCCAGGCTCCTCGCCAGTCCCAGGCCTCCCCAGAGATTTCCTCACCTGCGCCGGCTCCTATTCCCCTATATACCTTACCTGAAATAGCGCATCCTGGGCTCCTTACAAAAGCTCAGATCATCTTCACTTACGCACTGGTTGGGGGTGGTTGTGTCCTCAGAGAAATGCACTGAAGTCCTAACCCATGCACCTGTGCATCTGACCTTCCTTGGAAATACAGTCTCTGTGGATATAATCAGATTAAGATGAGGCCGTGCTGCATTAGGGCCCCGAATCCAAGGACAGATGTTCTTAGAGGAAGACCACATGAGAGAAAGATACCGTTTAGAGACAGAGCCGAGGGGTGCCTGGGTGGCTCAGTGGGTTAGGCCTCTGCCTTTGGCTCAGGTCAGGATCTCCGCTTTCTGGGATCGAGCCCCGCATCGGGCTTTCTGCTCAGTAGGGAGCCTGCTTCCCCGCCTCTCTCTGCCTGCTTTTCTGCCTGCTAAGTGATCTCTCTCTCTGCCAAATAAATAAAATCCTAAAAATAAATAAATATATAAATACAGAGCCGAGACTGAAATGCTGCAGCTGCGAGCTGAGGAGAAGTCAAGGACTTCTGGCTGCCACCAAGAACCAGGGAGAGGCAAGGAGGGATTCTGCCCAGACCCCAGAGGGGACACAGCCCTGACAACACCTTGATTTTGAGCTGTAGCCTTCAAAGCTTTGAGAGTATCCGTTTCTGTGGAGGCAGCCAATTTGTGGTACTTTGCTATGGCTGCCCTAGGAAAATCACACACATGCCCGGCCCTGTCCTTCCAGAAGGTTCCGGCGGTCTTGTCTGTAGAAACCATGGTTATAAGCACCATCTGTCTCCCTCCCTTTCCTCTAGCCCCTCAGGCACACATTCAAGAGCTTTCTTTCCACCTTCTCTTAGAGGTTGCTGGCCCGCTTCAGCTTCTGTGCCTTGTGGGAGCAGAGCAGCAGTCGGAAGCTGGGGATTATTGCTTACTAGCTCTTGACTGTGGGTGGTTGACTCCATTTCTTCATCCTTAAAATGGAGCAATGACTGTATCTACCCGAAATGGCTCTTGGGATCTGCAAACACACAGGCGGTGTAGAACCCCAAGGAGCATGTAGTGAGAGCCTGTTATATGCAACCTGCCTTTATCATTTTTTCTTTCCCTGTGGCTAGCAGGATGCCTTACCTACAAGCATGCAGTCAGTGCTTGAGACCCATTGGCTAAGGATTTGAGGAGCATGTCTCTTACCCTCTCCCCCAAAATGTAGTCTACCAAGTCCAGTCCTCCTTCGTACACTTTCCTTTGAACACTTTCTCAAACAGGACTTTAAGATTTTTTTTTTAATTTTGCACAGAGACAGAGATCACAAGTAGGCAGAGAGGCAGGAAGAGAGAGAGGGGGAAGCAGGCTCCCTGGGACTCGATCCCAGGACTCTGGGATCATGACCTGAGCTGAAGGCAGAGGCTTTAACCCACTGAACCACCCAGGCGCCCCTCAAACAGGACTTTAAAAGCAGTCTGTTTGCCTCCCTACTGCAAGGGAAGCCCAAAATCTAAGTGCTGCTCCTTCCCCTAAGAGCACGTTGTGAGGCTTGGCTTGTGAAAAGTGCACATGGGAGGGGGCTGTCTTTCCTCGTGGCCAGTGCGGGCAAAACCAAGAAACCTGGAAAACAAGACAGATTAGATTATAATCCACATCATTAGTGGTCCCTGACTGTAAAGCAGTTTTTTCTAGGCTACAGCCCATAAATCCTCTTTTATACATAATTAAAAAGAAATCTGTAGCAAAGAACTGCTAATTCATCCCTTCAGGTTATGCATTCACACAGTCATTTGCTTTGTTCGTGGACTTTCCCTTTATATAAAGGGCCAATATTCTGGAAAATATTAGAACAGCAGGTAGTGTCTCTTGCTGTGTTTGAAGAAACAGATAAGACTCCTAAATCTGTCTCCCACTTGGACAGTTTTGCAGTGGGGAGGGGATGTGGGGTGGGGGAGGGCATAAGCACCATGACCAGCTATATTCCAGGAACGCTCCTTCCCTCAGGGAAGCCGGAACTGTTGTCACCTTTCCCAGAAGTAAACTCTTAAAAAAAAAAATACCTATTTAGCTTTTTTTTCTTTATAATAGCTATGAATGGATGGATTAGCTTTGCCCCGTGCAGCTGTAGCAAGCCAAGAGCTAGCTGTGGAGGGAGGATCAGCCGATGGGGAGAGTTGGGCTCCTTATGATGGGGTGAGGACATCCATGCTCAGCTACTTCGGACTTAGCATTTTTCAATGACTTTCTATCTTTTGTTTTTTTTTTTTAAAGATTTTATTTATTTATTTGACAGACAGAGATCACAAGTAGGCAGAGAGGCAGGCAGAGAGAGAGAGACAGAAAGAGGGAAGCAGGCTTCCTGCCGAGCAGAGAGCCCGATGCGGGGCTGGATCCCAGGACCCTGAGATCATGACCCGAGCCGAAGGCAGCAGCCCAAACCACTGAGCCACCCAGGCGCCCCACTTTCTATCTTTTTAAAGGCCTGTTCGTGGGCTCTCCGTCTTGGGTCCAAAGCTGAGGGAGAACCACACCTCATTTCGGGAGCCGTTTTTGTCTTTGGTCCACGGAGGCTCCTTCTGGAATTTGTTCTTGTATCCCCGTTCCCCCACCTTCCGTGGGCCACCATCAAAAAAGTCAGTGAACCATGAGAGACTATGGACTCTGAAAAACAATCTGAGGGTTTTGAAGGGACGGGGGGTGGGAGGTTGGGGTACCAGGTGGTGGGTATTATAGAGGGCACGGATTGCATGGAGCACGGGGTGTGGTGCAAAAATAATGAATACTGTTATGCTGGAAATAAAAAATAAAAAAAAAAAATACAATGTGTTAAAAAAAAAAAAGTCAGATGTGTATTCATCTGTTTGTCTGTATTCTTACAAAAGATATTGTTGGGTTCGTGTGCAAATTTTTATTTAGACAATTTTTTGTAACTGGTTTTATGCTGTACATACGTTTCTCTTTTCACTCTCAGAATTTCGGATCCATGTACATTGCTGTATGTCAGCTAGTTTGCTCCCTGTGGCCCCGAATGGCACTCTGTGGCCGGTACCCCCATTTTACTGCCCACCTTCTGGGGATGGACCCCAGAGTGCCTCCAGCTCCCCCTTACACATATGGTGCCTCGAGGAACCTCCTGCTGTGAGACCCCAGGAACCAGCGTCCCAGTTCCTGTGGGCTGTGAACCAGAGGTGGGTTCGCTAGCTTGCAGGGCATGTGTAAGCATGATGTGACCACGCCAGCCAGACTGTCCCCGAGCCAGTCTACATCAGACTTCTCTCGGTCAGCCCCCAAACCCGTCCCTCAGGTAGCCCTAGCCACTTTCTTTTTTTTTTTTTTTTTTAAAGATTTTATTTATTTATTTGACAGACAGAGATCACAAGTAGGCAGAGAGGCAGGCAGAGAGAGAGAGAGAGGGGGAAGCAGGCTTCCTGCGGAGCAGGGAGCCCGATGCGGGGCTCGATCCCAGGACCTGAGATCATGACCCGAGCCGAAGGCAGCAGCCCAAACCACTGAGCCACCCAGGCGCCCCCCTAGCCACTTTCTAATGTATTGCCAGTGATGTTACGGAGATACCTCAAGGCTTCTTTAATTTGCATTTCTCTGATTACTCATGAGTTTGAACTGGCCTTCAGAGCTCTGTTAGCATAGTTAGGACATGTGGGGTGCTCAGAGCCGTCCCCCGCACAGACCCACTAGGGTAGCTGTTGTTCTCTAAATACAAGCATTGTTTAAATGATGGTTGGTGTACTAATGTCCTAATGTAAAACTTACATGCTAGTGGTTATTTCTGCTCTTGAATTACATTCAGTGTTTGCCTTCTACTGTGGCCCTCCTATCTGCCCACCGTGTATTTCTCTCCATTTCCACCATCCCCACCTTGGTTCATCCGCGACCCTCTGCTCTCCTCCTGCAGTCTCTGTGCCCCGTGCTCACGCTGGACACCTCCTTACTCCGGCTCCAGCTCGCCACACTCCAGTACAAGGATCTTTTAAAATCTCTTCCGTCTCTCCTGGCTTCCTATTTCTCTGCGGATAAAATCCTCACCATAGCCTGTGGGGTGGCCCCTCCTTATCCTGGCTCCCTGCCCTCTGGCCCCAGCGGCAGCTCCTCGGGGAACTTCCGCCCCACCGTTGCTTCCCCGTGGGATGACTGGCCTGGACTGCTTCCTCTGCCCTAGTCAATTCCTTCTTAATCTTTACCGTTCCATTTAGGGGTCACTTCCCCAATCCTGAGACTAGATCAGTCCTCCAGGTATCCTTTCATAGCTCTTAAGTCATCTATAATCAAGTTCCAAAGGGATCTCTTTGAAGTCCTTCTCCTCCTACACCCCCCCACCGCCACACTGCACTGAGGGCCCAGGGTACCACTGCGTTGTCGCCCCATGTTCAGCACCTAGCACTGCACTCCGAGCTCCTGCGGTGGATGTCCAACAGAGGACTCTTTACGGCAGAACAGTTGTAATCAAAGAGAGCCAGAGGCAAACACAGCCCTGCAACGGCCAGGGGGCACAAGACACTCACTCTGTCCCCGATGGAGCCCAGGC